>NC_080384.1:6895954-7232921 GCF_014773155.1 Arachis stenosperma
AATATTCTTTATATGAATTTTTTTATTAATTAAATAAATTTTAATTTTTTATATTTTTATATAAATAGCTAAAATTTAAAAGGTAATTTATATTACTAATTAGATTAATCATATTTTCTAAACGGTTTTTAAATAGATTACATTTATTTTAAAAAAAAGGATTAAATACTGACGTTCATAATTTATAACTTTATTTATTATCTCTTGTAATAGGTTATTTTCCAAAGAGCATTATATTTATTACTTTACTAGAAACGCATATATTCATCACAAATATTAGAGTAATTTATATCAATAAAATGAATGAAATTAAAAATTATATTGATGTTCTAAACATAAATAGATGACACGCCTATTTAATTTATAGATTAAAGTATTGTTTTTGTCCTAACGTTTTGGGATAAGTTCTAAAGTTATTTTTAATGTTTCAATCGTCTTATTTAAATTCCTAATATTTTAAAATTAACTCAATATTATCCTGCCATTAGGGATCCGTTAACAGAATTGACGGTGGGACAAAATTGAGACGATTTTGAAACATTAGGGACTTAAATAGGACGAAAACGTTGGGAACAAAAATGATACATAGAAATAAATTTTAGTTTTATTTTTCAATAATATCAATTTTTTACTGTACATAGTATTCAATTATTATTTAATCACATTTAAGTATATTAGACTTAATCATATTACTTTCATTCTAAATAAATTTATTTTTTTATAATTTTACACTTAAAGTTATAAGTTAATATAAAAATATAAAAAAAATTTTAGAATGAAAGTAGTGTGATTAAGTGTAATTTACTTAGATGTGATTAAAAAAATTGAATATTATATACAGTAAAAAATTGATATTAGTAAAGGATAAAATTAAAATTTATTTCTATGTATTGTTTTTGTTCCCAACGTTTTCGTTCTATTTAAGTCCCTAACGTTTCAAAATTGTCTCAATTTTGTCCCGCCGTTAATTCTGTTAACGGATCCCTAACGGTAGGACAACATTGAGCCAATTTTGAAATGTTATGGACTTAAATAGGACGATTGAAATGTTAGGGACAACTTTAAAATTTACCCCAAATATTAGGGACAAAAACAATACTTTACTCTAAATATATGTAAATTGAATAAGTATGATTTGATTTACTTCATGTATAACATGTATATAGTAAATCGAATTAGCCTTACTCTATTTACTACTTATACAGATTATTAATACTTATATATGTTTTAAAGGTAATGCAGAATAAGAAATACTCCCTGTTTAAATTCAAATAAAATATCATAAAATTAAAACGAATAAAAATAGAAATTTAAATTTTGTGTTTTAGTTCAAATTCTAGAAAATCTATATTTTTATAAACTTATGAATTTAAAATAGAACAATAAACGATTTTTAAAAATTCATTAGGAATCATCCTTTAACTTATTAGTATCTAAATAATCATTATTATTATGACTTTTAATGTTAAAAAATTATTATAAAATATAATCTTTTAAAGTGGCATAAAAATTAAATTCTTTTAGCGTTAGAAGTAATACATATATAACATCATCAAAGTATTTTTTCTATACATAATTTTATAAATTAAATGATAATTTAATTAATATAATATTTTAATTATTTCTCAAATGAGCTATTATATAAATATAATTGGTCTTTTTAAATTGTATAATTATCTGTTATTCCTAACTATGAAAAAATATAAGTTTTAACTTACCTTTTGGGGAGGTCCGTTTGATATCCAAAAACTGCTTAGCAACAGTCGGACAAGTGAAAAATGTTGGGGTAAACCAGAAAGTTTTTATGTCACTTTGGAGAATTATATTTTATAATAATTTTTTTAACATCAAAAGTCATAATGAGTCAAAGAATTATGTTAAATAAATTTTTATTTATTCCGTTTTAAATTCATAAATTTATAAAAATGTAACTTTTTTGGAATTTGAACTAATCACAAAATTTAAATTTTTATTATTATTTGTTTTGATTTTTTTATATTTTATTTGAATCTAAATGAGATATTTAAATCCTAAACTCTAGAGTCCATACAATTAAGTTAAAAATAAGAAATGTCAATAATCTGTATAAATAGTAAATCGAATAAGACTGATTCAATTTACTATGTATATAATGTACCTGTAGTAAATTGAATCAAAAATCAGATTGATTCGATTTATTAAATATATTATATGGGGTTAATGTTCAAATTCGTCCCTAAAAGATCACACGATCTTCATTTTCGTCCCCGAATGATTTTTTTAATCAAATTAGTCCCTGAAAGATAAACTGTTAGTCAAATTAGTCATTCCGTCAATTGGATGATGACGTGTCACGTTAAGTGTCACGTGGCATGATGACGTGACACGCCACGTGGCAGGTCAGTAACACGTGGCACACCATGTGACAAGTCAGTGACACGTGGCATGCCACGTGTTGCTTGACATATAAAAATTTTTTTTATTAGTCAAAATAGTCCCTGAAAGTCCACACGTAAGTCATTTTCATCCCTCAAATTTTAAAAATTAGTCAAACTAGTCCTTATATAATTTTTTTGTAAAGTTTAGAATTGAAGCAAAATTTGTGAATCTTCTTGAATTTTGACTCTAAGTATCACTACCATTACCTACTCTATATAAGTAATATTGTAATGGAAAAAAAAAGATGTAGTAACATACATAAATTTGTTATTTTGAGCATATAACTTTGTTTAGATTAATAAATACATATATTTCAATTTTGAGTATATATATATTCCAGTAAAATGTAGTAATGTAACAAAAAAGGTTTTAGAATAGAAAAGAATAAGAGAGATTTTGAGAAGAATTAAAGGAGAGAGATAATTTTATGAAAAAAAAATAAAAAAAAAATTATATAAGGACTAGTTTGACTAATTTTTAAAATTTGAGGGATAAAAATGACTTATGTCTGGACTTTCAAAGACAATTTTGACTAATTGAAATCTTTTTTATATGTCAAGCGATACGTGGCATGCCACGTGTCACTAACCTGTCACGTGGCGTGTCATGTCATCATGCCACGTGGCACTTAACGTGACACGTCATCATCCAATTGACGGAAGGACTAATTTGACTAACAGTTTATCTTTCATGGACTAATTTGATTAAAAAAATCATTCGGGGACGAAAATGTAGATCGCGTGATCTTTTAGGGACGAATTTGAACATTCCTCTATATTATGTGTCAGTAATAAATTGAATTAGGTATATATTTAATATAAATCGAATTAAATTGATTTGATTTATAAAAAAATGTAAACTATATAAATGTATAATCTATTTGTATTTATAATATCTGTATATAATTTTCAACTTTATTTATTTTATTCACGTGAATTATCCAAATATTATATATTGATAATAAAAATTGTAATAATTAAGGATATAATACTATAAGAAAATTAAATTTCGCTGATTTTACTATTAACTTATATCTAACAAGAAAATATTATTCCCCTATCCATTAGATTGTATCTCATTCGTAGAAAGCTGCAAAGTCTAATGATTCACGACGTTTCCGCTGAGTTCGTTTATAAGGTACGTACGAGTTATGATATTCATAAAATTCTACATATAAATTTGTTTTAACTATTTTTCTCCTTTATTTTCTTAATTTTTTCACAATTAACAGATCATTCTTGTTAAATAATAAAAGAAAGAAGGAAGAGTTCTCTACTATTCTGGTAGTCTTGATATGCATTTAAATTCTAGAAGTTGTCTCTGTTAATGCAGTCCTTGGTAGAACGCTTAACAACTTTAATTGATGCCTCACTGCGTTCGGGCGTGGCCAAACTCGACATGGAGTACAAGGTACAAACTCAAACGCTTTCATCACTAATACTTTGGGCTTAAATAACATATTTTTTCCTTAATACAGTCAAATTTACAAGTTGTTTATTTTAGTCACTAACATTAATTTACTCCAGTAAATACAGACATAGCAACTGCCAAGTTAGTAATTTTTACTTATTTACAATTTTTTAAGTGATATTTTTTTTTAAAAAAGTACAAGTAATTTTATATTTGGATATTTCATGTAAATATTTTTTTATCTAATAATTATACTTGAGTATAATAATATAAAAATATTTTTTATTTATTTATTAAAAATATATTTTTTTTAGTAAAAGAGTTTTTTTAAAAAATATAAATTATAGCTTCTAAAAAAATTATATTTTATTTTTATAATATTTTTACTTCTACTACAAAAATTTTGTCAAATACATTAATAAATAAAAAGATATTTTTTATTGAAAAAGAATTTAATAACTAATGGTACCGAATAGGCTTTAAAGGTAAGTTTGGATTGTTTCTTTTTAAAAAAATAATTATTTTTTGTATTTTTAAAAAAATCTTTTTGTTAGAAAATACTATTTCACATTTGGATATTTTAAAAAAAAATCAAATGACAAAAACTTCTTTTACTTTTATTTTTTTAAGCAAAATATTGTTGGTTTTTTAAAAAATAAATAACTTACTTTTTTAATATTTAAAAAAAATATATTCAAACATATTTAAAATTTAATAAAATTACTTTTCCTCCAACAAAACTAATCCAAACAAATACTAAAATAAATAACTTCGAAGTTTTACCTAGATGAAAATCAAAATAAAAAATTTAAGAGACAAAAAAATATAAAAATAGAATAAAAACCATATATTTATAGAGACGAAAATCTTATTTAAGCTTATTTTTTAATTTATTTTGTGTTTGATAAATTTATTTTTGTTCCTTTCTTTATGCAAGGAGAATGGTATTGACATTCTTGAATTTAATATTTTTATTATCTTTTTATATGATATTTTCAATTATCCTCATGGCTCGTTATTTTATTATCTTTAAGTTTTATCATTTTATTAATTTTTATAATTTTATGAAATTTATAATTAAATATTTATATTTTTTTTAATTAAGTCCTATAATATTTTTAATTTTATAATTAAGTTTTTTTATGCTAAAAATATTAAAATTAATGAAATTTTTCTTCAAAAAATATGTGGTCAAAAATCTATTTAAGTTCTTAATTGTAAATATCTTCAATTTACAAAAAAAATATTTAGTTAACTCTAATATATTTTTATACTAAAAAAGACCTAATTATAAAATAAAAGTAGTATAAGAATCTAATTAAAAAAAATATAAAAATTTAATTATAAATTTAGTGAAACTATAAACATCAATAAAGTAATTAAATCTTATCTTTAATAATGGAAGAATATCTATAAGAGTTAAGCATAATTTGTGAATAACATATAATTAAGAGAATATTATTATTAAATTAAAATTAACAATATTTATTTTCTTTAAATATGAAATTCACTTTTATATAGTGTTCGAGTTTTAAATATTTTTCACAATTATCAATATATACCTTATTATATTAGAGGATACACTTGACTCTTTTATAGTTACGAACTTAAAAATCACATAAACTGTAAAACATATAGGGTTAAACAATAACATAAAACCAAATTATATGCATATAATTTGTACTGTGTAAAAAATATTAATTTTAGAGAAGAAATTTAAATAACTTGAAAATGAAAAACATCTTTACACTATTAATTGTAATTATATAACTCGAGAAAATGATATGTGATAGATCCTAGATATGACAGTGAAAAATAACTTTTTTTTTTCAATAATCAATTAATTAATATTTTGTTTAGTTTTGAATATCTTTTTTTTTCACAATAAGGGTTTGTTTGGGCAAAAAATATAATTTGTAACTTCTCAAAAAACATAATTTTTTATTTTTTTAATATTTTTACTTTTACTATTAAAAATTTGTCAAATACACTAAAAAATAAAAAAATATTTTTAACTAAAAAAATCTTTTTTTTTATCAATTTGATAGCACCCAAATAAACACTAACAACCTAAACCATATTTTCTTTTTCCTTTCTCCCATTTACATTTTTGGCTAATTATTATTCGAAAAGAATTAATTTATTGTCCACTATAACACCGAAAATATTTAATAACTAAAAAACATTAGTCAAAACAGTCAAAAATTTATTTTATTTAATATTTATTAATTATTATAATAATTAATAAATATTAAATATTTTTTTTCTCTACCATTATTACCGAATTTGCACATACTACTTTATGCTTTTATACTTTCTGTATATAATGCAGAAGGTGAAACTGACAATATTTCCTATAATCCTATTGATGATATTATTTGGTTATTCCATTTCAGAAAGTTAGTAAGATTGAATTTGAACCACAGAAGAGACATAGTCCTGATCAAAACAAACAAGGGGAATCCAATAATGAAAAACACCGTGAATCAAGAAAGAGGAAAGCAATAATAAACTACTTGAAAGTTGAAGGTATGGAGTAGTAACTCATCGCCTGCTCTCTATCCTTAGCGATTTTTCTGTTTAAATATTCTTTTTTTTTTACTAATAAGATTACATAATCAACAAAATTTATCCTTTTTTATTAATATTTGATCAACAAAAATATTTTTATACTAAATTCTAAATCATAAACTCTTAAATACTAATAATATAAAAATAAAATATTGAGATAAAAAAATTAACTCCGATCCCTAACATTATTTCTCTCTTTTTTTACATACCTAATAATAATATTGCCTTTATTATGTTAACCTAAATGAAGTCCCCCGATCCCATAGTCCGTTATAATTTGGATTTTGTTCCTCTAAATTTCACCTGTGGTAAGCGACTAGTCATATTATTAGATCAATATCATTTTAACTATGTATGAAATTTCATTAATATGGTTTAAGAATAATTTATTTCTCATCTTCTCATTTTACCAATTTATGTATTTTAGATAAATAAAATATTTTACAAGTAATTAGGAGTAGTTAGGCAGGGATTAGAGAAATAAATAAAAACTAAATCCTATCAAAAATAAAAATACTATTTACACACTAAAATTAGCCCCATGACACAAATACATGTATAATTTTACTGATTTTAATATATATTTTATATTCTAATATGTATTTTATTCTAATAGTTGATTTTGATAACTAATTTTAAAATCTAGTATAATAGTATTATATAAAAAAATATTCTAAACACTATAATCAATTATGAAGCAAGTTTAAGAGTCAATGATTTAAATTTATTTATCATTTGACAATTCATCAAAATGAATAATCTTATATTCTTTTAAGAAAGTAAAAAAGTTAAAATACTAAGATTCAATTTAAGTAAACAACTTAGTTAAACTTTTTAAAAAGATAATTTAAATAATAAATATTTATATTAAAAGTAGCTTATAAATAAGTTCTTTTGTGTTTAATTTTTAGTTCTAAAAGTGCTTATTTTAAACAAAATATGATAAAAAGTTTTATTCTGAGAGAAGTCATTTTTTAACTTCTCCGTAAGCACTTAAATAGCTTCTTAGAAAGTTACAATTTAGTTTTTAAAATTACACCAAATATTAATACTACTACTTTTCATAAGTCAAAACTTTGAAATAGTAATTTTTAAAACTTCACAAACGGACCCTAAATCAAATAACCTGGTTAAATAATTCGCTCTTTCTTTAATCAACGTTTTTTTTTAATATGGAGAAATTATCTAATCCCCCATTTCTTTGGTTTTCCGTCATTATTTTTTAAAAACTCTAGCTGTTGTTTTATTTTATTTTTGTGATAATTTATAGGTAAGACTTCGGAGATTAAACTTGTAAAAATTTAAGATCTAAGGCAACCGAATAACATTGTTGAACGCAATGAACCATCCCTAGTACTCATAAAACTCCCTATATTTCATCCATATGTCTTTATTATTGTAAGAATCATACTTATTTTTGAATGGATGAAGACCAATAATGATGGCCTAATGAGCATATATAAACGGAGGTTCTTAGTTGGTTTTTGAAAAATAAAAATGTTTGAATTTTTGTAACAATTCACCAAATTTCATTATCTCTTCCTTTCTCTTTCACTTTTTCATCTTTCTTGTTGGTTTTTGAAAAAAAAAATGTTTGAATTTTTTGTTAATTGCTTTTTGAGTGAAGAAAAATTAATTCCTTAATTGGATCGATCTGAAAATTATAGCAAAAAGAACATTTAAAACAATAAACAATTACTTTTTTTCATAGTTTTCATAAATAAGAGAGTACATTATTGTGTTTTATTTATGAGAGTTCAAATACTGACAAATTTATTCATAAATAAATAAAATAAACTTTATATTTATGAAGGATAAATTTTTTATAATAAAGATATTTTAATTTTAGTTTCATTATTGTGTTTCTTATAAATGAATGGATCAATATTCTAAATTTTTATAAATAAAAATAATAGTTTACTCAAAAAAATATCTTACTTTCATGGTGGATATTTCTCTTACTCTTATTTGTTTTCTTCATTGTTTCAGAGTTTATTGCAAAATTCATGAGCTGGTACAAGAATTCAACTACAGGAAAGTATTAGGCAAGTCCAAATGTGGAGTGCGATCGGTCATGTCAAAGACATTTGGTTCTTTGCAAGTGTCTAGGAATTTACATTAAATGGAAAATATTATGGGCCATCAAATAGATATTTTTGTCGCATCTTTTAATTTGTTATCTATTATATATAACAAAAACATGGGAGAATTTTCCTTATAACTATCTTTTTTTAAAGTATTTTTTCATAGTATATAATTTATAAAACAATATTTTACTATTTTTATTAAGATTTGAATTAATTGTTTTTATAATGTAAGATACTTATTTGTTTTCTTTAAATTTTATTCGGTTCAAACAAATAAAAGTTAGTTAAACTTGTACCAAAAATTCAATTCAAAAAAAGTATTCTTTAGGAATTGTTTCTAAGATATATAGATTGCGTCAAATAATAATGACAGCGAAATAAAAATAAGACAAAATGACACTTTCTTCTAAATATAAATTGTAGTAATGTATGAAATAGTGCTTTTAACATCCCACGATTGGTTAAGGCAGAAACTCACCAACTCACCTGCAGTCGACTTGCAGGTGAAGTTGCTTCTCGATCGCTAACACGTGTTACTATATGGTTTTAAAAAATGGTTTATTTTATATAAATGGTTTATTTAAAAAAATCGGTTTGAATTAGACTAAACAGTTATTTTTATTTTTTTCTTCTTCGTTTGGTATGTAAAATTTATTTTCTTTTCAATTCCTTTTTCAGAACTAATATCAAACTTTTAATTAGGTATGTTCCTTTTATTTATATTTCTTAATCAAATTTATTATTTGAAATGTATTTTTTAATTTACGTTTTTATTCATTCCTCTGTGAATGATGAAAATTATTTAATAAATACGTATATGTTTATGTCATTACACCATTTTAATGTTTAGGATGAAATTAATTGGATGTTAGACAACAATTTTACGAGTTCTACTGTTTACATCTTTGGCTAGAGACAGTATAAAAATGTAAGTTATGGAAACAAAACAAAACTCATCAAGAAGATAAAAACAGAGACACAAAAAAAAGGACAAATAATACTATTTATGCCATTCCTATAAAAAAAACGTGAATTTTGTTTCTTTTTTAGAATACTAAATTTTACTTTTTAAAACAATTTGTATACATATATTTGACAAAAATTAAATAAATAAAAGTTTAAGATAAATTTTAAAAAAATTGATCAATATGAATGAAGAAGAAGAACGTATCAAATTCATCTGTTAGAAATTTAGGAATAACACACAGAAAGAATTGAAATTATTTTAAAAGTAGTTATTTGATCTATTTAAACCGATTCTTTTAAATAAATCATTTGTATAAAATAAATCGATTTTTTTTAAACTATATAGTAACACGTGTCAACGATCCAGAAGCAACTTCACCTGCAGTCGATTGCAGGTGAGTTTCCACCATTGGTTAATGCCACTAATAAATTATTTCGGTCCAGTTCACATGTTTAAAGTGCAATTGTGGAATCAGATTTCAATTTTTTAACATAAAAAACTTTGGACAATTTGTATGAATAAAATCATTATATTTGAGATCAAAATTACCCAGTTATCCTAATCACGAACTGTATATATTATTTTCATGTAATTCGCTACACACAATCCGCTGTAAGCTAAAACGAATTAAGTGAGCAGCAACGGTACACATAATTCGTGGAAAGAAAAAATGTATTACTAGAGATCACCTATAACGCTACTAGTTTGTGGTAGGCTACCATGAATTACGTGTAAACACAATTCAAAACACCCTCTAACAAGAAAGTAATCCATGTGATATGTGTAAAGGTAATTCAAACGCCCTCCAGCGAATTATGAAAGAAGAAAGTAGTCCATGTGACGTAGTAGCAAATTATGAAGAGATATTTGTGTATAATTGTATAAATACAAATTATAAAAATTTACGTTGTTGAAGAAAAAACTTTTATAAAAATATCTTATATCTTATATTTTATAAAAGTATTGTGTCTTTTAAATAATTAATAATTTATTATTTATTTTCAAATTTTTAAATTTTTTAAAATAATTAATTTTAATTAATAAGATATATGATCATTTTTAATTAAGCACGCTATAAATTATTAATACTTTATAATTTTATAATGTACTATTGATATTGTTATATTTTTTTATGTAACTATCATATTAAAAATAAAATTGTAAAAAAAAATTTATAATTATATATATAAATATGATAAATTTTTTGAAAAACTAACTCTAATAACTATATGTTAATTATTTTTATGAAATGAAAAAAAATTTATCTAAAATTTTGCCCCTCCATACTAAACTTTCTGGATCCGTCCCTGTGTATAAATACAATTTGAATGTAAGTGTATTGTAGAGTGATCAAACACAATGTTTAAAGATAAAAATTTCTTAATTTTCATACATTATAGAGAGAAGAGTCACTACAAAAATAATCACTTTTAACGGCTATTTATTTTACTTTTAGCGGCAATAAAAATAGCCGCTAATACATTTACCGGCAATTAGATATTAGCCGTCTTATGCATTGTCGCTAAAAGGTTTTAGCGGCAATTATAACATTTGCCGGTAAAAACCTTTTTAATGGCCACAAAAAGTATATAAGTTTTAGCAGCCATTTTTTTGGCAATTTATATGGCCACCAAAAGTAATTCTAAGATTGCAATGCTATTCACTTTTAGTGGCCATTACAAGAATCAAATGCTAAACTAGAGAGAAGAAATGTAGGAGAAGAAGAATTACAAAAGGAAAAGTAAATCAAAACATGAATTAAACCTAGATCTAAGAACTAAACCTAATCCTAATTCTAGAGAGAAGTGAGAGCCTCTCTCTTTAGAAACTAACTCTAAAAACTAACAAAGAAGAAAAAGGAAAACCTATTTGCAATATTCACATATATACAATAACCAATAACACAACACCATTGCAATCTCCGGCAACGGTGCTATTTTGATGATTGGATTTTTGACGGTCTAGAATTCACAAATGAATTCTCGTTGCAAGTATAGTTTCTAAATCAACAATAATCCTTTCATACAAAAGATTGTTTGTCACTAAAACAAACCCCTAAAATCTATAAACCGAAGTATTTAATCCTCGAGTCGTTCTCCCTAGGAATTACAATAAAGTGTCTTGTTATTGGTTATGAGTTATTTTTGGGGTTTTGATAAGAGGCATGAAAGATAAATGACAAGGAAGTAAATTAATAGCTAAAAAGGTCTTGGCAAGGTTTGGTGTTCAAGGATCTCTATCCATATCACTAACCACAATATGAGAATTGGCAAGGATTAATCTTATTAAATCATCCTCTAACTAGTAGTAAAGGAAAGTTAAATGAGATATATCAATCCAAGTCCATAGGTCCTAATTCTCCACTAATTCAATTAGTGAGAACTAGAGTCAATGGCTCCCAATCATCAATCACTTGGACATTAGTAACTCAATAGTTCCTAAGTTACCTTTCCAAGTCAAGAGCATAAAATTCTACTCTAAAATCCAACCAAGCATTTTATCAAACACTTGGAAAGCATAAAAGGAAAGCATAGTAAATCAACAACAAGAACAAAATCTAACAACAACTAATTGCAAAGAATTAACAACAACAAATCAAATGAACAATAGAGGAACATGAAAACACAAATTGCATGAAAGGAAAATGGAAGAATAAAAGTGCATCAACATAAAAGTAGAGAATTACAAGAAACAAATGAAAAACTAGAGAGAAGAGATGTAGGAGAAGAAGAACTACAAAAGGAAAAGTAAATCAAAGTATGAATTAAACCTAGATATAAGAACAAAACCTAATCCTAATTCTAGAGAGAAGTGAGAGCTTCTCTCTCTAGAAACTAACTCTAAACTAATCCTAATGAGTGTGAATGATTGAATTCCCCCTTTGCTCTTCAATCCTTGGCTTTAAATAGCATTTTTGGCGCCAAAGTTGGTTGGGATTGGGCCCCACAGCTCTCAGAAATTGCTGGGCATGTTTTCTATTTAAAAATCACGTGCGGCCTTCGGCGCAGACGCATACCGTGCGCGTGCGCGTCCATGAGTTAGTTTGCAATCCGCGCGAAGGCGTACAGTGCGCGCGTGCGTCCTTGGCGTTTTCCAAATCTTTGGCTTTTCATGATTTCTCCGCTTTGCATGCTTTTCTCTTCACTCCTTTGATCCATTCCTAGCCTTTTCAATCTGAGATCACTAACAAACACATCAAGGCATCTAGTGGAATCAAAGGGAGATTAAAATCATCAAGTTAAAGGTCTAAAAAGCATGTTTTCACACTTAAGCACAAATTAAGGGACAATCATGAAACCATGCTATTTCATTGAATAAATGTGGGTAAAAGGTGATAAAATCCCCTAAAATTAATACAAGATAAACCCTAAATATGGGGTTTATCACGCCCAAACGTAGGGACCAATTTAGTACTTTACTCTATAAACTAACACTAAGAATTGAATATGATGGGTTCTTACTGCCCACTTCTGAAACCATCGCTCTCTAGTCTCAGCTGGGTTTTTGTTGCAGCTCGGCCATGGGTGGTCGTACATCAGCTTGATGATATTAGTATACTCCTGTGTATATACATTATAATTTGGTGCAAACCTATCAATGAAAAACTTAGGATTGGTAGTTTACTAAAAAGTTATTCAAAATTTTTGATAAACTTCAATTATATTTAGATTTTTTTAGAACTTTCGGCAGAATTTTATCTATAACTAGAATGCACCAAAAACTACATCCATCAACAATTTACGTATACAACAACATCTATCAACAATCAACAAATAAGAATCAAAAATCAATTAGCAACATCCATCAACAATATAATCAAGAATTATTGATTAATTAAGATTAGTAGTTTCATCTATATGGTATTATATGACTTAAGCGGCAACTTCCATCAACAAATAAGAATGATCAAACACAATGAACAGTTCAAACCTATTAAATTAAATCGAACCTATCTTAATAACTTAAAAATCGATTAAAACTAGAAAATTGAGTGTAACTAAACTAAAATGACTAATTAAAATAGTTTACATATAAAAGAATAAACTAATAGTTTTTTTATTATGTTTCAGATTTTTAATAAATTGAGAATAACAAATTTGAGATTTTGGAATCTTTTGAGATTTTGGAATCTTTTATAAAATATGTTGTGGTAATTTAAAAATATTTTTTAGGGTTAATAATATAAGGATTTAAGACTTGTAGTTAAAATAAAAATAGTATAATTGTAAATGTAATAAGCTAACTAATAATGAAAAATATTTTTAAAATTTAATTCCCATCAAATTTAAATTGATTTTTGGTATAGTTAAATAAAAAGAGATATTTATAAAAATAAATTAATTATATCAATTAATTAAAAATGGTCTATACTTTTTTATAAGTGAAAATGTTATTATATATTTTTTTATTTATTGTTTCTGATGTTTAACTACAAAGCATTACTCTTAACATAAAATAATGGATGAGAATAAGAACAACAATTAAAAGGTAGTGCCATTTTTACCCCCTCTCACGTTTTAGACAAATTAGATACCATAGAATTTTTCAATGCATAAATGATAATCTGGACAAGTTCCAGGACTTAGACTTATATATTTATATATTTATATTTGGAGAATGATATGGCGTTGTTGTCTTCATTCCCGGCCCCCTTTCCTCAATAGAATTACATATTTGATCTTTCTGTTCCAATGGAATCAACAAGAAGGGAGATAATCAAATTGATTATATTAAGGTTGTGAACGTCCTTGACAATACAGTTGACCTTAATTGTTTTAAAAATGAAAAAAAAAAAAATATAGGTAAACAATGAAAATATTAAACAATGTAAATAATAGATATATCGGATGTTCATTTTATTAGTATACAAAAAATTATTTTAATATTAAAATTTAGAGAGTTAATTTAGAAGTATGATGTGTTTTAATTTGATTAATGATTGCTCATATTGTTCAACAAAATTATTGTCCCCTAACATTTCCAAAAAATAATTACCTCAAACTTTTGTATTTGTAATGATCGAATGATAACAAAGATATACTTGAATTAAATTTATATAATGAAAATCTAGAATACAATTTCTATTTCCATGGAAAACAAGTCTAAACTAATTAATTTGACAAAGGGTGATCGATCACCTAAATTAAACATTGTTCATTTTATATGTACACAAATGAATATATATAGAGGGAGAGAGAGAGAGAGAGTAGATAGCAGGTGAAAGATGTATACGGAAGATATAATGATTGATGAGCTAGCGGAATCCTACTCCTACTCTTGTAGTCCTTGACTGATAAAGTTCCAACCTGATTCTGGCTTCAGGCAATAGTGACTCAATGGAAGGATCTTGAATTAGATGTGCTTGCTTGGTGCACCACTCAAGGACGATGAGAACCTCTTCTTGAGCAAGAATATCACTTTTGGGGACATGCAGAGCTATGTAACACAGAAGAGTGACGGAGGGAATCTGCACCATCTGCTCACCGAAATAAACGAGTTGGATGAGGTGCTTGGCACCGCCAGCCTCGATGATGGCGTTGCAGTGAGTCTCGTGGAGGAAGTTGTCGGTACAGGCAAACTTGTTGAGAGCAATAGCGGCCTCCATGGACACTTGGGCCTCTCTCTCGTCAAGAAGCCTCACCAATGGGGGAATCAATCTAGTCTCCGTTGCACGGAAGGTCCTTGCTAGGTTGCCAATGGATCTTATGCAAGGAATGAGAAGGTTCGATTCACCTTTGTCGATCACTTTAAGCAGCTGCTCCACAACAGCCTTTGCGGAAGGGGAGGTGGGCTTAAAGGCGTCGCGTCTCAGCTCTGCATACTGCTCTGCCACTGCGGTGATCTCCATGAGCGCCATTGCCGAGTAATACTGCACATCCTCGGGCCCTTTCTCCAGCAGAACCGCGAAACACAGAAGAGCTCTGGATTCCGTTATATTCCTGCAGATGGTGAGGTTACCCTTGGAAAGCTGCCAAAGAGCTCTCGCTGCCATGGCCTTCATCTGTGCTTTTGTGGCCGGATCTTCTGCCTCTCTTCCCTTGATGCTCGTTCCTGCAATGGACACATGATGGTGTTGCTGTTGCTGTTGCCCCTGCGCCATGAATGTGTTGGTAACCAGATTTTGCATCTGGCTAGAGGCGTGATTTCCCCCCATGGGGTGGGCAGGTTTGTAGCGATGATCATCAAGAGAGGCCTTTCTGTGCTCATCGTCGGGGTCCATGGAGGACATTTTGTTCTTGTTGGCAATGGCGTACTTGCTGTGCTCCTGAATGGTCTCGAAGGCCAAATGGCTAACAAGCAAGCGTATGGCGTTGTTCTGGGCGAAATGATCCTGGCACTTGGGATGGTTTGCCGCAAGCTCCGAAATAGCCCATGCGACCATCACCTGAACCTTCATGTGCCCGTCTTTCAGGACTTTCACAAACGCTGAGCAAACACCTGCGTTAACAATCTGCTCCACGCTCTCTGGATCTTTCCCAAGCAACCCGATTGCCCTCGCAGCATTCTCTTGACCCTCCAATCGCCCTTCTTTCAACAACTTCAGCAACGGCGCCACCCCACCTTCCTCCACAATCAGTTTTCCGTAGCGGTCGTTGTCACGAGCCAAGGAAACCAAGGAAGCCGCAGCGTCTGCACGTTCTTCCACGGGGCAGCCAGAAAGTAAGATGGCGACCTGCTCCCATATGAGGCAGAGAATGGGCTCGTTGGAGGCGATGGGAGGAAGGCCGAGATACTCGTCGTCGCGCTCCTCCGCGGAAGCCGAGACGCGAAGGAGCCACTGGACGTCACCGATGGAATTCTCGAGCTGCAAGAAGGTTTTGCGGAAGGCGGTGGCCGGGATGATGGTAAAGAGCCTCTTGATGAAGGTGTTGGCGCGGCACTTGATCACGAGGGTGAGGGCTTTGTCGAGGACCTGCTCGGTGTCTTCGATGATGCGGCGTGTGGGGCGCTCGTAGAGATCGTTGCTGTTTCTTGCGGCCTGGCGGAGAAGTGCGGAGAGCTTCTCTGTCTTGCCCTTGAGTGTCTGACAATCGTCCTTGAAATTGGGGACATCCTCCGCCAACTTTGATATCTGGTCCGCCATCTGTATCGGGCTCGCAAGGATGTCCTTGACGATGCTCGACATATCCTTTCAGCAGCGGACCACCGATCCCTTCCCTTTTTCTTTCTCTTCCTCTTTTCCTCTGATGATGATATTCTTGTCTTGTTTCTGTGTAGATGCACCAAGATATCATTGAAGAACAACGGTTTTACAGTTTGGATCGGATCGGGCGTTTAAAGCAGAGCAATCATGTTTGTTCATCATCGTTCGTGCTGCGTGCATGGATGGCGCCGGCAGTGCTCGCTCACTGATCGATGCATGCATGCAAATTATGCAATGGTCAAACGCTTTTTGCTCCAAATTTTGTGACAATCACTCACCTGCCATGGTAATAATAATAATAATAATAATAATAATAATAATAATAATAATAATAATAAGAGAAAATATGAGAGCCAATGTAATTAGTATACAATGTGTATAATAGACTTTAAAATTGACTAAAGAAAATAAAAACACAATACACTCTTAAATACCTCCAAAACCTTAATTTTAATCATGCATCCTATTCATCTAACCCCCTTTTTGATTTAGCAGTAATTCCCTCCCCCAATTTGACCGAGCAGCCACTGACGAGAGACCCATTGCCGGTGCTGGAGAACCAACTTCCATGAAATTCGCTGCAACCTGAGCAGTCGGCGCTACTCAACCGCTCTTTCCACACGATTGGAGTCTTTCCTTCACGCTTGCTGTTCGCTGTTGCCGTCTTCCTGCACGCCTCCCTCATGCTACCGTCGAGCGTCGGTCGTCAACTAGGAACTCTCAGTCACCGTCGTTGGCCGCCGGACATCCGCATGCCGCGTGGCCGTGTGTCACACCATACTTATGGCTGAACGCTGCGTCTTCTTTGCGCCGCTTCTAGTCTACCGTCAACGAATCCAACGTCACCGTTCCCTCTGCCTAATTGCGACGCTTCTCTTCATCCCCTCTTAGACTACAAAAGGTCAGTATAAAGCTGTTGTTCTACTCTATAGAGTATGTTTGTTTGACATCTAGGGTTCATATGTTCTTTGATTTTGGGTATGGCTATTTAATGTGATTCATGTTAGATTTGATTTGCTGTAAATACTATGAACTACTAGATAGACTAAATATGAAAGTTCAATTCTTAATTTTGTGATTGTTATTAGTTTTTTAAAACCCAAAAATAGTTATAACTCAGCATAATGTAGCTTCATTTGAAATTGGGTGTGAATCTAGGGTTCAAGTACTATATGCACTAGTTATTTTCATTGAAAAAGTGGATGTTTATCTGTTTTATGCCATTACTTTGTTACTTAATTTGTTGGATTTTATATGCACATGCTCCGCATGTTTCTATTATTATGTGGTTTTATTAGGATGAGAACATGATTTTTGTTTTCAAATGACCAAAATACTAGGATGAGAACATGATTTTTATTTTCAAATTATTGTAGATTTATTATCGAATGTTCTACAATGCTTGCTTTATTAAAAAATCTTTTTGTCTTCTCTCTTCACTATTTTATTTATCAGATTTTAAGTTTGATTACTATTTGAAGATGGTAAATGAGATTTATCTATCTTCATTCTTTACTAGAATTAAGTTTTATTTCTTTTTTTTGAATTAAAAAAAGTACTTAGTTTCAGTTTTGTTTGCTTATTGCTCCAAGTGTCTTGGTACTTGACTTCTTATATGATTGTTTACACTACAATATTATTTTTTTTTATAGAGTTGAGAAAATGAAGCATGGATTCAGCATGAAAGCATCTAGTCTAGCTGCATAATCAAATGTAGAAACAAATACTATTGTAGGTTTGGGAAGATGAATTTTGTGCCTTCCTTGTAAATACTTAACAACGTTATTTGGTATCAAAATATTCAACTAGCCTGGTGTAACGCTTTAATTACCCTAAGCCTTACCTCATGCTGTAAAGCAAAGGTTAATCAAAGGTTATGATAGTTTTATGACTTATACAATATTATTTATATATATAAGTAGAAAGAATTGTATGATACTAGAAGCCCAAAGAAGAATTAAGCTCGAAGACAGAGTTACAAAAGCACAAATGTTCACACGTAGCTACAAACTTAAAGCACAAGATATAGATACAAGATAAGAAAGAATAAATAGGTATATTGAATATAATAGTCATAAGGAGCTAGCCTCAGCTCGCAGAGTTTAGGCCGACTAGTTATAAACAGACATTGATGTGAAGATAAATGTCGATATAGAATTTATTAAGAGAATTACATTGTAAGCATAGTCTAAACCAACAATCTGTCTTCAATCAAAGTTAAAATGTGTGTCACAAATAAAATCAATAACCGAGAGTAGAATCCCGAGTTGTCTTCTCGAAGATTTGACATAAGATGCACATTATTGGCTAGGATTTCTCTGGGGATTTTTGAAGTTGAGAGCACGAAAAATAAATAACTAGAAAGGTTAATTACCCTAAGCCTTACCTCATGCCGTAAAGCAAATGTTAATCAAAGGTTATGATAGATCTATGACTTATACAATATTATTTATATATATAAGTAGAAAGGATTGTATGATACTAGAAGCCCGAAGAAAAATTAAGCTCAAAGATAGAGTTACAAAAGCGCAAATGTTCACACGTAGCTACAAACTTAAAGCACAAGATATAGATACAAGATAAGAAAGAATAAATAGGTATATGAATATAACAGTCATAAGGAGCTAGGCTCAGCTCACAAAGTTTAGGCCGACTAGTGATAAACAGACATTGATGTGAAGATAAATGCCGGTATAGAATTTATTAAGAGAATTACATTGTAAGCATAGTCTAAACCAACAATCTGTCTTCAATTAAAGTTAAAATGTGTGTCACAAATAAAATCAATAACCGAGAGTAGAATCCCGGGTTGTCTTCCCTAAGATTTGACATAAGAAGCACATTATTGGCTAGGATTTCTCTGGGGATTTTTGAAGTTGAGAGCACGAAAAATAAATAACTAGAAATTAGAACAATAAATAACTAGCAAGAGTTGATAATTAATCAATATAAAAGGTCTTGGTTAGGGGTGAGAATCGGAATTTCTATCCTCATTGTATTTCCCAAGTGTGATGGTAAAGGCTCATTGCTCTCACTTAGTTATCCTCTAACAATTGAAGGAAAGTCAAGTGAAAATTAGAGTTGGTAAGGTTCAAGCTAATTGATGTCCTGAAAACTGTCTCTCAACAATTTTGTACCGGCAAGTGCACCGGATTATCGTCAAGTAAAAACTCACAATAGAGTGAGGTCGAATCCCACAGGGATTGGTTGGTTGATCAATGTTAATTGGAGAATTGTTCTAGTTGAGCGAAATCAAAATTGGATTTGGGATTGCAAAATGTAAATTGGCGAGAAACTTAAAGAGCAAGAAATTAAATAGCTGAAATTAAATTGCAGGAATGTAAGTGCAGAAACTTAAATTTCAAGAAATTGAAATGGGAATGTGGATTAAGCTTGAAATTAAAAAGCAGAATGTAAAAGAATGGGTAGATCAGAGATGGGGAAGCTCATTGGGGTCAAGAGATGTGATAATCCTCCAGATCAAGTTCATTTTCATCTCTTCCTCAATCAATGCATTCATTGATCTCCTTGGCAATCTTAGGTGATTAGATCCCAATTCCTTGCCAATCTAATCTCTCTGAGCATGAATAATTACCCAATTCCTTGATTAAAGTTCTCATGGGAAGAGATGAAGTATGGTAACTGATTATACCACACATATTCATAGATCAAAGTGTTGGTAGGATTACATGTCACGATATCCATCCAAACCCCAATCTAATCCAATGTGAGAAAGCATTTTGGTACACGGAATTGTGATACACAACTCTGTGCAGCTGACAAGCAAGTGCACTGGGTCGTCCAAGTAATACCTTACGTGAGTAAGGGTCGATCCCACGGAGATTGTCGGCTTGAAGCAAGCTATGGTCATCTTGTAAATCTCAGTCAGGCAGATTCAAATGGTTATGAGGATTTGACAATTAAAAGATAAATAAAGCAGAAAATAACATAGAGATACTTATGTAATTCATTGATGGGAATTTTAGATAAGCGTATGGAGATGCTTTGTTCCCTATGAGCCTCTGCTTTCCTATTTTCTTCATCCAATCATTCATACTCCTTTCCATGACAAGCTGTATATTGGGGGATCACCGTTGTCAATGGCTACCGTCCGTCCTCTCAGTGAAAATGGTCCGGCTACGGGTTACGTAGGGCTAATCATCTATCGATTCTCGATCGTGTCGGAATAAGCAAAACTCAGCTATATCTACAGAACACTCCCAGTGCTTAACCCACAAATCCAAACATCTGGAGAAGCACACAAGGTATTGGAGGAACAAGAAATTTCAAGGGTGAAATTCAATGATCAAAGGTTAAGATACAAGATGATAAGTTCATGAATGTGGACAGCAGAGGACTCATTGCCAAAACAGCAAGAAGAAGTAAGGAAGAAGAAGAAAGAGGATCCAAAGAATAAAGGAAAACAAGGAGAATCAAGTAAAGGAAAAGGACACAAAGCTTAAAGGTGGTGAAGTTCTTTTTATTGCTTTAATAAATAAAGAAGATGTATGTCTGAAACATGATATACCTTCTAAGTTTTTCTCTTTTGTTCTGCATAATATGCATTTCTATATCTGTTGCTTACTCCATGTATCACTCATATGCTTGGAATGTATGCTTGTCCTAAGTTTATTTTCTTTCCTAAATTGAATAAAGGATGTGTTATGAACAAAGACAAAGAGGAATCTAGCTTAGGATGAATAAGTAGGTCCTATAAAAGTGACAGTATATATGTTTTCATTGTGAATAGATCATGGCTCAAGAGATTAAAAAGGGGTTAAGATGCATGCTCACATAAGACTAGTTGGTTAAGGGTAATACGACTCTAGAAATTAGAAATACAAAGATCCTTGACAATGAAGTAATATAGAGAAGGAAAAGTAAGAGCTGAAGAAAAAAAAAAGGAAACAAAGAGAAGAACAAAGATTGAAAGGCTAGGTATCAATGACAAAATTTTGGGTATGTGTCTGTGGTGTTGATGTTAAGGAACATACTTGGGCAAGTAAATCTGAGGGGTGCTTTATCACCCGGTAACTTGAGTTAACTAACTCAGGATTATCGATTGAAAACTCCCCATCAAGAGTAGCCCTATAACAGAATATTTAGCAACCCAAAGAAGTGCTGGACACCACTATCCAAATAGAACTTCAAGTTATATGCCTGTGATTGAATGTGTTATGGAGAGAGGCTTAAGCTTGTAAATCCTTAGGAGTGTTTCAACACTTAACAACTTAAACCAACTGGTTTGGGATTGTTGATTGAAAGCTTATGCTAAAGAGCCGCCTTGAGACAGAACTTTTAGCTCAAATGAAACAAAGAAGTCTTGAAAAAAAAAAGAGAAAAGAACAAGTTGAGGATTGTGTACTAAAGCAATGAAAAGAGTCTAACAAGATTAACCAAACTAGTATTGAGGCAAGTGTCTTAACCAGAGAACTTAGGTGAGCCTTGATTATTTGCATAAAATAAATGACCCCACTAATGAGGATGATGACAAACTCCATGAAAGAATTCTTCTTTGTTGTATCATTCAATTCTTGTATTCTGAATTCCTTGGTTAAGTTCTTTTATCTTTTGCTTGAGGACAAGCAACATTTTAAGTATGGTGTTGTGATGTATGTGTATCTTAGTTACATTAGCTTGTTAGTTTAGTTAGTTTTAGCTTAATTTCATTCCTTATCTTTGAAATAAACAAGCACTTTGATGAGTTTTACCTCCATGCATTAAAATACCAAGAACTAGGTAAATGTGGCCAACTTCATGCAAATAATTCAAGGAGCTTATAAATGAATTAGTATGAATGAATCTCTTGAAATTTGTTTGCATGGAATGGCAAGACTTTGAGGCAATTTCCTTAGTTAATGATAGGTGATGAAGAAAGAAGGCATTGAAGCAAGAATGAAGCAAGCAATTGGCTAACAACTTCTTCAAGAAAAGCAATGTGCACGTTGGCAACTTGGAAGAACAAAGGCGTGTTCACCAAAAATGCTTGCAAGCCCCAGCCTGGAAGGTAGCTCACATTGCCAACTTGAGGATGTGAGGGCATGTTTGACAATAATGCCAACTCCAACACAAAATCATGGAGCAAGGAGGAAAGGCAACTTATGCGTTGCCAACGTGAGGAATGGAAGGAGTGTTTAGCAACAACGCTGGTGAGCCTCATCCAGGGAAAGTGTTGCAAGTTCCTAACACTAGAATGGCGTTACCAACGCCATTGCATGCAACCTATGAAGTAAAGAAGCCCTGGAACTAGGAGGAATGAAGTGATTGCATTGCCAACTCCAATCCAAGTTGCCAACGCCAATGAAGGATAGCAATGAAGTGAGGAAGTCCCGAATGCAAGGAGGCAGAGTGCATGTTGCCAACTTGGGGGAAGGAAGGTGTGTTTGCCTCTAACACCAGCAAGCTTGGCAGCCTTGGAAGGCAGAGTGCATGTTGCCAACGTGGTGAAGTGGAAGGCGTGTTTGCCTCTAACGCCAGCAAGCTTGGCAGCCTTGGAAGGCAATCTACGTTGCTAATGTGGTAAAGAGTAAGTCGTGTGTGCCAGCAACGCCCGCGACGTAAACTCTAGCCTTGGAAAGAAACAATCCATGTTGCCAATGTGAGGAAGAGGAAGGCATGTTTGCCAAACACGCTAGTGTGCTTAGCAGCCAGGGAAGATAGTGCACGTTGCCAACTTGAGGTTTTAAGGACCTGTTTGCTAGCAACGCTAGTGAGCTTGGTTCCTTGGAGGCTCAATCCACGTTGCCAACCTGAAGGATTGAAGGCGTGTTTGCCAAACACGCTGGCAACAGAAACTCAAGCCCTGGAAGGAGGCATGCACGTTGCCAACGCCAAGATCATGAAGGCGTGTTTGACAACAGCGCCCGCGACCCTGGCAGCTCAACCTTGTCCCCTTTAATGGAGAATAACTTGAGCTATAGATATCCAATTGAAATGCCTCTAGTTGCATTAGAAAGTTGATATTTAGAAAACACTGTATAATAGTCTATAATGAGGCATAAAATTGAAGCTCAAACCATAGGCAACTTTAAGCCTAAAAAACAAGCACAAGAATCTTGGATCCAAGAAGTAGAAGGCCATGTTGCCAACTTGAGCTAGCAATGCCCTCACTAAGTCTTAGCCAGGAAAATTTTATGCACATTGCCAACTTGTAAATGCAAGGGCGTGTGTGCCAAAAATGTGCTCCATTGGGCCAGAATTGCCAAGACATGCCTACAAGCTCTCTGTTTTTAACTTGGTGCAGCAATTTCATTTAGAAGCTAGCCAATCCAAGAAAAACAAAGCCCAATTGCTAACCCAACAAAAATGATTAAGGGTTTCTCAAGGAACTTAAAGACTAGTATAAATAGAAGAGTTTTGTACTGAGAGAGGGGACTTTTAGACACTAGACTTTTACACTACACTTTTACTTTTACCTTTTTACTGCACTTTTGGGGGAATACACTAGACTTTTAAACTACACTAGACTTTCACTAAACCCTAATTTCACTGAGGGGATAAGCTCTGTTTGTTCAAATGAATTGATAGCTTTTCTTTTCTTCTCAGTTTAAGTGGTTGCTCTAAGAGGAAACTCTTGCTCTTCACAAATCCAATCACTACCGAGAGGGGGATTGGATCTACTTGAATTTTGTGATGAACTTAAGAAAGAAGTCATAGAATTCAGTTTAGAGTTCATCCTTTCATAATTCTCTTGATTGATATACTTTGGGTTGGTATGTGAGATGTAACCACCCTTGGTTGAGATCCTGAAAGTTGTGTGGCATGAAGGATTAGCTATTGAGCTTCATCTCTTATCATGAATAATTAGATCACGAGTGTGGCAATTGATTGTATTGAGAGAAATTGAGTCACCAAGAGATTGGGACTCAATTATTCACAATCCGCCATGGATTTATCCCCATGATTGAGAAAGAATTGATCACCATCAATGCATGAGAATTTACACCTCTGATCCCTAGTGATCTCTTCCATCAATTCTCATTTCTATTGATCTTTAGTTATTTTGAATACCTACTATCCATTTCCCTTTTATCATCTAGCAATTTAACATTCCTGCCATTTACATTTTGCTCTCAATTACTTGCAATTCATTTTTCTACACTTTGTAATTCTGCACTTACCTTTTTGCAATTTACTTTTGATATCATTTGCGTTTCTTGCCATTCAAGCTTCAAGCAATTTACATTCAGTCATTTAATTTGCTTTTCCTATTTTAGTTCTTTAAATTCCTTGTCATTAAATTTTCTGCAATTGCTTTCAAGAATTGGAATCTCATAAAATTAAAACAATGTTTGCCTAACTAAAATACCATTTAACTAAAGTTGTTTAATTTACCAATCTCTGTGGGATCGACCTCACTCCGGTGAGTTTTACTACTTGATACGACCCGATATACTTGCCGGTAATTATGTAAAATCTAATTTTTATGTACCACTGTCTTAATTCTAAAACTTTGTATCTTTCTATTTATAACTAGTTAGCTTAAACTCCGCAAGCTGCAGCTAGTTCTCTATGATTATTATATTCTTATATTTATATATGTTTTATTCTTTTATACCTATGCCTTGTACCTTATGCGTTTAGTTACGGTGTGTGAATGCATCACGTATGTAATTCCGCATTATGCGACTTTGAGCTTTAATCCTTCATCGGGCTTCTAGAACATATTATTCCCTTATATATATATATATATATAAGCCCTAGGACTATCGTAACCTCTGATTAACCTTTACTTTATGGCTAGAGGTAAAGCTTAGGATAATTGGGGTGTTACAAAACAAACAATAACCAATAGTAGAACGATGATCAGTGGGATCACCAGCCCAATCAGCATCTGAGTACTTCTGAAGGAATAAAGATAAATGGGTAGAAAAATGAAGTCCATGAAACATAGTGCCTTTGATGTAGCAAAGAATGCGAAGGAGCTGACAAGAACTAGCTAGGAACATGAATTGGATAGGCAATATCTGTGCGTGTGACAGTCAAGTAAATAAGACCTCTAACTAACTGTCAATAAAGAGTAGGATTATCCAAAACAGTGTCATCCATAGGGATAAATCGAACATTAGGCTCAAGAGGAGTTGACTTAGTGTGACTATCTGTAATCCCGGTGCGAGCAAGAAGATCTGAAGCATACTTAGCTTGAGAGAGATAGATGCCGCCAACTATAGATATGACCTCTAAACTAAGAAAATAACTGAAAGAACCAAGGTCTTTCATCTCAAAAATATGGTGAATGGAGGCTTTAAGATCAGAGATATCATCAACATACAAAAGTAGAAGAACAACTCCACGTTCACTTTTACGAGTAAAGAGAGCATTCTTATGAGAGCTGCAAGTGAAACCAAGATTGCACATAGTAGTGTTGAACTTGTCAAACAATTCACAAGGAGCTTGTTTAAGACCATAAAGTGCCTTGCGAAAGAGATAGACTTTACTAGAAGGACAAGGATAATTCGGAGGTGGTTTCATATAGACCTTCTTTTTCAAATTTCCATTAAGAAAAGCATTCTTCACATCCATCTGACTGAAGACCATTTTTTGACCGCAGGAATGGCAATGAAAGCTTGAACAGATGTGAGACGAGCAATAGGAGAAAAAGTATCTTCATAATCAATACCATACTCTTGCGTACAACCTTGAGCAACCAATCGTGCCTTATAATTGTCAATAGAACCATCAGAGTGAGTCTTGATCTTGTATACCGATCTACTACCCAAAATATCCTAATCAGAAGGAGGATCAACCAAGTCCCAAGTGTGTGCTTTTTCAAGTGCCTGGATTTCTTCCGGCATTGCTTTCTGCTAACTTGAATTTATGGAGGCTTCTCTTAATAACTTAGGTTCATGGTGATGAGGAAAAGTAGAAAAACAATGATAATCAAGAAGATGAGGAGGTGGATTTCTTACCCTAGAAGAACGAGTAGAAGGAGGAGGCATGACAGCAGGAGCAGAATCATCGTCCGATCTGCAATCATTGGTTGATGGAGAAGTCAGAAGAGTAGGAGACTATAGAGGTTGACTCGAGATAGAACCTGTAGAATCATCACTAGGAAAAAGATCAACATTGAAGTTAAAATGGTGACTAAGTAGGAGAAATGGACTCAAATGAGGAGAACCTAGAAAACATGTGATGTTCCCAGAATATAATATGACGAGATATACGAATACGTCTAGAGAGACAATCCCAACAATGATAACCCTTGTGTTAAGTGCCATAACTAAGGAAACAACACATGCAAGCCTGAGGTTTAAGTGTACTATGTTCATGAGGCTGAAGAAGAACAAAACAAATATAATCAAAAACTCAAAGAGAATTGTAATCTGGAGAGGTATGATAAAGATGCTCAAAGGGAGTAATGCTACCAAGGACAGAAGAAGGAAGTCTATTGATAACATGAACATCAGTAATAACAGTTTCATCCTAAGCACACTCAAGACATGAAGAAAAAATAAGCATTGCACGAAAAGCATCAAGAATGTGACGGTGTTTGCATTTAGCTCGTCCATTTGAATAAGATGTACCATGACAAAAAAACTCAAACAAAGTACCCTGTTCTACAAGAAAGGTTAAAAGTTTGGAGTCACGGTATTCCATACCATTGTCACGTCAAAAAACATTAATGAGCTTGGAAAATTGAGTTTTATATCATAGCGGCAAAATTAATATAAATCTGAGGTAGATCATGGCGATTAGTAATCAAATAAACCCAAATAAAATGGAATAATAATCAATGAAAATGACAAAATACCGAGCCCCTCCCATAGAAGTGGTGGGAGTGGGGCCCAAATATCAAAGTGGATAAAATCAAAAGGAGAGCAAGTAAGAGATAAAATATTGGAAAAAGATCAAGCAGGTTGTTTGGTAGTTTGACAAGAAATAAAATCAAAAGACTCATTATTAACCTGACCCAAAATACCCTGAGACACGAGAGGATGTAATTTTCCTAAGGTGTTGTGGGCAAGACGGTGATGCCACAAGTGAAGGGTAGATGGAGAAGAAGCATCACAGAGATTTATCTCAGGAGGAATATGAAGATTCTCAAGTTTAAACAACCTTCCGATGTTACGTCCAGTTCCGATGATTTGTCCCATCTGATGATCCTGTACACAAAAACTAGAAATAGAAAAATTGACATCAAAACTGAGATAAAAAAGTTGACCAATTGAAATAAGATTAAAGTTCAATTTTGGAATATAATAAGTATCAGGGAGAGTAAGAGTTGACTGAAAATTAAAACCCTTGTGTGTCGCATGCAAGATGGAACCATCAACAGTATTGACAGAAGGTACATTTGTAGTGGCAAACAAAGACGAGAAAAGATGACGCAAAGGAGATATGTGATGAAAGAAGTTGGAATCAAAATACCATTTAGAATTACCTGGAGGAGATGAAAAAGCAGTAGGAGTATTACCAGAAAGAGAGAGAAGACGCTGAAGAAGAGACGCAATATCAGATAGAGAGACAGGAGACAGGTTGAGAGGAGCAGAGGTGGTAGATTCAGTAGCAGCAGCAACAATAGAAGCAGACACATTTTTGGAGAAGTTGGACGAGAATGATACTTGAGTTGATTAGGTCCTGGTATGCGAGTAGGATTGGTAGTAATCATATGTCCAGAGAGCTTGCAATAATGGCAGAACAGTTGTAGACAATTGTAGCTAATGTGATCTTTCTGTTGGCATTTGTGGCATCAATAGAAGGACAGTGTGAGAAGAGGAGCCCAAAACAGTTATAGTTTCGACAGAATTTACCATTTTTGTTTGTCTGATGCCAGGGCATCTTAGCCAGTTTCACTGACCTTTTCTTTACTGTTTTAGGGTAGTTTCATGCATTTTCTTAGTAAATAAGCAAGTTTTGGATGAAAATACACTTACATCTTGATTTAAGCAAGCATTGTGAACTTTACATGATTTCATGAGAATTGTGCAAGAATTGAATGACAAATTGGATAATGCATGTTCTCATGACTTGGACTAGAGCTTTGATGCACTTTATTTTCTTGATTTCAGGACAAAGGAAGCAAGGAAGAGCCACGTTAGTAGCCACGTTAGTCTAATTAACGTGACCACTAACGTGGAATGGGAATAAGCTTGTAGAGTTAATGAGAAAAGTGATTGCCAATAACGCCTTCGAAGCCATCATAACCCACGTTAGTTGCCACATTAATTACATTAACGTGGTAGCTAACGTGGAGGAAAAAGGGAGCTCCAACGTTAGTGGTAAAAGTGAATGCCAATAACGCTCCAAAATGGCACACTTAGCCACGTTAAGAGTCACGTTAATTCAAGTTACGTGAACTCTAACGTGGGAGGAGGAAGAAATTGCCAACGTTAGTGACACTCACCTTTGTCACTAACGTTGGACTAAACCAATAGTGCCCACGTTAGTGGTCACGTTAAGACCACTAACGTGAAGTGTAACGTGGAGCCAAGCATGATAAGCCAACGTTAGTGACACTCACCTTTGTCACTAACGTTGGAGATGGCAATCACTACCACGTTAGTGGTCACGTTAATCTAATTAACGTGAACTCTAACGTGGGAAAGAGGGGTGTTTGGAGCGTTAGTGGCAAAGGTAAGTGTCACTAACGCTCTCGAAACTTAGGCATGCCCACGTTAAGAGTCACGTTAGTTATACTAACGTGAACTCTAACGTGGGGAAAAGAGGCAAAGAGCAACGTTATTGGGAAAGGTGAATGCCAATAACGTTTGTGAAGGACCAAGAGGCAACGTTAGTGGTCACGTTAGTGCCACTAACGTTGAAGTTAACGTGGATCATTTTGGTTTGGAACGTTAGTGAAAAAGGTGATCGTCACTAACGTTCTCGAACCCACATTTTCACTTAACGTTAACACCACTAACGTTCTAACTAACGTCCATGCCTAACTCACACTTTTTCTACAAGCAAAGCTGAGCCCACTGAAGATTGTAACTGCTTCAACTCAAGATTAAAGGTCCATATCCATGACTTGAAGAACTAACTAGAAGATCAATAAGAGTAGTATATATAGGAGTAGTTTTGAACTAGAGGAGAGCTTGGCATTTTGGAGAACTACACTCTGTATATTTACTTTTCTGCATTTTCTAGTTTGCTGAGAAATGTACTCTCTTCTATCATCTTCCATTCCTAAAGCTATGAACAACTAAACCCATTTTCATTGGGTTAGGGAGCTCTGTTGTAGTTTGATGGATCAATTATAGTTTTCATTCTTCTTCCTCTTTCTTTTCTCTTGATTTACTAGAAAGCTTTCAATCTTAATTCAATTGGTTAGTTGTCTTGGAAAAGAAACTCTCCATAATTGCATCTCCTCTGAGCCTTGGAAAAGGGATGAGGAGATCATGCTAGAAATGCTTTCTCATATTGGACCAAATTAGGGTTTGGACGGATATAGTGACATTTAATCCTCCCAACACCTTGATTTGGAAATACATGTGGTATAATCAGTGAACATACTTCATTTCTTCCCATGAGCAATTAAATTAAGGAATTGGGCAATTGTTCAAGCTTAGAGAGATTGGGTTGCCAAGGAACTGGGATCCAATCACCTAAGATTGCAAATGAGATCAATGAATGCATTGATTGAGAAAGAGATGAGAATGAACTTGATCCGGAGAATGCAACATCTCCTAAGCCCAATGAATCCTCCATTTCTGATCTTACCCATTCTCTTTACTTTCTGCCATTTATCTTTATGTTCATCTCCCCAAATCCCCATTTAAGATTCTACAATTTACTTTCTACACTTTACTTTCCCGCCATTTAAATTTCCGCAATTCTCAACTCAATTTATGCTCAGCTCAACTAGCACATTCTTCCAACTAAAGTTGCTTGACCAATCAATCCCTGTGGGATTCGACCTCACTCTATTGTGAGTTTTTACTTGACGATAATTTGGTATACTTGCCGAAGAAAATTTGTTGAGAGACAAGTTTCCGTGCATCACTGTCACAGCAAAAATATCTGATTTTCCCATAATAGTAGATACAGAGATAAAAAACGATAGAAAATTGTAAATTGGGGGCAGAAAATAAGAAAACAGAGAGAAGAATCGAAAAGAGCTCATAAAAAAACCTTAGAAAGGGTCCCACTAGCTGCCACGTCAGCCAAGGAAGGACACATGGTAGCGTCTGAATGGAGGAAGGAACCACGTCAGCGCTAACTCAGCACGCGGGTCAACCAAATGGGATGGGTCGGGTCCAAGCGCAGGTCTGATAGGTTGGATTGGATCAATGGCGGGTTGCGCGTGGACTGGTGCGGGCACGACACGTGGATAGCATATGAGCCGTTGAACAGGAAGCCCAATCTGACGGCACGAGATGAATTTGGAAAGGGGAAAGAACACTGGTGGCGGCAGGGACTTGTAACGGTGCATGGCAGCACATCTGGCGGTTTTTGGCGACGGTTCTGGACTCGTTAAACTGGTGACGACGAGACGAAGATGATGGTAAGGGCAGTAATGAACCGAAGCATCGGGAAAGAAACAAAAATCAAAGACAAAAAATACTATCGGAAGAAAAACAAAAGGGCTATGGAGTAATTTCCATAGATAAAAAAATCTATACTCTTGATATCATGTTAGAAATAAAAGAGTAATACTAAAAAGTGTATTATCGAGTGTAAATCAAAGGTATAATGTACAAATGTATATATAGGTGCTAAAAGAATTAAAGTAATAAAAGCACAAAATCCTACCATAAATACAGAGACATGCTATATAAATATAAAGGTGTTTGTTACGGTACGATCATAAATTTATACGTATCGATACAATTAAAATGTGGACAAATTAAAACACGACACGTGAATTATATTTTCCACGTCAATAATTATTTTTTTTAAATATATATTATATCAATTATTTTATTAAATTATCCTTATACTTTAATAAAAATAAAAAATATTTTTTATTTAATATTATAAAAAGACTAAAATACCCTTTTTTTATTAAACAAAAGTTAATTTAAAAATCAAAATCAAAATATATCTCATTATTCATATACATTAAAAAATTATTTCATTGATCATGAACCCTAATCTAATCTCTCTCATCCCTATTCATACAAAAAAAAACACATCTGAACAATTTTTTTTCATAATTGAATATCAATCTACCAATAAAATACAACCTCATCCCTAATTTCTACCGGACAGCAGCAGCCTATCCTCACCCTCTCTCTTCATCGTAGCCGCGCTCTCTCTCCGTCATTCTTCACGCAAGCAGCCGCCTTGTCGTTCCCCATGCATCAACAGCTCATCAAATCGTCCTCCACGTAACAGCAACCCCGTATTACTCTCTAGCATCGTGCCTTCCTCCACTCCTCCCTGCAATTGCCACTCTCTGTCTTCCGTTTGCAGCTGTTCAGCCCTGCCGTTTCCGTCGTCTAGCCCCACAGTTTTCGTCGACACAGTCTCCTGTATCTAGAATGGAGCCTCAGGTAATTTGCAGTTCAATTCCAGCGTTCTCTGTTCTAACTTTTGGTTTTTTTATTTTTTGATCATTTATTGTTTTTATAATTTTAATTATTTGTGGTTATGTTCACTATTCCAGTGTTCTCTCATGTAACTTTTGCGGTTGCTATTTCTTGATTATGTAATTTTAATTTGTGGTTTGGTATTTAATTTGTGCTTGTTCTAATTTTAGTGTTGTTGTAATTTTAATTTATGCTATTCTAATTTTAGTTTTAACATAGATGGTGATACACAGTTGAACCAATGGGATGATGAAGATATGGTTTCAGGCTCCAGCAGCAAGCATAGTTACAATTTTCAAGCTTCCAATGTTAATCCTAAGAGAGAAAAGTACCTCAGATACCGGACCAGACTGAATGCTGCAGAGTATGCTTGTTTTAGCTGTGTAATTTAGTGTGTGTTTGGATTAGAGTTGGCCAAACTGAAGTTTGAATAAAAGTGTTTTTATAAAATTGATTTTGGATAGAAGTAAGTTTGTCCCAACATGATTTATGTTTGACAATTTTATACTAAAATTGATTTTGATAAAATGAAATTGTTTAGATAATATTAGTTAAAATCACTTTTAGATAGATAATTAGTTAATTACTAAAAAAATATAATATTAAATTATAATATTATTTTTTAATATATTTAATCCTTTTTTATATTTCTTTTAGTATATTTTTTATATAATATTTTTTATAAAATTTTATTTTAGTTTATTATAATTTTTTTAATAAAAATTAATATTTATTTATTAAATTAAAAATAACATATAAAATAATATATTTTAGTACTTTTTATGAGTACTCTCAGTAATTTTATTTTGTTTACTGTTTTAGATTCTAATTTTTTACTAATTATGCTTTTATTATTATTTATAATTAATTTTTTATTTAATTTATCATTTTCAATAAGAACAATAATACATATTATAACAAATTAGAATAATAAACAATGAACAAGAATTATAATAATAAATTTTACAATATCAAACAAAAAATATTCTATAATTTTATTAGTATTTTCAGTATTCTTTTATTTATTATTAATTATTACTTAGGATTCCATTGTTATGTATGATTAGTTTTTTATTTACTTTATCATTTTTAATAAGATCAATAATTCATATTATAATAGAATTAAAATAACAAATTTAATAAAAAACTAAATTATAAAAAAAACTAAAAATTGAAAAAAAATTTAAAATATTTGAAATGACCTGAAACAAATATGAAAATTCTTTTGGAAAAAACCAATAATCATCAAAGGTGAACTCCCGTTGAAATGAACGCAGAAGCAACAATTTTTTGCTTCCAGTAAACGCGCTTTTAAGCTGCAAAATCACTTCTGCGTTTAGAGAAAAAAAATTGCCAAACATTAAAAATCAGCGTTCAAAGAACTTCAACGCACTTTTATCCTTTCAAACGGGTTTGCCAAACACACCCTTAGTTTTTATATATGTTTCAAAAATGTCAACCTATCCTAGATTCAAACCTTATGTTTTCTTGGCTTCTTTCATGCGGTTTTAATGCATGTAATGTGAAATATACCTTCATCCTTTGGTAAAGAATTAGGAAGTATATACTGAGATTTGGTAACCATATCTAAGTTATCTTCATTCAATCCAAAGTTCATCAGAAGAGGTGCTCTGTAATTTTAGCTTCAGGTTGGTATAGTTACTCCTTTCCTCCATACAATTTACTTTTCCTATTTTTGTTGGGAGAAAGAAAAAGAGAATGATGATAACTTGATTTAAGAAGGGATTAGTTTCATGAGTGCGTTTATGGTTCATATTCATAATAAAATAATGATACTGATGTTGCAATGTTAACTTTCCTAATCTTAATTAATTAAGGATTTAAGGTCTAGTTTTTCTTTTCTTTAATTTTTCCCTTTGAAAATTATTTCTAACAAACATCACTTTACAGTAAATACTTGATGAAAATGTTTGTATTGAGGCAAGTAGAGGAATTTGACAGAGAAATACTGATTAGTATATGATGAGTATAACCATATTGATTTCGGCTTTGATTATCATTGCTGGCATAGTATCACACTTAATGACAGCATCCATGAGTAAAGCTCTCTCAAATGCATCAAATCAAAGTAGCAATGATATATAATGCAAGGTTTGGTGAAAGGCCGTACTCAAAGGGTGTAATATAAACAGGTTAACCTGACAATTACATCAGTGGCTGCTACTGTTTCCAAAAATTTTATCAATTTTCATACTCCAGTGACAAATGCAGCCATGCAATCATAGTGAAGCTTCAAATATCAAACAACTTCAACAGCTTCATTGTCTTATCTTAATTCTGAGCTCTTCTTCTTCCAACATCATTGCTTCTCTAAGGCATTTGGCTGTCATCTCTACTAAATGAACACAACAATTAACTAATAATGCATTTGGATTTGTGTATGTAAATTAAAAAGTGTGCATTTTGATTAAAAGATTATGTGTATTTTTTGGAACAAAAATATGTATTTATTTATGCATGATATAACAGCTTGGCAAATATTTGATGACGATGGCAATGGCAATGGCAGTTCAACCAAGTCTAACAAATTAAAAGGAGGCAAAGTTGAGTGATTAGGGATGGATAGCCTTTGAATGTTTCTTGATGTTGATATGAAGAAGACATACATGAACACCAGAATTTGCTATGGGAAGTTGGAAAAATGGTATTAAATGGTCAAAGGCGCACCACTGAAGCATCACTACGTGAATTCTTCTTTGCAATTTTTCATTAATTACTTCTTCTTTCTCCGCTTCTGGTCTGGAGGATCCTCTGAGTGATGTTTTATGTGCTGCGGTAACTTTGCTTTAATATACAATATACTAGATTTAAAATGTGTGATGCACACAAAAATACTAGAATACAAATGAGTACTATAAAATAAAATTATTTAATTTTAAAGGTATATTAGTAAATGCTGCTGCATTATTAGTTTCATTAATTAGTGGAAAAGACATAGCATCATTTTGTGATGAAGTGCATGTAAATCAAGGTAATCATAAACTTGCATTACACCTTAGGATGGATGTTACATTGGATTTGTTTGAAATTGAATTACAAACAAGATATCTTTCCTCTAACTAACTAACTGACATGCTAAACTCATGAGAATGGGATCAATATATGTCACATGTTCAGGCGGAAACAGCCTGTCTTACTCTTGAACCGACAGCAAAGAATTCAGTGATGCCTTTTTTAGTGAAGAGAGTGAAAATGGGTAGTTAGCAATAGGTTAGTTGTTATTATGCTATTATAGTGTCTCTCATTCTCTGTATTGTAGCAAAGAAGTCAGTAAGGAGTTGACTGATATCAAAGCTTCTATTTCAAGCATTTGAGCACTCTTCTGATCTACAAAATGATGAGAAACAGAGGATCACACTTGGAGAGAATATAGTGAGGCTCCTGCGGAAGTTTGATACTATTCAAGTATGTGTTACTGATGCTGTTTACTTAATATCAAATCAGCAATTTCTTTTCAATATACCTTGATTTGGTAATAAAATGTTGCATCAAGTATGTATTTGTTTCACTATTTTTTTTATCAATGGCTTTACATTACAATCACGTGCGATAATTGTGATTTGTAAATGATTAGATACATATGCATTAGGAGGATTATTTAGAGTTTTAGTTAGCTTCCTTGTCCTTGATCAATGTTATATACCAGGGCTTGCATCCAAGTTTCAGGGAAACAAGAAAATCTCTGGCAAGAGAGCTTACATGCTTGCAAGAAAGGCTTGATTCTGTAATGGCCAAGAGCAATGGAAGAGGTTCAATCTTCTGAGGAATCATCAGGCTGGGTGAAGGCTGAGAACTCGAAAGAATGTTATGTGTTATAAGCTTGTAATTCTGAACAACATGAAAAATTTACAAAATTACTTTGCACACGCAAACCATATCTCACCCTCCAAATCTTATCTTAATCCTCTAATCATTCGGAACGAAAAATTACATCCAGAACTTGCTATCAAAATTTCAGCCCAATCCACCATTGAACCACTCCCCAACTGTAGATTTATAGTGACTGCATAATCAACCCAAAAAGAAAAAGAATTATCATCCTAATAACAATATGGTAATGAAAATTGGGGTCAATTACATCAAATTAATGCATACCGAAGTGCATATTATTCGACTATGATCACAAAATTGTAAAACTTAAATTATTAATTTAGTAAAAGTACGATCATTTTCATGAAATGTTTGAACAAAAAAAAATCAATTATTAGACTAGACGTGTAGTTCAACAAATCACATAATATTCAAAAGAGGAGCTAGTAAGCTTGACATTTCCAGCATAATCCACAAGCGATCAAACACTCAAAGCCCCGACCTAATATTTTCTTCAACAAGGAGACACTTTATCAAGATTGTGTTTGATAACAGATTTTATTAATGAATAACGATATTACAGAGGTCTTTATAAATTCATGTAATAAACTTGAATGCATTAGAAATGTTACATCTTTTTGTTTAAATTTACAGCTTTGCAGTTTTGGCATCGTAACAGCTTTGGCAGCAGTTAAAGAACCAAAATTAAGTTGATATTTATAGTACATTTAGTTTAGCATATACATTAAAAAATAAGAAAGATAGAAAAACCACCTTTCCCTGACCTACATATAACTAACCCTTCTCAAATCAAGTTATCATCATTCTCTTTTTCTTTCTCCCAACAAAAATAGGAAAAGTAAATTGTATGGAGGAAAGGAGTAACTATACCAACCTGAAGCTAAAATTACAGAGCACCTCTTCTGATGAACTTTGGATTGAATGAAGATAACTTAGATATGGTTACCAAATCTCAGTATGTACTTCCTAATTCTTTACCAAAGGATGAAGGTATATTTCACATTACATGCATTAAAACCGCATGAAAGAAGCCAAGAAAACATAAGGTTTGAATCTAGGATAGGTTGGCATTTTTGAAACATATATAAAAACTAAATTACACAGCTAAAACAAGCATACTCTGCAGCATTCAGTCTGGTCCGGTATCTGAGGTACTTTTCTCTCTTAGGATTAACATTGGAAGCTTGAAAATTGTAACTATGCTTGCTGCTGGAGCCTGAAACCATATCTTCATCATCTTATTGGTTCAACTGTGTATCACCATCTATGTTAAAACTAAAATTAGAATAGCATAAATTAAAATTACAACAACACTAAAATTAGAACAAGCACAAATTAAATACCAAACCACAAATTAAAATTACATAATCAAGAAATAGCAACCGCAAAAGTTACATGAGAGAACACTGGAATAGTGAACATAACCACAAATAATTAAAATTATAAAAACAACAAATGATCAAAAAATAAAAAAATCAAAAGTTAGAACAGAGAACGCTGGAACTGAACTGCAAATTACCTGAGGCTCCATTCTAGATACAGGAGACTGTGTCGACGAAAACTGTGGGGCTAGACGACGGAAACGGCAGGGCTGAACAGCTGCAAACGGAAGACAGAGAGTGGCAATTGTAGGGAGGAGTGGAGGAAGGCACGATGCTAGAGAGTAATACGGGGTTGCTGCTACGTGGAGGACGATTTGATGAGCTGTTGATGCATGGGGAACGACAAGGCGGCTGCTTGCGTGAAGAACGACGGAGAGAGAGCGCGGCTACGATGAAGAGAGAGGGTGAGGATAGGTTGCTGCTGTCCGGGTAGAAATTAGGGATGAGGTTGTATTTTATTGGTAGATTGATATTCAATGATGAAAAAAATTGTTCAGATGTGTTTTTTTTTTGTATAAACAGGGGTGAGAGAGATTAGATTAGGGTTTATGATCAATGAAGTAATTTTTTAATATATATGAATAATGAGATGTATTTTGATTTTGATTTTTAAATTAATTTTTGTTTAATATAAAAAAGGGTATTTTAGTCTTTTTATAATATTAAATAAAAATTATTTTTTAATTTTATTAAAGTATAAGGATAATTTAGTAAAATAATTGATATAATATATATTTAAAAAAAATTAATTATTGACGTGAAAATTATAATCCACGTGTCGTGTTTTAATTTGTCCACATTTTAATTGTATGGATACGTATGAATTTATGATCGTATCGTAGCAAACACCAAATATAAATGATACTAATTATTTTTAATGAATCTTAATTATATGCTAATAGTTATAATTAATTAATAATATTTAAAAAAATTAACTAAAACAATATATGATTAAACTGTTAGACTAAAAATATTGGAGATTGGACTATTAATTAAAAGTATTGCTCATTATAACCTTAAGTTGCTGGGCGCTTTTTTCATTATGAAGGGAATATACATTTGTGAAAAAAAAAGAGACAGAAATAACTAATAGGCTAAATACAGTAAATAGAAGAGAAAGAAACGGTGCTTAGTTGTCAACGAGGCTGGCGGGGTGATAGACAAGTTAAGCATGTGGAAGCGATTAGGAAGGAGGGAAGAAAAGAAATATTCAAAGATAGATCGGAAAATATGGATGTACGGGAATGAAGGAGGAGAGAAAGAAGGGGGGGAGGGGGGAGGGGCTATAAAGAGAGTGGGTATGGGACATGAGAAGGTAGCTTCTGGGCACTTCCTCCAACTCCATTTGAGAGTGAGGAGGAACAGCCCCTTGTTGGTGGGATCTACCATTGCAGCTAATCGGAAGAGCAGACAAAATAATGAGAATAAGAATGGCGGCGACGTGGGGTTGCCGTAGCATTCTTATGTTTGCGCTGCTACTTTCCATGATGGTTTCATCGACCACTGCTTTCGGTCTTCGCAAGAGGGATGATTCCCCTCAGAATGTGACTTACGATGGCAGGTCCCTCTTCATCAACGGCAGACGGGAGCTCCTCTTCTCTGGTTCCATCCACTACCCTCGTAGCACTCCTGACATGTGGCCTGATCTTCTTGACAAGGCAAGACATGGAGGCCTGAACACCATCCAGACTTACGTCTTCTGGAATCTCCATGAGCCAGAGAAAGGCAAGTTCAACTTTGAAGGGAACGCCGATCTTATTAAGTTCATTAAGCTCATTCAAGAGAGAGGGATGTATTTGATCCTAAGGCTGGGCCCTTTCATCCAAGCGGAATGGAATCATGGGTGGGTGGCACACGTAGTATTAATATTTATTTAATTTCGTTCATTCAATTCTTTCTTTCTTTCATCATTCATTGATCTCATCTAATCCATACATGTATACATGTAACAGTGGGCTTCCATATTGGCTAAGAGATGTCCCTGGCATCTATTTCCGCTCTAACAATGAACCCTTCAAGTTGCACATGAAGGAATACGTGATGAGGATAGTACAAATGATGAAGGACAATAAGTTTTTTGCTTCCCAGGGAGGACCCATCATCTTGGCGCAGATCGAGAATGAGTACAACCAAATACAACTTGCTTACGACGAACGCGGCATAGAGTACGTGAACTGGGCGGCCCAGATGGCAGTGGAAACTAACATCGGAGTGCCGTGGATCATGTGCAAGCAGAAGGAAGCCCCTGATCCAGTTATCAATTCCTGCAATGGAAGGCACTGTGGTGATACCTTCCTTGGACCCAACAAGCCATACAAACCCCGGGTCTGGACAGAGAACTGGACTGTCCAATACAGAGTGTATGGAGACCCTGTATCCAGGAGATCAGCAGAAGATATTGGCTTGTCCATGGCCCGCTTCTTCTCCAAGGACGGCAGTGTCGCCAACTACTACATGTATCATGGTGGAACCAACTTTGGAAGAAATGCCGCTGCCTTTAAAGTAACCGGTTATTACGATGCAGCGCCTCTCGATGAATACGGCATGACAAAGGAACCAAAATGGGGTCATCTTAGAGATGTCCACAGGGCTATCAACCTCTGTAAGAAGGCTCTAATTTATGGTACATCCACTACCCAAAAGTTAAATGAATTCCATGAGGTAACTAGCTTGCTAACCCTGCTATCTATATGCGTTATGCATCAACTTCAATATACCTTCATTATTAAATTTATTTATATTTACAGATTCGAGTCTATGAGAAACCCGGAACTCCCATCTGTGCTGCTTTCCTCTTTAATAACCACAGCACGGAAGCTGTCACTATTAACTTCAGAGGCAAGAATTTCTATGTTCCTGGACACTCCATCAGCATTATCCCAGATTGCAAGAATGAGGTCCTCAACACTGACAATGTACGTGTGCTTCCTTCCCTTCCTAATTAATAGCTCAAACTTAATGAAATAATAATTAACTCGGATCCATCATTTTGCATATATACTTTCAGATCATTGCACAACACAATTATAGGACCTTCACGAGATCCCAACTCGCAAACAATCACGAGTGGGAGGTGTTCAGTGAGCCAATTCCAACTACCGCTGAAGTAGTGCCAGGTAACATGACAGCTCCTCCTGAGCTTTTCACCTTCCTTAAGGACACCACAGACTATGCATGGTACACCGTTAGGTGAGTTTGTTTTGTGACTCAAACATTTTATTTTCACCACTTTATTATTTATATGTATGCAACTGCAGTTCTCATAATAAATTCGTTTATTCGTACTACAGCTTTGACTTCGACCCAGAAGACTTGCTCAAGAATGGAACACTCCCAAACCTTCATATCTTTAGTTTTGGACATGGATTGCTTGCATTCGTGAATGGAGAATACGTTGGTATGGATGCGCATCTTGCAATTAATCCATGGCCACTCCATCCCTAGCTTGCTTAATATAATGTATGACACTAATTTTGTTTTTGTGTATTATAAGGATCTGGACACGGCACGAGCGAGAGAGCACAGTTTAAAATGCTAATAAAGGGTATAAATTTGAAGGCTGGGAAGAATGAGATATCCATCATGGCTTACGTAACTGGATTACACGTAAGATCTATTTATTTATTTATATAATTAATGATGAGATATGTTGTTATTTTTGCTGATGTGGACGCATATACAGGATAGCGGAGCATACATGGAACACAGGTTTGCAGGACCGGCTGAAGTAAGGATCGACGGGCTGGAGACGAAAATGGGACATATTGAACTGGCAAAAAGAAGATTCAAATGGGGTGCCAGGGCTGGTCTGGAAGGGGAGAAGAAGGAGATATACACGGAGAAAGGGTCAAAGAAGGTGTCATGGGAGAAAGTGGGAGAGAAGGGAAGAGTAGGGCCTGCTTTATCATGGTACAAGACAAGATTCACAACCCCAGAGGGAAGGGAACCAGTGGCGATACGGATGACCGGCATGAAGAAGGGAATGATGTGGGTGAACGGCAATGGCCTTGGGCGTCACTGGGTGGACTACAAGGTACGTGGCACTGACGAGCCTAGCCAGGATGTATTCCACATCCCAAGATCCTTCCTCAACCCAAGGGACAACCTCCTTGTTATCTTTGAGGAAGAGCCATCCAACCCCGAGAATATCCAGATCGAGCTCGTCTCCAGAGACACCGTCTGCAGCTACGTCCATGACTTCTTTGCGCCTGCTGTCCAGTCATGGAACGACAAGCCCGGGGATCAGGAAGGAGAATTGCAGACCTCCGAGCCTCTCTCGAAGCCCCACGCTTCTGTCAAGTGCCCCAACAAGAAGAAGATCATCTCTGTTGACTTTGCAAGCTTCGGCAACCCATCCGGCGACTGTGGTTCCTTCCAGCTAGGCAACTGCACCTTTGATGCCGCCCTCACCAGGGACGTTGTCGAGAAGGCCTGCTTAGGAAAAGAGTCCTGCAAGCTTCCCGTCGACCCCGAACTCTTCGGCGCCGCCCCACGTGCTTGCTCTGCTCTTCCCTTTAAGACTATTGCAATCCAAGTCAAATGCTCCTATTAGATGCATTTATGCATATTGCATAATGGTGAGTAGTGAGTGAGGGAGCGGGCCAGCAGTGACTCGTGTATCATTTCCTTGCTTTGGTTCGTCCATCCCACTACACACCCTTAATTGTCCAGAAGCTCAAACTCACCGTTTTTTGGTTTTGTTGCACATCATGCTTCAATGCCTCAATTCATTATTATTATATATTATGAATTCAAAAGATATCTTCATTCTTTTTGTTTATTCTCTTCCATATTTCCCTGCAACTACTTCACTTATTTCTTTTCCTCTGTCACGACATTAAATCAACCGCGTAACAAATATTCTAACCCAAATTAATCCTTCAATCTTTAATTTATACACTTTAATTTGGACGGATAAATAAATAGAAAAATGTTTGGAAACTAAAATATTTCAACCCAAAACAGTCAAAAAAATTTATTTGACTTCATTTATATCATTTCCATATTTTTTCATTTCAATATCCACACGTCCTACCACTGCACACATTGGATCGTCATTAATTATTTGATTTTCTTATATACTAATTGTAATAAAAACTAATCAAGTAATATCTTTTGAATAATGTTATATATCTAAGTCTTTTTGTTAATTAAATTTAATCAAATTTTTTACTAAAGATAGAAATATTCGAACTCGCAACTTTTTAAATGAGTACGGAAAAACTATACCATTTGAGCTATAACTCGTTAGCAATTTAGTTAGACTTGGTTTATAAAATAACTTTGACGCGCAGTATCACTAGTATTTTTTAGTTAATGAAAAATATTAGAAAATAATTAGAATATATTATTTTTGAACATTAGTTAGCCATCAATGTTTAAGAGTATGAAATAAAATGTATTATTAGATTAATAGACTAAAAAAATTGAATTAATGACTAAGTAATTATCAAAAATAATAAATTCTAATGACTCCTAACATTTCTCTTAACATTAATACTAATTTATTTATTTTTAAAGGACTCTGAGGGTTGTAGTAGGCTTAGAGAAAGGGGGTTGAATCTATGCCTTTCTTTTAAAAACTGGGGGTATGATGGTATCACAGTTCACCTTTGGCCACATGTTCTCTCCATTAATTGGAGCAATTGATTTTCCATAGGTTGCAATGTATGCTGCTGGACTCTAGTAGTTGCTGCAATACTCTTCAGGATTATCACCTTTTTCAAAGATGGCACTGAATGCATGTGGGCATGGCATACCACTCAAACCCCAAAATCGACAGCTGCAAGTACCAGCTAACAGATCCACCACAAACCTTTCCATGATCATCCTATTTTCTGATGTACCTCAAACCTCAACTCACCTGCCCATCTAGCTTGCCATTCCATACTTCTTGTTGCAATGACATCCAACCTCTTTTTTGGTTTAGGTAGAATGGATCCTTCATACTTCTCAGCCTTCTTCTTCTTTTCTGCAAATCTTGACATCCAGTAGCATCTGATCTACTCAAACATCGTCAGAATGGGCTTGTCTCTTGCCTCAAGAATCCTGCCATTGAAAGCCTCTGATATGTTGTTCATTAGCATATCACTCTTTGCCATAAATGTGAAATGGCTCTTTGTCCACAACTTTGGGTCCACTCCCATCAGTTTATCATAACAGTCCCTATTTTTCTCCTTGAGCAAATTCATTCTTCTCTCCCACTCTTCCACATAGGTAGCTTTAGCAATAGATAGGGTTAGATCCCTCAAAACTGTCCCTCCACCATATGCCTTCTTACAGTTGGCATACAGATGCCTTAAACATAATCTATGCTCAACAGAAGGTTCCATCTCAGCAAAAACTTGCATCAAACTCTATAACAACAAAAAAATAGTATCCAGTATCATTATTCAATCATAAGTCATATTATTCAATGAAATAGTTAGAATCATAAGTCATATTATCCTTACTTTTTGTTGATCCGACATGAAAACCCATATTCTTGATTCACCGATATCATCCAGCAACAAATCAAGGAACCATCCCCAGCTGTCCTTTGTTTTTTCCTCCACTGCTGCAACCGCAATTGGAAAATAATTGTCATTAGGATCCCTCCCTACTGCAACTAGTAGCTGTTGACCATAGTCCCCTTTCAAGTGACACCCGTCCACTCCTATGATCGGCCTACAACCAGCCAAGAAGCCCTACTTCACCGAATTGGGGCACATGTGCATCCTCATGAATCGCGGTTGGTGTGTTAAAGATGGTCTATCCACAACAATATTAAGCTTGGACCCCGAATTTGCCCTTAAAATCTCAGCACAATAATCCCTCAGTTTGGCATATTGTAGTATGGCCCTTCCATGTACTTCTTCCCTTGCTTTTCTCCTTGCCCAGTAAGCCTTTCCAACATTAACATTTGCCATATACTTATCCTAAATTGTTTGAATAATAGTGGCCAGCCGCATATCTTCTCCACGACTAATGTTGTTGACAACCTTTTTTGAAATCCACTCACTAGAAGCAAGCCTACCACTATAACTCCTCCCACAGTTATGCTTGCCTTTCAAGGTTTTTATCCTAAAATAATCAGATCATCCTACCTTACTTGCAAAGCAAATCTACTTGCACTTTCCTTTTTGTCCCTTACACACTACTATGTACCTCAACTTGTTGTTCTTCTTGTACCTAACATCTCTCCTATTCAATAAGGCATGCTCCTTAATTGCATCTTTAAACTGGGACAATGTTTTGAACTCCAACCCAACCTTAAACTCATACTCTCTACACATTATTGTCTCATCATACTTAGGAAACCTTTTTTTATTAATCACGTCATCAGAATCTCCCTCGTAACTATCTATGTCTTCAGTTTCATAGCCATCTGAAATGTCTCCAATTTGTTCATCCATCTTTCCGGCAGCTTCATTATCCTCAGCACCCTTATCTGTTGTCCCTTCTTGATTTAGCGGGCCATTGAACCCACCAAACGCATTTGATTGTCCACCATCAACACCATCCTCTACATCAAACCCAAAGTAATCCTCATGTTCACCATCATCAACACTGTCATCAAATCTATCCTCCTCAGTAGAGGGTTCTGACTCAGCATCAACTTCTACTTCTATCAGTCCACTATTTTTGCCTTCATTTGGGACATAATATGGATCCATTGATGTGATTTCAACCCCATTACCTTCTCTGTAACCATCAACAACATACACTATACCATGCTTCACAGAATCATTAACTAAAGCCCTAGCCATTCTAACAGCATCCCCATTGATGAGCGGATAATTTGTACGCTTTTTGGCATTGTTTTTAGTATGTTTTTGGTATCTTTTAGTTAGTTTTTAGTATATTTTTATTAGTTTTTAATTAAAATTCACTTTTCTGGACTTTACTATGAGTTTGTGTGTTTTTCTGTGATTTCAGGTATTTTCTGACTGAAATTGAAGGTTCTGAGCAAAAATCTGATTCAGAGACTGAAGAGGACTGCAGATGCTGTTGGATTCTGACCTCCCTGCACTTGAAGTGGATTTTCTGGAGCTACAGAAGCCCAATTGGCGCGCTCTCAACGGCATTGGAAAGTAGACATCCTGGGCTTTCCAGCAATATATGATAGTCCATACTTTGTCCAAGATTTGATGGCCCAAACCGGCGTGGCAAATCAGCATCAGAAATTCCAGCGTTTAACGCTGGAACTGGCATAAAACTTGGAGTTAAACGCCCAAACTGGCATAAAAGCTGGCGTTTAACTCCAGAAAAGGTCTCTACACGAAAATGCTTCATTGCTCAGCCCAAGCACACACCAAGTGGGCCCGGAAGTGGATTTTTCTGTCATTTACTCATTTCTGTAATACCTTAGGATACTAGTTTACTATTAATAGGATCTTTTGACATTGTATATGTACCTCATGACACTTTACACGTTTCTTTGTGTACCTTCCACAGCATGAGTCTCTAAACCCCATGGTTGGGGGTGAGGAGCTCTGCTGTGTCTTGATGGATTAATGCAATTACTACTGTTTCTTATTCAATCATGCTTGCTTCCATTCTAAGATATCACTTGCTCTTAACCCGGATGAATGTGATGATCCGTGACACTCATCATCATTCTCAACTATGAACGTGTGCCTGACAACCACCTCCGTTCTATCTTAGATTAAGTAGATATCTCTTGGATTCCTTAACCAGAATCTTCGTGGTATAAGCTAGAACTGATGGCGGCATTCAAGAGAATCCGGAAGGTCTAAACCTTGTCTGTGGTATTCTGAGTAGGATTCAATGATTGAATGACTGTGACGTGCTTCAAACTCCTAGCAGGTGGGGTGTTAGTGACAGACGCAAAAGAATCAATGGATTCTATTCCGGCCTGACCGAGAACCGACAGATGATTAGCCATGCTGTGACAGAGCATAGGAACATTTTCACTGAGAGGATGGGAGGTAGCCACTGACAACGGTGAAACCCTACATACAGCTTGCCATGGAAGGAGACTTGCGTGTTTGATGAAGAAGACAGTAGGAAAGCAGAGATTCAGAAGATGGAGCATCTCCAAAACCTCAACCTATTCTCCATTAATGATGAGATATGTTGTTATTTTTGCTGATGTGGACGCATATACAGGATAGCGGAGCATACATGGAACACAGGTTTGCAGGACCGGCTGAAGTAAGGATCGACGGGCTGGAGACGAAAATGGGACATATTGAACTGGCAAAAAGAAGATTCAAATGGGGTGCCAGGGCTGGTCTGGAAGGGGAGAAGAAGGAGATATACACGGAGAAAGGGTCAAAGAAGGTGTCATGGGAGAAAGTGGGAGAGAAGGAAAGAGTAGGGCCTGCTTTATCATGGTACAAGACAAGATTCACAACCCCAGAGGGAAGGGAACCAGTGGCGATACGGATGACCGGCATGAAGAAGGGAATGATGTGGGTGAACGGCAATGGCCTTGGGCGTCACTGGGTGGACTACAAGGTACGTGGCACTGACGAGCCTAGCCAGGATGTATTCCACATCCCAAGATCCTTCCTCAACCCAAGGGACAACCTCCTTGTTATCTTTGAGGAAGAGCCATCCAACCCCGAGAATATCCAGATCGAGCTCGTCTCCAGAGACACCATCTGCAGCTACGTCCATGACTTCTTTGCGCCTGCTGTCCAGTCATGGAACGACAAGCCCGGGGATCAGGAAGGAGAATTGCAGACCTCCGAGCCTCTCTCGAAGCCCCACGCTTCTGTCAAGTGCCCCAACAAGAAGAAGATCATCTCTGTTGACTTTGCAAGCTTCGGCAACCCATCCGGCGACTGTGGTTCCTTCCAGCTAGGCAACTGCACCTTTGATGCCGCCCTCACCAGGGACGTTGTCGAGAAGGCCTGCTTAGGAAAAGAGTCCTGCAAGCTTCCCGTCGACCCCGAACTCTTCGGCGCCGCCCCACGTGCTTGCTCTGCTCTTCCCTTTAAGACTATTGCAATCGAAATCAAATGCTCCTATTAGATGCATTCATGCATATTGCATAATGGTGAGTAGTGAGTGAGGGAGCGGGCCAGCAGTGACTCGTGTATCATTTCCTTGCTTTGGTTCGTCCATCCCACTACACACCCTTAATTGTCCAGAAGCTCAAACTCACCGTTTTTTGGTTTTGTTGCACATCATGCTTCAATGCCTCAATTCATTATTATTATATATTATGAATTCAAAAGATATCTTCATTCTTTTTGTTTATTCTCTTCCATATTTCCCTGCAACTACTTCACTTTTTTCTTTTCCTCTGTCACGACATTAAATCAACCGCGTAACAAATATTCTAACCCAAATTAATCCTTCAATCTTTAATTTATACACTTTAATTTGGACGGATAAATAAATAGAAAAATGTTTGGAAACTAAAATATTTCAACCCAAAACAGTCAAAAAAATTTATTTGACTTCATTTATATCATTTCCATATTTTTTCATTTCAATATCCACACGTCCTACCACTGCACACATTGGATTGTCATTAATTATTTGATTTTCTTATATACTAATTGTAATAAAAACTAATCAAGTAATATCTTTTGAATAATGTTATATATCTAAGTCTTTTTGTTAATTAAATTTAATCAAATTTTTTACTAAAGATAGAAATATTCGAACTCGCAACTTTTTAAATGAGTACGGAAAAACTATACCATTTGAGCTATAACTCGTTAGCAATTTAGTTAGACTTGGTTTATAAAATAACTTTGACGCGCAGTATCACTAGTATTTTTTAGTTAATGAAAAATATTAGAAAATAATTAGAATATATTATTTTTGAACATTAGTTAGCCATCAATGTTTAAGAGTATGAAATAAAATGTATTATTAGATTAATAGACTAAAAAAATTGAATTAATGACTAAGTAATTATCAAAAATAATAAATTCTAATGACTCCTAACATTTCTCTTAACATTAATACTAATTTATTTATTTTTAAAGGACTCTGAGGGTTGTAGTAGGCTTAGAGAAAGGGGGTTGAATCTATGCCTTTCTTTTAAGTTACTGAAATGACCCTTTAAAGCAAACTTTCAGTTCTGATTCTGTTTGAACTCAATAGCGGAAAATTTAAGAGACAATTTATTTTTGTCTCATGAAAATCAGAAAATAGAACATAGCAGAGAAGAGAGAAGCTAACACCAGCATGTATCCTGGTTCGGTTGCCATGTTGGTGCACGAATTTGTGATTCGCACAACTAGCCAGCAAGTGCATTGGGTCGTCCAAGTAATACCTTACGTGAGTAAGGGTCGATCCCACGGAGATTATTGGTTTGAAGCAATCAATATTTATTTTATTAATCTTAGTTAGGATGTCAACAAGGTTATTTGGATTTAATTGTAAGAAGTCAGAGTGTTTAAAATTGTAAGTTGGAATTATTAGATTTGATTATAAAGATAAAAGAGGGTACAATGTTACTTGTTGTGCAGTAATGAGAAATATGTTGGAGTTTTGGAGATGCTTGTCCTTTGACTTCAACTCTTCCTTAAAATCCTTCAACACACGCAAGGCTCCTTCCATGGCAAGCTCTATGTAGGGTGTCACCGTTGTCAGTGGCTACTTCCCATCCTCTCAGTGAAAACGTTCCTATGCTCTGTCACAGCACGGCTAATCATCTGTCGGTTCTCAATCAGATTGGAATAGAATCCATTGATTCTTTTGCGTCTGTCACTAACGCCCATCCCTCAGGAGTTTGAAGCATGTCACAGTCATTCAATCCCGGAATCCTACTCGGAATACCACAGACAAGGTTTAGACTTTCCGGATTCTCATGAATGCCGCCATCTATCTAGCTTATACCACGAAGATTCTGTTGGGGAATCTAAGAGATATTCATTCAGTCTGATGTAGAACGGAGGTGGTCATCAGGCACACGTTCATGGATTGAGGAAGGTGATGAGTGTCACGGATCATCACCTTCTTCACAATTAAGCGCGAATAAACATCTTGGATAAGAACAAGCGTGTTTGAATGGAAAACAAAGGAATTGTATTAAATCATCGAGACGCTGCAGAGCTCCTCACCCCCAACAATGGAGTTTAGAGACTCATGCCGTCAAAAGTATGTAATTCAGATCTGAAAAATGTCATGAGGTACAAGATAAGTCTCTAAAAGTTGTTTAAATAGTAAACTAGTAACCTAGGTTTACAGAAACTGAGTAAACAAAGATAATTGGTGCAGAAATCCACTTCTGGGGCCCACTTGGTGTGTGCTGGGGCTGAGACTAAAGCTATCCACGAGTAGAGGCCTTTCTTGGCGTTAAACTCCAGGTTATGACGTGTTTTGGGCGTTCAACTCCGGATCATGACGTTTTTCTGGCGTTTAACTCCAGACAGCAGCATGAACTTGGCGTTCAACGCCAAGTTACGTCGTCTATCTTCGCGCAAAGTATGGACTATTATATATTGCTGAAAAGCCCTGGATGTCTACTTTCCAACGCCGTTGAGAGCGCGCCAATTGGACTCCTGTAGCTCCAGAAAATCCATTTTGAGTGCAGGGAGGTCAGGATCCAACAGCATCAGCAGTCCTTTTTCAGCCTAAGTCAGATTTTTGCTCAACTCCCTCAATTTCAGCCAGAAAATACCTGAAATCACAGAAAAATACACACTCATAGTAAAGTCCAGAAATATGATTTTTGCCTAAAAACTAATATTATTCTACTAAAAACTAATTGAAACATGCTAAAATCTACATGAAATTACTCCCAAAAAGCGTATAAAATATCCGCTCATCACATGTGCTATGCAACCTACGTCTAGTCCCCTCCACAACAATGGAGGAATTTCCACTATAGTTAAAATTATTACATACACCAATTCCACAGGATTGACATAATCCTTTCACACTTAAATTCTAACCTAACTTGACATTGGCTATGCTAATACCTAACTCTTCATTCTTAGTGCTAACCCAACTAAGGAAGGGATACCTCACAGTTACAAGATAAAGACACAGACATACCTAAAGAAATCTGAAAATAACTCTAGGTTTTTCTCACAAGTGTATCACTCAGCCTCTTTCCACTCATGGCTTTTACTTGAGCTCTCTCAATATGCCTTTTCACTCAAAAAATTACAGAAAAATAAACATTGAAAAGTAAATTACAATCTGAAAAATATGAAGGAGATTGACTTCTTTAATAGCCTCTTTGCTATGTGATAAACCAGATTTGCTATCCTCTGATTCAGCTCTTTATTCTGGCAGAATGCTCCTTTGACTAGGAAACACTGTCCAGTTAGATGAACTTCTTCAAAGAACACTTCTCAGAATAGGACCTCAACACACTGGTTATCTCTCCTTGGCCTCTGAATGAACAACAAACCTCTTTTATCTCCTTGCATGTTGCTGGGTTCTTCTTCCTATGTCAAACTTTGAGCAGTGTGCTTCACCAACCCACCTTCTCACCTTTTTCTCATTGATCCTTAGAAAGGAAACTGTGCTCTGACCTTCTCTTGGTGACCAAGAACCATAGAAAAGCAGAAAATAGATATCCTCAATTGTAAACCCAGATCTTGGCCATTGAGAAGCTACTTGGTCCCCAAGACTTACTTTTGACCGTAGATACACAGCAGATTAGAGCAGAAATCAACTTTTCCTTGTAATCTATTTTTGGAATGGCAGAGAGTTGGGAAGAAAAGAGGAACGCAGTATACATGCAATAGGAAATGATTTACCTTTAACCTTTGCCTAAACTTGATTTGGTTTGAACTTGCTGATTTGACCTTAGCCTTTCTCGCCTAACCTTCTCTTTCTTTCCTTTTCTTTGAATAGCTTAGGAACTAAGTACTTTCTCTTACTTCTATGATTTGACTGAGATAGAGAAAAATGAATGTTGCTTTGGAAGCAAGATGGAGGGGTTTGCTGAAATCAAATGGGCTTGGATCGGGTCTTGATTTGCTTGGCCCGCCTGATGTCTTGCTTTATTTTTCTTTGGGCTTCTGTTTGTATTATAGCCCACCAGCCTTCTTTATAGTTTTCATCCACTTGGGCAGCTTGCTTTTATATTGGGCTGTTGCACCAATACATTTTAGCCTGTAACACTTAATCACAAATAATTAACATTTGTGATATAATTTTCCCAATAAAATAATGTTTGTCATCATTAATTAATTTAGTTAATTTCTTAACTCAACAATCTCCCCCTTGATGACAAACATAATTAAAGCAATGATCAAAAAGAAAAAGAATTTTATTTAAGTTAAGAATCTTCCCTTTGAATGATGTTGGTTGCTTTTGTATTGCTCCCCCTTTCTTTTTCAAGAGTAGCTCCCCCTGGATTTATGCTTTTCCTTTTTGTTCCTGTTTACATTATATTTATAGAGAGCCCAAAAAGGAGCCGCATATAATTCATCTTTGACTAAGGGAGTTCAATCAACCAGCAATACCAAACCAGCCCACAATGCAACATGTTATGTTAGCAACAAAAACAAGACATCAAGTTCTAATTTACATGCCAAAAGAAAACTTAGCAGTTATCAAAAAGTGCAAAACCATTTCTTATGCCCAAACTATTTTGGCACAAACAATTTTAAAACACAGAAAATAGTAGCAGCAATCAAAAGATCAAAAGATCAAAAGATCAGCATTAAATTCACATGTTAATGCTACTCATGCTTTTTATCATGCCATTTACTCCTCCTTTTGTCATCAAGGGCGGACAATAAGCAAGATCAAGATAAACAACACCTTTAATCCTGCAAGAAACAGTTAGAGCACATATCATAATGTCAAATAAATCAAAATAAGTGCAATAGTAGTTAAAAAGATACAGTCATCCATGACAACAAAAAGGTTCAAAAGTAACAAAATAAACAGTATTCATAAGACAAAAAATAGATAACAGCAATTTCATGAGACAAAACTAGGCATCAGAGCCGTCTCCCTCTGAATCAGCTTCCTCTTCAACATCAGTGGTAGGATCTTCATCTTGGTTAAGATTATCAACGAACTTCATAAACACAGTCACTCTATCTCTTGATTTTCAGAGGAAGTTCTCATGTTTGCTGGCTAGTTTTCTTTGCTCCTTGCTCATGGCAATCATGTGATTAGATTGGGAGACAAACTTCTGAACAACATCCTTGACAACATTCAGTGAAAGAAGCCGCGTTTTCACGTAAAACTGTTTTGATAAAATAATTTTAATGCCCGGAATAGATTCAAAATTTAGAAGTTTTAATTTAAAAATAAGGTTTAATTACTCTGTTGGTCCCTATAATTTGGCCAAATTTTTAGTTAGGTCCCTATAATTTTTTTCCTTTCAATTGAGTCCCTATACCAATTTTTTTGTTTTAGTTAGGTCCCTATTCACAGTGAATGTTAAATAAAATGTTTAGCTATTGTAAATTTACCAAAATACCTATGTGTATTACCCTACATAATCCTTGCCCTCATCCTAAAACTCTAAAACCCTATTCTGTTCATCGTTCTCCTCTTCTCTCCATTTCTTCTTATTTGTTGCTGAAAATTTCTCATCTTGCATGGATTCTACCCAAAGTTCTTCCAGAATTTCGAGTGCAAGAAATCTCAACAAGAGAAGATATTTGTGTTATTGTGGGGAGGCAGTTGTAGTTCTGTCTTCTTCTGAAGTGGCCAGCCATGGAAGGGGGTATGTAGCTTGTGGACGAGTGCCAAGGTGCAGTTTTTTTGAGTGGATTGATAATGAAGATGATATGAAAGGTGAGTGGTTGAAGCTGAAGAAGAGAAGGAGTCGTTGCTTCTGTGGAGACTCTCTGATTCTGAAAAGTTTTAATACACCCAAGAATCCAAATAGAAGGTTCATGTCTTGCCCAAGTAGAAGATGCAAATTTTTTGAGTGGGTTGATGAAGAAAAGAAGTTGGCAATGTTTGCTTGTTGTCTTCACAGTGTCACTCTGGTTGGGTAGAAGGTGAAATTAGGGGTGAAAATGCACAAGAAAAGAGGGTTGATAGACTTAGTGTTGACACAGAGAGGTTAAAGGTGGAGATTGGGGAAGTTGATGACTGTGTTGGAAGAATCTGTGTAGAGTTGAATTCGGTCCAGTAGGAACTTCGAAAGTTGGAAGAAAACATGAAGAAGCAGACCAATATGCAGATGATGTTTTTTTGTTGTTGTGTAATCCTAATAGTTGCAGTGCTATGTGGTAAAGTTCACTGATAGGTGGTCATTGTTGGCTATAAACAGAGCAGTTATAAAAAGTGTATCTTATGTTATTTAGATTGAATGGATGAATTTTTTTTTTGTTTGCTGCTATAAACATAATGTTATGATATTGAATGAAAGTGTACACAACTAAAAACAACTGCATCATTAGAATAATATAATTCACAAAAGTGGTCCTTAATATGTTCCACACATTAGATAAGTTCAGTAGATCCATCTTGCACTAGTCACAAGATAAATGCTCCAGCTAAAATGTACTATCAAAAGTGGTCTACCACAAAGAAAAATAAACTAAAAAAGTGATGTTCCCAATGCCAAAATACTTCTACAGTAGACTATAATACACAAAAAATAGCCCTACATAAATCCACAGTAGGAGAAGCTACATAACCCTAAAAGTTTCAATCATCTGTAAGGTCTATGTGCTCAGCAGGTTTGGCTACTCCCCTTCTTATCTCCAGCTTCAATCTTTCACTTCTTCTCATCCCAAAAGTCTTAGTCTTAGGCAAAGGTTGTGTAACTGGTGCTACTTGTAGAGTTGGCTGAATAAGTGGTTCAATGAAGGGAGTTGGTTGAGTTGCTAGTGTATGAGGAGGATTTGCAGCAGCTCCAGTAGCAGGCGCACCAGATCCAGCAATGGGTGAATCATTTGCAGAACCAGATCCAGTAAGGGGTGACATAGTTGTAGATCTAAATTCAGTAGCAAGAGTATTTGGTGCAGGAGCTGATGCAACAACAGCCAAATTTTTAAAGCATTCCATCACTAAACCCTTTCAATTATGTAGTATGAAATAGCATAATATAGTTATACCTGTGAAACTTGTTGCTTTTCCTCTACTAAGTCCCACACCCCTTCCTCTACCCCTCCCCTTGCAGCAGATTTAACGGCAGCAGTAATTGGTGCAGAGGCTGATAGAACAAAAGTATAATGGTTAACTCATTTCATAATAGAACGTTTTCATTCGTCTAGTATGCAGCAACAAATCCAAGAATTACCTGTGACAATAGTTCCTCTTCCTTTGCCCCTTCCTCTACCAAGTCCCACATTCCTAATTCCTCTGCCTCTCCCCCTTGCAGCAGCTCCAGCATCATGTGCACCATTTTCAGGTTCAGCTGAGTCAGTTGCAACATCAGATGCAGCAGCAGCGGGTTTAGGAGCTGATGCAAGTTCAATCGAATTGAGCCAACATTACAGAAAAGAATTGGTGCAATCAACAATTATGAAACAACAGCAAAATAAGATGTACCTGAGACAATAGGATTTGGGCAGTGCCTCCTATTGTGTCCATACTGGCCGGAGTTGCTACAAGTCACAGAGGTACCGGTTCTTCTGTACTTCGTTTGAGATCTATTTTCATCAGGTTCTCTAATCGGAACCATTCTTGGTCAACCAGGTTTAACCCTGAAAACTGGGGGTATGATGGTATCACAGTTCACCTTTGGCCACATGTTCTCTCCATTAATTGGAGCAATTGATTTTCCATAGGTTGCAATGTATGCTGCTGGACTTTAGTAGTTACTGCAATACTCTTCAGGATTATCACCTTTTTCAAAGATGGCACTGAATGCATGTGGGCATGGCATACCACTCAAACCCCAAAATCGACAGCTGCAAGTACCAGCTAACAGATCCACCACAAACCTTTCCATGATCATCCTATTTTGTGATGTACCTCAAACTTCAACTCACCTGCCCATCTAGCTTGCCATTCCATACTTCTTGTTGCAATGACATCCAACCTCTTTTTTGGTTTAGGTAGAATGGATCCTTCATACTTCTCAGCCTTCTTCTTCTTTTCTGCAAATCTTGACATCCAGTAGCATCTGATCTACTCAAACATCGTCAGAATGGGCTTGTCTCTTGCCTCAAGAATCCTGCCATTGAAAGCCTCTGATATGTTGTTCATTAGCATATCACTCTTTGCCATAAATGTGAAATGGCTCTTTGTCCACAACTTTGGGTCCACTCCCATCAGTTTATCATAACAGTCCCTATTTTTCTCCTTGAGCAGATTCATTCTTCTCTCCCACTCTTCCACATAGGTAGCTTTAGCAATAGATAGGGTTAGATCCCTCAAAACTGTCCCTCCACCATATGCCTTCTTACAGTTGGCATACAGATGCCTTAAACATAATCTATGCTCAACAGAAGGTTCCATCTCAGCAAAAACTTGCATCAAACTCTATAACAACAAAAAAATAGTATCCAGTATCATTATTCAATCATAAGTCATATTATTCAATGAAATAGTTAGAATCATAAGTCATATTATTCAATGAAATAGTTAGAATCATAAGTCATATTATCCTTACTTTTTGTTGATCCGACATGAAAACCCATATTCTTGATTCACCGATATCATCCAGCAACAAATCAAGGAACCATCCCCAGCTGTCCTTTGTTTTTGCCTCCACTGCTGCAACTGCAATTGGAAAATAATTGTCATTAGGATCCCTCCCTACTGCAACTAGTAGCTGTTGACCATAGTCCCCTTTCAAGTGACACCCGTCCACTCCTATGATCAGCCTACAACCAGCCAAGAAGCCCTACTTCACCGAATTGGGGCACATGTGCATCCTCATGAATCGCGGTTGGTGTGTTAAAGATGGTCTATCCACAACAATATTAAGCTTGGACCCCGAATTTGCCCTTAAAATCTCAGCACAATAATCCCTCAGTTTGGCATATTGTAGTATGGCCCTTCCATGTACTTTTTCCCTTGCTTTTCTCCTTGCCCAGTAAGCCTTTTCAACATTAACATTTGCCATATACTTATCCTAAATTGTTTGAATAATAGTGGCCAGCCGCATATCTTCTCCACGACTAATGTTGTTGACAACCTTTTTTGAAATCCACTCACTAGAAGCAAGCCTACCACTATAACTCCTCCCACAGTTATGCTTGCCTTTCAAGGTTTTTATCCTAAAATAATCAGATCATCCTACCTTACTTGCAAAGCAAATCCACTTGCACTTTCCTTTTTGTCCCTTACACACTACTATGTACCTCAACTTGTTGTTCTTCTTGTACCTAACATCTCTCCTATTCAATAAGGCATGCTCCTTAATTGCATCTTTAAACTGGGACAATGTTTTGAACTCCAACCCAACCTTAAACTCATACTCTCTACACATTATTGTCTCATCATACTTAGGAAACCTTTTTTTATTAATCACGTCATCAGAATCTCCCTCGTAACTATCTATGTCTTCAGTTTCATAGCCATCTGAAATGTCTCCAATTTGTTCATCCATCTTTCCGGCAGCTTCATTATCCTCAGCACCCTTATCTGTTATCCCTTCTTGATTTAGCGGGCCATTGAACCCACCAAACGCATTTGATTGTCCACCATCAACACCATCCTCTACATCGAACCCAAAGTAATCCTCATGTTCACCATCATCAGCACTGTCATCAAATCTATCCTCCTCAGTAGAGGGTTCTGACTCAGCATCAACTTCTACTTCTATCAGTCCACTATTTTTGCCTTCATTTGGGACATAATATGGATCCATTGATGTGATTTCAACCCCATTACCTTCTCTGTAACCATCAACAACATACACTATACCATGCTTCACAGAATCATTAACTAAAGCCCTAGCCATTCTAACAGCATCCCCATCCGACCTCAACTCTTTGAGACCTAACTTCAAGTCCATTCCAGGTTCGTTCCACCATAACTTCGCATAACCCTTGTAGCCTAGACCCTTCAGCAAACTCACTATCTCTTGCAGAGACCATTCATCTAGTTCATAATGTAAGTCTTCCACAACCAACCCACCTAAATATTCTAGTCCATGTCCCGTGTCAATAAATTTTTCCCTCAACCTAAGAGGTTTAGAAACTCATACTAATAGGAAATACAATGATAAACAAAAATCTAGTGTAAAAGTGGCTGAAGATCCTAAACAAGGTTGATCTTCTCCTTTAAAGACTATACTAATGACTAGTAAGGGTAAAACAGTCTTTTTAGTACTAAAATCCACTTATGGGGCCCACTTGGTCAGTGTTTGGGCTGAGCTTTGATGAGATCCACGTGCTATGAGGCCTCTAGGGCATTGAACGGTGGATAGGGGATCCTCTTTGGGCGTTTGGATGCTAGTCTCTTCTCCTTGGGCGCTGGACGCCTGCAAGGGGGCAGGAGGTTAGTGTTGGACGCCAGTTTTGGGCCTTTTAATCTGAAGCAAAGTATAAAGTATTATAAGTTGCTGGAAAGCTCTGAAAGTCAGCTTTCCATAGCCGTTGAGAACACTCCATTTGGTCTTTTGTAGCTTCAGAAAAGCTCTTTCGAATGCAAAGAGGTCAAATCCGGACAACATCTGCAGTGCTTTCTCTGTCTCTGAATCAGACTTTTGCTCCAACTCCTCAATTTCAGTCAGAAAATACCTGAAATTGTACAAAAAAATAAAAACTCATAATAGAATCAAAAAATGTGAATTTATCACTAAAACCTATAAAAACTTAATAAAAACTAAACGAAACATACTAAAAGCTATATGAAAATGATGCTAAAAAGCGTATAAAATATCCGCTCATCAATGGACTAGTTGGGTATCTGATGGCGTGCTATATTAATGATGAAATTGTGATATTAAGGATTGTTGATGAGTTTAAGACTTAGAAATGAATGATTATGGTTAATGAAATGAGTATGAGCGGAAGTGTGCCAATGAGTAGTGGCCTCTAAGATTGTCATTTTGGTTATTTTTATTAGTACTCTCACTTTTGTAATTACTTTTGCCTTAGAAGCTTACTTTGAGAGTGATCTTTTGTATAAGCTATTTTACTTTTAAAACTCTGTTTGTTTGTATATAACTAGCCGGCTTAAACTTTGCGGGTGGCGGCTAGATCCTTATGACTATTATACTCTCTTATATACTTATATCTTGTTATCTGGTATCTATATCTTATGCCTTAAGTTTGTAGATTTGTGTGAACATTTTGCACTTTTGTATCTTGGTTTTAGAGCTTATTTCTTCATCGGGCTTCTAGAATTATTATTCATTCTATATATATTTATGTATAAGCCTTAGAATTATCGTGACCTTTGATTAACCTTTGCTTTACGGCATGAGGTAAGGCTTAGGGTAATTAGGGTGTTACATTTATTGAGTTCATAGGGGAGAAGCAAAGAAATAATTTAGGGTTGAAGTGGAAGCTATAGGCCATGTTTGACATAAAAGTCTCGTGTGGTTGCTTAGACATTGTATAAAAGGAGTACATAGGAAAAAACTTTTTCTAAACAAGTTGCTTGGAAATTATTACAAGTTCCTGTTCTCAATTAATGCTTCAACTCCATGATTTCTATGATCCAAACAAGGTGGGTAAATAACTTTATGTTTGCCTTTTTAATGATTCAGGTTTTTTAATCTGCCAAAAATGTTTATACATATAAAGATCAGATTTAAGATTCTTTCTAGTTATTTATGTGGAGCAGTTGCCATTGAAGTCAAGAGAGTTGATGAATCCATATTTGATGATAATTTTTTACTTGAAATGAGTGGATTTTATCAAATAAACTTGCACTTATTCATTGAAATAGCATATTTTTGTGAATTCTTTCCTAATTGTGCTTAATTATGAAAAACATGTTTTTTATGCTTAAAATTGCCAATTTTAATTCATTTTTCTCCCATTCGATGCCTTGATATATTTTTTGAGTGATTAAAGGTTTTGAAGGCAAGAATGGCTTGAAGAAGTGGAAGGAAAGTATGCAAAGTGGAAGAATTCAAGAAATGAAGGATTTGCAAAGCTGTCGATCCTGACCTCTTCGCACTAAATTAATCATAACTTGAGCTACAGAAGTTCAAATGAGGCGGTTCCAGTGGAATTAGAAAGCTAACATCCGGGGCATCAAAATCAACAAGACATTGAGTTGAGTGTGTATACGCACACAATGTGTGCATACAAACGTGTCTGAGCGCATGTCTCAATTAATGAAGCACATGACCAGCGATTTCTAGCCCATTTTGGGCCCAATCTAACTCATTTCTGATGCTATTGAACCAAGAATTGAAGGGAGATGAACCAAGTAGTCATAGTTTAGGTTTTTTTTATCATGTTTTAGGTGATTCTAGAGAGAAAAGTTCCAACTTCTCTCTAGAATTCTAGGGATTTACTTAGTTTTCTCTTTAGTTTTAGGTTTTGATCTTGTTTTAAGTTAGTTTTCCTTACTTTTTATTGTTCTAGCATCTTGACTCTCTTAGTTTACTTATTATTTTCATGCTTATGAACTCTTGTTAATTTTGATTCTATTTAATGCCATTTGATGTTTTATGTTTTCTTGATGCTTTTTTGGGTTATTGTTATTATTTTCTTGTGATTGGTAGTTTAGATTTTATTATTATTGTAATTTACCATGTTTCTCCTTTTATGCATGCCAAGTGTTTGATAAAATGTCTCTTTTAGTTTTAGTGTAGTTTTTCACACTCTTGGCTTGGGATTAAGAACTAAAGTGACCTTGAGTCATTGATGTCCAATATCGATTGTGACTTAAGGTTGTTAGTTGATTTAGTTTTCACTAACGCTGGTCTTTCACTAAGTTAATTAATGAGTTGGCTAGGATTTGTGGATTGAGATCAATTATGCCTATTTGACTTATCCTTGATGTTATGATTGACTAAATGAGATTAATTCTTCACAATTACCATGATTGTGGTCAATGACTAGGATAGGAAGCCTTGAATCTCAACATTTGCTAAGAGTTCCTTTTGGCCAATTGAAATCCATTTTCATTGCTTTACTTGTTTTGAGTTTAATTCCTTGCATGCTTCTTTTACTTTCTTGTCATTTACATTTCTTGTCAGTTGTCATCACAATCTCCATTTTTCTCATAGCCAATAATTCAACACTTAATTATAATTCCTAGGGAGAATGACTTGGAATTCTACTCCTAGTTATTTTGGTTTGTATTGTGACAAATTTTTAAACTTTGATTGAGAGTTAATTGTTGGTTTAGACTATGTTTGCAACGAAATTACATTGATAAATTCTAAACCGACATTTGGCTCCTCATCAAGAATCCACTCAAGCTGGGTTTATATTGGACAAGTAATATATATTTCACATCATGTTTCTGTTTTGTGTTTTTCATGTTGTCTATTGATTATTCCATGATTGCAGAAAATTGAAACAAGAAAAGAAGTGCTACATAGAGCAGCTCCATTGCAATATTATAAGCATGAAGTGATCAAGTTTTGCAATTGAATTTGAACAGGTCACCAAAGATAGAACTTAATGATGAGGGGTGTTCATTGTCATTAGAGCTGAGTGCATATGTAAAACAAAATCCAGACACAATTAGAGGTCCTGCTATTACTCCAGCTAATAGTCCTGAGCAACGATTGCTGCTAATCTGTTATTGACTACAACTAATATTGGTACCTCATCACTATCAAGCTCAGATCCTAGCACTTCACCATTTTTCCAGAGTGATTGACGTTAGGATTTTTGCCAGTAAAGAAGTTCATAAAAACAGTCGCGTTGTAGATATAGTCTCTAAACCGACAGAAATCCCTTCGTGCAAACGTTTTGGTTGTCACAAGTAACAAACCCCTTTAAAAATTGATAACCGAGTATTTAAACCTCGGGTCGTCTTCTCAAGGAATTGCAGGGAAGTATGTTCTTATTATTGGTTATGAAAAAGTGTGTTTGGGGTTTTTGGATCAAGGTAAAAGGTTAATTGGGCAGTATGTTGCACAAAAAATAATAAGAAAAATAAATAAATAACTATAAAATAAACTCTTGGTAAGGTATGGGAACTGGAGATCCTATCTTAGTTATCCTTATCAATTATGAAGAGAATTGGATTCTTTTCCCACCTTGTTAACCTCTAGCTATGAAGGTAAGTTAAATGGGTGAATTAATTCGAATCCTCAAGTCCTAGTCTTTCCTTGGGAAAGGCTAGAGTTATTGGAATATGAATTAATGAAATGAAGAAATCCAATTTTCAATCAATAATGAGTTTGATAACTCTAGAGTTACCAATTATTTAACCAAGACCAAAAGGAAAGAAAATTGTAGCTGCTGAAATAAAAATGCTTTTAGATGGGAAGCAATAATCATGTAAATAAAAGAAAGCAATATTAAACTGAAATACCTCAATTAATATTAATTCAAAGAAAATCGTAATATGAAGAGTTCATAAATTTAATTGGAAAAATAAATAAAAATAAAGAACCTGGGATTGAGAGTCACTCCTAAGAATAGGAGAAGTCCTAAATCCTAATCCTAAAAACACTACCTTAAATCCTAAAGAGAGAGAGAACCTCTCTCCAAACTAGATCTAAATCATCGAAAGTGAATTATGAGAGCATGCTTATGAATACATGCATTCCCCCACTTTATAGCCTCTAATATGTGTGTTCTGGACTTGGATTTGGGCCAAAAAGTGCCGTAGAACTCGTTATGAGCGTTTTCTGCAATTTCTGGTGCGTGGCCTCTGTCAAGCGTCCGCGTGGGTCACGCGGTCGCGTCATTCGGAGCTTTTCTTTGCCACGCGGTCGCGTCAGTCATGCGACCGCGTCATGTGCATTCTGCTTAAAGCGCGTGGTCGCGTCAGTAATGCGGCCGCGTTGCTGCTGATTCATGCTTGGCACGCGATTGCATCGTCCATGCGATCGCGTGGATACCAGTTTCCTTAAAGCTCCGTTTTGCTTTCTCCTTTCCTTTTAGTATGCTTCCTTTTTCATCCTTTAAGTCATTCTGCCTTAGAAAATCTGAAACTACTCAACACACTAATCACGGCATCGAATGGAAATAAGAGAGGATTAATAATAAGAAAATATAAGTCCAAAGAAACATGTTTTCAATCAAAGCACATAATTAGGAAGGCAAATGTAAAATATGCAAATAGTATAAATAAGTGGGTAAAGAGTTGATAAAATCCACTCAATTGAGCACAAGATAAACCATAAAATAGTGGTTTATCAGTGATATTTATGAAAGGCAAAGGCATGAGGGACTGAAAAATCTGGAGGATATTGAATCTGACTTGGAGAGTGAAAAGCTAAGTTTATCTTCAAAAAAGTTCATATATTCTGAATAAGTTTATCTTCAAGATATTAGTGAATTTTTACTTATTTATTTCTTTATCATTCTTAGAGATGTTTATATTATGTATTATTACATGAATATCAAAGATGTTAGGTACAATGTTCTGAAAATCGGACCGGACCGACCGATTCAATCGGGTTAACCGAAAATCGGTCACTTAACCGGTCCAGTCCACCAACAGAACGGCCCTGCAACAAACCGGTTTAAAAACCAGCCGAACCGGTGGTTAATCGGCGAACCGGGCCGGTTTCTGCAGGTACCGGTTTTCTCTCCTGATAATGAAACGACGCCGTTTTGCTTTTTTTAAAAAAAAAGTTAAGAACGCGTGATGAATTGATGAGCCAGCCACTTTAGCATACCCGAATCCCTAATATGCTAATCCAGGAAGCCTGCCCCCAAGCCTAGCCTCCACCACCGCCTTGTGCCTCTATTGCCGCCGTGCCGTCCGTCGCACCGACCCCTGTTCGCTCTCAGACTCACCAGTCGCAGGCACGCTGTTTCTTCCTCGAGCGTCCGTCGTCTTCCTCTTCCCCTGGAGCTGCTGCATACCTGCATACGAAGGAGGAAGGACAACCGACCTGAATCGAAACTGACGCCGTCGCGGGTCACTCACCGTCGCGGGTCACATACTTATCCTTATTAGTGGTTACATTCATATGATTTTCTTAACAGTTAATGATTATTTATCCACTTTGATTTCCTTGACATAACATAAACAGTTAGTATTATTATAGTTATAAGTGTTTTAAACTTTACTTGGCAGTGCTAATCGAGGTGATAGCTTAGATCGCAATATTGATGAGGAAAATCGCTCAACAAAGGATTTATTGATTCTTGTAAGTGAAAATTTTTTCAAATAGGCACCAAAAATTGGTTACAATTTTCTAAAATTCAAATTAGTTTGATATTTTTTACTGTGGTGAGTGGTTTTAGCAAACAGGAAGAACTGAATTATATAATATGCACTTGACTTAGTATAGATGCACAATGGGTAATCCCTTGAGGGACATTTATTTATAGACACAATTTTATGTGAAAGATATTGTTGATATTGATTTATCTTAACATGCTTACTTACCTTTGGATCTTGTTAAACAAGCTAAATGTAGAGATTGATAATTTGTTTTCATTATATTAGGAAGGTCATGAGGAAGCTCAAGAAGAGTTGCCTAAGAAAGCAAAAATCTTCTTTAGTATTGCAGTTCAGAACTGGGATGCTGACTTTTATGTGAAAGTTGATGACAGTATTGACATTGATCTGGGTAAAGAGTGTTTATATTTTGATCTCCTTATATATAGTGTGTGTATTTTTTTTTGATAAGTAATTAACTATTTTTTTTCTAATATGAAATAATTGACACATTTTTTTATATGTTAACTGGCCTAACAGAGGGATTAATTGACCTTCTTAACCGCCACCACGGTCAGGATGGGGCATATATTGGATGCATGAAATCTGGAGAAGTGATATCAGAAGAGTACTTTCTTTAACTGAGTGAATTATGATTTCATATATTTTATTTCATGATAAGTTATCCGTGCCCCTTTCCTGCTTATGGTTATGCTTCTGTTTGTTGTTAGTTCTCCTTCACCAAATGTTAAATATGTAACCAAATACAAGTTGAATCTTGCCAGTTTTGGATTATGCTTATAAGCATCATTTTGGTTGCTTTTCAGGGGCAAGGCATGCTACGAGCTTGAATGGTGGAAATTTGGGGATGAAAAGTCGTAAGTGATATAACTTTTTATGGAAGTTTTTGTTTATTAAAGGAGAGATTTAAGTAGCAATGATTACCTTACTGCAATTACCTTGTCATACCTTGTCATTTATGTGCGTTTTGAATATTGTCATTTGAAGTTGTTTATGACCTTTTAATGATAAATTGTGTATTGTTTATTATGTGAAATTGTTAAATTTTGAATTTTATTAGTTTAAAAATTATTGAATTTAACTTTTTAAAATTATGTATTCAATTTTTTATAATTTCACTCTATATTTAATTAAACCGGTTCAATCACGGTTCAACCATTAAACTATTAAACCAGTCACTTGACTGGTTCGATGACCGGTCCGGTTCTCGCAACCTAACGTATGTATGATTATGATCGATACAAGCGACCCTTTTGTTTAAGAATAATTTTTATTATTTTAGAAATATTATATAATATTATTATGTATCTTCTTTTATTTTATATTATTTGACTAATTTAATTAAAAATACAAAATTATATATATAATCATATTACTAAATATTAGGTTTTAGAAAAAAATTATATATATATATATATATATATATATATATATATATAAATTAAAAAAAACAGTGAGGGCATAAGGCTACGATTATATAATATAGCTATAGGTATATAATATTACTATGTTTTTAAAGTGATGCAGTTAAGTGTGACCTATTCTTCTTAATTTAGTAAGAATAGAAGTTGAAAAGCATAGTTTTGGTCCTGAATAGTATCACTAAAGAAAGCTATATTTTCAAGGATAATTCTATGGTACTGATGGAAAGATTCTTCCTTACCTGCTGATGTATCGTGTCACACCCTAGAAAGTAACATGTGTCTTGGAATCTTAGTGCGTCTTGTAAGTTGTTGTAGATAGGACTAGGAGTTTACAGAAAGGGCTCCATGGTTCAGAAAATTTGTCTTGTGAATAATTGTGACGAGAGATTATTAGAGGCTTATTAAGACTTAAGTGTAGGTAAATATTTCTTTTATAAATATTAAGTACAATAAGAATATATTATTTTAATATAAAGTTAATGGTCTATTCGATGGGCCTAAGAGCGTGATAGTGAGGTGGGCCGTGTAAATGGGGTGAATGCAGTGATGCATTCAGACCTATGCTAGTGCAATACGATAAATTTGCTAATAAATTTATTTATATGTTCATTTAAAGCTTGTAATAACTTTTTTATATTTAATGCATATTTCAAAACTTATTTTTGTATCAACCTTAACTATCAAATGGAATTGATTAGAACTTTAGAAGTCCGATGATTTTATGCGATAAAAATATATGTTAAATTTATTATATAATTATATATAAAAGAGCATAATTTACTTTCTAATTTTCATCAAGCAATTGCTTATATAATTCAATTTGTATCACTCAAATTTTTCATCGAATTAAACATAAATAATTAATTTTAGGTATCTATAGTTTAATTAAATTCTCGATTAGCAACTTTAACTTATAAAGTTTGTAAGTAGATTCAATTAGATATTGAGTAATTATCGTTATTGTTATTTTTTTTCCCTAGAGAAAGGAATATTCAATCGGATGTTGCACTGGTATAATTTATTTTTTAAAAGAAAAAACTGTATCTACAATTTTTTGGTCATGGACTAAAAGAACCAAATCAACTGGCTCATATTGAATTATGATGCAGGCCCAAATCCACAATCATACGCCCAAAAAATATTAAACTTAAAGAATGAGAATTATGTGGCATTTGGGATTAGCAATTGATCTTCACCTCTTCTTATGAGCAATTAGATCAACAGATCGGCAATTATTTGTGATAAAAAAATTGAATCACCAAAAAATTGGGATCCAATTATTCACAATCTGCCATAAATCTATCCACATGATTGAGAAGAAATTGATCACCATTAATTCATGAGAAATCAATATCTCTGATCCCTAGAGATTTCACCCATCACAAATCTTCATTTCAATTCCTCTAATCACCCACTATCCAATTTTCCTTTTACATTCCTGTAATTTATAATTCTTGCCATTTATATTTTAGCTCTTATTTACTTGCAATTTACGCTTTAGCTATTTACATTTCAATTCTTATTTTCTTACACTTTAAGTTTCAGCTATTACATTTCCAGTCATTTAATTCATGTTATTTTACTTTCAGTCTTTCAATTCTGTCATTTATATTTCTGTATTTTACTTTCATATTGAATATATCAAAAAATCACAAATTGTTTGCCAAATTAAAACACCATTTAACTAAAATTGTTTAATCCACTAATTTCCGTAGAATCGATCTCGCTCTTGTGAGTATTACTACTTAATACAACCTGATATACTTGCCGGTAATTACGTGAAACTAATTTTTCCGTATCATAAACCAATGTCTTCTACGGTGTCTCACAACCCTTCAGGATGGCTCTTCCTAGAATAGAAATCTTTCTTTTTCTTGACTTCGTTTTTTTGTTATTTTTTTTAAAATACAATGGAGGCCATCAACCTTAAAACAATACAATAAGACCAAAATAACCTATAATAGAATATTAGCAAATTCATCGTATTGCACGAGCATAGGTCTTTTTTTTTTGGTCAACACGAGCATAAGTCTGAATCCATCATTACATTCACCCCACTCACACGGCTCACCTCACTATTACGCTCTTAGGCCCATCGAATAGACCATTAACTTTATATTAAAATAATATATTCTTATCCTACTTAATATTTATAAAAGAAATATTTACCTACACTTAAGTCTTAATAAGCTTCTAATAATCTCTTGTCACAATTATTCACAAGACAAATTCTCTGAACCATGGGTCCTTTATGCAAACTCCTAGTCCTATCTGCAACAACTTATAAGACGCATTAAGATTCCAAGACACATGTTACCTTTTACGGTGTGACACGATGCATCAGCAAGTAAGAAAGAATCTTTCTATCAGCACCATAGAATTATCCTATTTTCAAAGGCCAAAAATATAGGTTTTGGTACAAAAAAAAACAGTCTTCGAGAATAGATAACAGTCGAATAGACATCTCCCACTAAAAGGTCTTTATAACCTAAAATGTGTAGTCTTTTTTTTTTTCACTTTAGCTATACTTTTTAAGTGTGGCCGAATAGATATGTTTTTTAATGTTAATTTAATATTTTAATATCTTATTATTAGCTTACAAAATTTTCAATCTACTCCTAAATATATATGATTCACTTAAGAAAAATGAAAAATGCACCAAATATGCCTGAATTATTAGAGAATGCGAGAATTATAACCAAGAGCTTGGCAGCATTCAGTTGTTTACCGTAACTAGAAGCAACCTTGAACATAAAAGAAAAGAACTAGCAAAACAAACAAATTCAAATTCAAATTTATTTGAAACGAAAATTTCTAGAAGATTCAATTAGGATCAAGAGTAAGTAAGAACCATCAGCTGTTTTGCGAATCATTTCCGAGCCTCCGCGTCTTTCAGCTTCGACGCTTCAACCACGGCAATCTCCTTCAGTGACTCAGAGCTTCGGAGTCATGTATAGGATCGTTGCCACCCCACTTTCGTGATGATCACCACCTCCCACTCCTTGCGTTGCCCGTGGAAAGATCACTCCCCATCGTTGCACGGCACGTGGCACAATCTTGTTCTTCACAAAACCGTGGCCTATGGATGAACAATACAACCTGTGCTAACTACAAATCCTAGCCCGTGAGAAAAGACGAAAGAGAGGGGGAAGTAAGAGAGAGAGCGTACGCGCGTGGATTTGAATGGAAGGCCAAAGGCGCGGATAACTTCGGTTCACACTCCCAAGGACAAATCTGTCTTTCTAGACCACCGTATAAGTACCGTAGTTGGCAGTTGGCACATAATGTATTTCGTGGGTGAAAAAGCAGTTTCCTTTTAAAATAGATTAGCTGACGTTGTTGTGATATCTCATATCTCTGAAACATAAAACCCTACTCTATCTCCATCACTCCACTCCGTGGGAGCAGTTATGGGAGCGTAGTGTTGTTTAGTGGCATTAGAAGGCGAAGGACAAAGAAAAAGGCTTTTTGTTTTTGCGGTGTCAAGTTTCAGGTACATGGAGGCGGAGGAATCCCGGTCCCAGTTACCGGGAGACGAAGCAACAGCGGTTGAGGTAACCGCTGAGCAACTGGTGGCGAGGGCCATAGCTCCCATCAAGAAGGAATTCCTTCGCCCACCACCTGTTCGCTCTTCCTCCGCAGACAACGAAGCCGCTGCCGCCGCCACCAATGATAATAAGAACCCTGCTCATCCTGGTTCGGGTCTTCTAAAGGACAAGAAGTCCAAGCGCCAGCTCAAGCGTGAACGCCGTCAGGTTAGCTACGATTCCCTTCTTCCCTCCATTCATTCATTCATTTCATATTCAATTCCTATTTTTTAAACCATTCCAAACACTGTCTCTGCAGGAGCAAAAGTCGGCACGAAACCTCTGCCCGGAAGTTGCAAGGACCGGTGATGTTACTTCATGTCCTTATAAAGACAAATGCCGCTTCAGCCATGATATTGAAGCCTTCAAGGCCCAGGTACTGTACTTAATTGCTTTCTTTTGTTTGATGCCCACCACATGTTTGTTTATGCTCTGAATTGTTATCACCTTTGTTGGAAATAAATGTTGTTTCATCACTAAGTAAGAAAATGCCTTTAAGTGCAGAAACCAGCTGATCTAGAAGGACAATGTCCTTTTGTTAAGTCTGGAGGGCCTTGCCCTTATGGGTTAGCATGTAGATTTTCAAGTACCCATGAAGATGGTGTTCTTTCTTCTACTGGCCATCTCAACGGTCTTAAGAACAGTTCTGAGGTTAATGGATTGAGCAAAGATGTTCAGAAGCTTCTGTGGAAAAATAAGATGAGGTTCTCCAAGGCTGATGCCAAACTCAAAAGTCTTGGCCTCTTGGTATGTTGATTATTCTTTAACTTACATGCTTCTTTATCTATGATTTTATGTTTTATTTCTCCCTTTCCCTATGAAATACCCGGAAAAGTGAAGACTTTTTACCTGTTGTAGTTGAATAAAGTATAGCTAATTAGTTTGAAGTGGTGTTTTTCTAACAGTTTTTGTTACTTAATTAGTAGGTTATGAAGCAGACCCACACGAGTAAAATGCTTGTGTGGGGTACTTAAAATGTCAAACTTAGAAACTGAGAAAATAAACTAGGTCAACTTTAATATCCAATTCCAATACACATGCAAATCTTCGTTATCATGCTCCTAGCTTTGCTTTGTGATTCTTCCTTTGGTTCATTTTATTATCTGGCAAAGATTTGATAACTGTTTCTGCCTTTTTTTATGCTTCTCCTTTAAGCCTGTCTCTGATGACAAGAAGGGTCATTTTAATTGCCAATTGTATTCATTCCATATTTGATTCATCTTACCTTTCTTCTTGCTGCCCTCCTCTCTTCTGAAAAAAATTCAGTGCCCCAAGTCAAAAATGAAGGACATGGAAAATAAAGATGGTGAAAATGGCGGTTCAAATAAGTGTAGCCTTTCGGATGACAATGGGTGTTGTGAAGTAGCCTCTGACTTGGGTCCTAAGTTGGAAGAAGCTATAAAGGATGATGATGCTGATGCAAAATATGAAACCGATGAACTTTGTCCACAGAAAAGAAGAAAAACTGGAGTAAATTGTGATCCTAGTGAGATAGAAAAAGGTCATATCTTCATCTCCAGATTTTTTATGGTTTGGAATCAATAAATGAAGTAATTTTATGTTCTTTTACCTTAGAGTCAATGTAACTTTTTTCCATACTGCTGAAACAGGTGTGAATGTTACTGAAGAAATTGAAAGAGGCAGCATAAATACTGAACCAGAAGCAGGATGTGATACTTTAACCATAAAAACTGATCTAAGTCTGAAGTTACATCCACGTGAAAAGAAGCTTATTGATTTTAGGGACAAATTGTATCTTGCACCCTTGACCACAGTTGGAAATCTCCCTTTTAGGAGGGTTTGCAAAGTATTAGGAGCTGATGTAACATGTGGTGAGATGGCAATGTGCACAAATCTTTTGCAGGTATATACATGGTTTTTCTGCTAGTTGATTTTATTGCCTTGTTTCATTGTGTTGTGGTGTATATCTTCTTTTTGGTGAGTGTATCCTCTTATGCTGGCTACTTTACTTTTAGCTTTGCCAGTTTCAGCAGCATTGAGCTACTGAGTTTTTGCAATCATCACAGGCTTTTCTGATACAGTTGAGAGCTCTCCTTTTCTCCTAAAGCTTTTGAGATTGACCCATACCCAGTAAATTCATAATGTTGCATAGAAAATTTTCCTCCAAATATGGGAATCTTAGTATCAGGATTTAGAAACCATTAGTTGATGCATGCTTTAAAATTAGTTGTGTTGTTCTAGTTATAATTTGTATATCTATTTGTTTTTCTCTTCTGCTTGTTCTATACTCTTAAATTTAGCTTTCTAAAGTCCCCGTCCCCTGCCTTCTCTCTCTCTCATAAATTATATTCTGCAGAATCTGCACAACTTCATCTTTGCCATGTTTTCCTCCGCATTTAAGCCTTTTTTTCATTCTGTAGCGAAGCTACATTTACATTCCATTTGTTTTGATTTTGCTATGGTTGTAGGGTCAAGCTTCTGAATGGGCATTGCTGAGACGTCATTCATCTGAAGATTTATTTGGTGTACAAATCTGTGGTGCATATCCAGATACTGTGGCTCGCACTGTTGAACTAATAGAACAAGAATGTACAATAGATTTTATTGATATAAATATGGGTTGCCCTATTGACATTGTTGTGAATAAGGGTGCTGGATCAGCTCTTCTGACAAAACCAATGCGGATGAAAAATATTGTTGAAGTAGCTTCAAGCACAGTGGATAAACCAATAACTATCAAGGTATTTGTAATGCTAAGTACTTTACATTTGCTGTTGGCCATTCTTTTGTTTGTTGGGTTTGATATGGTATCATATTCAAGGCAGCATCTTGATATCTTCTTTTGCCCACTTTTCTCCTAATGAACTCCTATCACCTTTTGCCGGGGAAAAATAAATATTACTTTAAATTTTTCTCAATGAGTATGCTCAACTTGTGCGTACATCTGTTTAACCAGGTACGGACTGCTTATTTTGAAGGAAAGAATCGCATTGATTCTCTCATTGCAGACATGGGCTCTTGGGGAGCTGGTGCAGTAACAATACATGGAAGGTCACGTCAACAACGCTATAGCAAGCTTGCTGATTGGGATTACATATACCAGTGTGGAAGGAAGGCCCCTAAGACATTGCCAGTAGTGGGGAATGGGGATGTTTTTTCGTTTGTAGACTGGAATAACCACAGAACTGCATGTCCTGAACTTGCTACCTGCATGGTTGCTCGTGGTGCTCTGATTAAAGTTAGTATCCTTGGTTCAAGTGTCCATTCTTTTATTCTCTGGACTTTATTGTTATGTTATTTGATCTTGAAATTATCACCTGGAATTATGGTTGCCAGTAGTATATTTCGAATATTTCAACTAATGATTATGTTATGCAGCCTTGGATATTTACTGAGATCAAGGAACAGAGACATTGGGACATCAGTTCTGGTGAGCGACTAAATATTCTCAAAGAGTTTGTGCATTTTGGCCTTGAACACTGGGGATCTGACACAAAAGGTATGCTCTCTCTCTCTCTCTCTCTCTCTCTCTCTCTCTCTCTCTCTCTCTCTCTCTCTCTTCTTTTGAGTTGTGGTAGGCAAGTAGTTTTATTATATTTGTATAATTGCAAGACATTATTTTTTGTTGTCAGATAGTTGCATACATGAAGTAATGTATGTATGTATGATCTCCATACAGACTAGGTAGCTCCAGTTTATGTCATCTTCATGCAAACCAAACAATAAGTGTGTAGTGGAGGGTCCTTTAAATGAATATTTTAGCGGTATTATTTGGATTAACTACTTACAATGTATGCATGCACATAGTAATTTGGATTTATCGATGCTTATTTTGCTTCATGTTTTGTTTACTATTGTGGATATGTATTGTGTTACAGGAGTGGAGACGACGAGGCGGTTCTTGTTGGAATGGCTTAGCTACACTTGTAGGTACGTACCTGTTGGTCTTCTGGAAGTGATTCCACAACGAATAAACTGGCGTCCACCTTCTTACTATGGGCGAGATGAGCTTGAGACGCTGATGGCCTCAGACTCAGCAGCTGACTGGGTATGCAATTCTTTACATATTTTATTATTAGGCTATGTTTTTCGATTTGTTTGGGTGTGTGTTTCCTTGGAGGTGTATTCCGACATCTGCTGTCTCCTATGGCAGAAATAGACTTGTTTGTATGTAGACGGTGAAAATGCTTCCTGTTGAAAGATGGAGATTGAGTTAAATGACACTTCTAATTATTTATTTTAAATACAATCTATGAAATCGTTTTCAAACAAGTCAATATGATTATCATTAGTTGTTCAGCTTATGTAGAAACTTTAAACTACCTAATTGATAAATAATTAGAATTGAAATTAGAAAATAGCAACAAAGCAACAAGCCTACGAAATATGAAACCATTTTCTGGAATTAAGCTTGATGCGTTATATTATCATTTAAGCATCTTTCTTACCATAAAACATCTTATCATCCCCCCGATTCATGCTGCTAAGGAGTGATTATCCTATTTGCCTTTTGCCTTTTCATATGCAGATACGCATATCAGAGATGCTACTAGGCAAGGTTCCGGATGGCTTTACATTTGCTCCAAAGCATAAATCAAATGCTTACGATAGAGCCGAAAATGGCTGACCCTGCAATTTTCTTTCCAATGCTGGTTCTGATGAGAAGCAACTGCTGACTCATGAACATGCCTTGACATTGGCCAATGCTGTGGAGAGTAGAACTACACTATAGACTATAGAGAGCAATTTATGTTCTTTGATTTGGGGAGTATTTCATCGTTGACCATTTGACCTTTAGTTTTCAACGCATATAGCACCAAGTGAAATTGAATAACAATTGGCATTTGAAGTGTAAGCAATAATTGTTTTACATTACATTACCCATCCCTTGCCTTACGTGCTCGGGTCAACCTGCACATTTAGGCCTGATTGGTGTATTTTTTATATCTTTTTTGTTATTTTATGAAGGAAAAAATAAAAGTAAAAAATAAAAATGAAAAATTATTTTTATTTTCTATTTCACAAACTTTTGAAAATAGAAAATATTAAAAATGAAATAAGTTAAAATGCACACCAAATATATTCTTAATTATCTTTTTTTGGTCAACTGTTTCAATTAACTTTAGAGTTTCACTGAGGATGGATGGTTAACCTTAGATAGATGCAAATCCCATAGGATCCAAATCCATGCACATGTGTATTATATGGAAGAGTTTTAAATGTTTATGAAACACTGGTATTCTAATAATTCTAACGGTTAATTTTAATTATAAAAAAATATATTATATATTAAATGAAATTAACATTTAAAATTAATGAACATCGATTTTTAGTAACATTTAAAAATTTTCGTGTATTATACACGATTCGGATTGGAGGTGGTCCATGTTTAGTTTGGTAAAACTCAGTAGCTGCCAGAACCTTCTGGTAGAGCAAGAAGCGGGGTCCGCAACTACTAGGGAAGATGGATTGTCGGCTTCATACTGAAAATTGGAATTTTTGCTACTTTTTAGGCAGAATTTTGTGAGGTAATACATGGATTAAAAGTTATTTGGGATTGGGAACTGAGAAGATTTATAGTAGAGTTGGATGCAACAGAGTGATTAAGGTACTTACAACGACAGATAATATCACAGACCACCTGGAGGTTCTCATAAGAGGAATTGGGAGCTAAAATTTAAGCACACTTAGAGAGAGAGAGAGAGACAAAGGAGCGGATTAGTAGGCAAAGTAAGTCTGAAAAGTCTCCCAAGATTTCATTTCATTAATAATGCACCTTGTAACCTAAGGCTAAAATCCCTGCCTTGTTTTTTTAGGCGATAGTCTCATTTCAATAGCGATAAACTTAATTATTCTTCATGAAAATGTAGTTGGTGAAAATAAGGAAAAAAGAAAAACAGTTATCCCCAGAGAACGCATACAGAGAGTAGCAAAGGATTTCAATAATATTTTCTAATTCAAAAGGTATTACATTACTTTGTAGATTGAGGAAGTAATTTTATCTGCAGTGTGCAAATAGTAACGTACGTCATAATATTATGTTATCCATAATTTCCCGTCAATATAGAGAATGGATAAACAACGAGAAAAAACGAACTCCTAAGTGGAACTGGGATTTTGAAAACTCCTTAATAGCATATGCTAATTGCTAAGGGAACAAGATCTCTTATTAATAACAGGAGAAACCTAAAACTGTCCTCATCAGTTCTAATTATTAATCCTGCACTGTCTTAGAATCCAAATCTATGTAATAAATGTATTGGCATAATGGCATTGACGAAGCCATTAGTGAAAGGCTCAAAGAGTAACAATGTTGGGCTCTTGGTAATTTGGGTGCGGTTGAAGGGAAGCGTGCTGAATCCCACTACCGAAGGCATTGGGATCCAGAGGCAGAGGGTAGACCCCGGAGAAGCAAGCATAACAGAAATTTGAAGAGTGAGGTCCGAAGGAGCTGGTGAGGCTATCAAGGGGAAGAAAAGCAAGCGAGTCGCATCCAATGAAGTCCCTAATCTGATCCACACCACTCATCCTATTTGATATGAGCTTCTCGGAGGTGGGAGGGTCAACTCCATAATAACACGAACCAATGATCGGAGGACACGCAATCCTCATATGGAACCTCCTTAGCCCCAGCCTCCCTTATGATCCTCACAATCTGAGATGAATTGAAGTAGTTCCTCTCACAATGGAATCATCCACCACCGCAACCCTCTTCCCTTCCAGAACCGCGCCCACTGGGGAGTGCTTCATCTTCACCCCAAAGTCCTTAATCCTCTGCGACGTTCAATGAACGTTCTTCCAACATAGTGTGACCTTATCAGACCTTGCTGGAAAGGGACACCCGCTTTTTCCACATATCTAATCGCAGCCACCACGCCGGAATCTGGAACCGCTATCACAACATCGCAATCCACGGGGCTCTCAGTGGTCAGAATCTCACCGAATTTCTTGCGTGATTCGTACACGGATCTCCCAAACACAACAGAATTGGGCTGTGCAAAGTATATGTGCTCAAATATGCACTGCTTCGGCTGTGGATGAGACATCAGGCAGAGAGATTGAACTTCTCCGCTATGGTCCACCGCCAAAACTTCACCAGGGTACACCTCTCCTTCGTACGTGGCTTCGATCAAATCAAGGGCAAATATCTCCTATCCGAAAACGACAGGCGCCGTTGCTTCTCCTGCCTATAACGAGGGGCCGGAAGCCGTGGGATCCCTGACGGCGACGAGCTTGTCGTCCTGTGTAAGAAAGACAAAGGAGTAAGCGCCGTGAAGATTCTCGCAGGCGTCGACGATCCTCAGGAGGAAAGGCCTGTGCTTGGAGGTGGCAATGAGATGAAGGACAAGCTCGGTGTCAGAGTTTGTGTTGAAGATAGAACCCTTGTCCTCCAGTTTGGCCCTTAGGGAGCGGTAGTTGATGAGGTTGCCGTTATGAGCAACCCCGACCGAGCCGAAACGGTAGCCTGCGACGAATGGCTGAACGTTCTTGAGCATAGACTGTCCTGCTGTCGAATACCGATCGTGGCCAATAGCGGAAATTCCCGGCAGCTGGTTGAGCTTGGACTCGTTGAAAACTTCGGAAACGAGGCCAATGCCGGTTGTGGATTGGAGGTGGTTGTTGTTGAGGGCGACGATGCCAGCGCCTTCTTGGCCCCGGTGCTGGAGGGCGTGGAGGGCAAGGTAGCAGAGGCGAGAGGCCTCCGGGTCACCATGGATGCCAACGAAGCCGCACTCTTCGCGGGGCTTGTTCTCCCCATCGTTGTTGCATGAGAGGGAGAAGGAGGATGGTTGTGTGTCTGAGGAAGAAGATGGAGCTTTGGAGTGGTTTGGTGTGGAAGCAAGAGTTGGGTGGTGAAAAAATAATAGAAGAGGGTTTGGAGAGGGATGCAGCCATTGGGAAGGAGAGGAAAGCGCTACCAGCAATGCAAGCAAATTTTAGTGTTTTGTTGGGTGCTGGGACAAAAAAAAATTGCTTATTCTATTAAAAATATCAAAAATATTTTTTCATCATGATTTTAATTTAAAAAATATAATTTATTTATTTTATTATAATTTAAATAAAAATAATATATTTATAATGTATAAAAATTAAATTTTTAAATTTATTTTTAATAATTAAAATAAAATATATTTATATAAAAATAATTATAAAATATTTGTTAGAGTATTCACTACCACTCTTTATTAGCAAGGGACCTATATTGCCCACCATTGATGAAACTATACAACTAATCTAACATATACATGATCAATTAGATTTTCTGAAATCTTAGCCCGATATTTTTAGTTAAAAAGGGAAACGAATAATTAGTTAATATTCGTTTAAATATAATATAAATATTTCAAAAAAATATTAATTATCTAACATATTTCTTCATTAATTCAAAAGATTTATTTTTATCTAGTTTTTATTTATATTTTAACATCTAATAAAATCATATTATAACACATAAAAGTATACTAATTTAATTGATTAATGAAAAATTATAATGAACAGATACGAAATACGATACAATACAAGATATGTAAACACATGAATTAAAATTTTTTATAAGATACGTGAATACGTCATATATATAAAATATAAAGTAATATTTGATAAATTGTAATAATATTTTGATATTTTATTAATTTTAAAATATAAATTAAATTTTTAACTGTTTTTAATATTTTTTTATTATTATATAAAGTATTTAAAATATTTTTTATTTTAATAAATAATAATATACTATTTCTAAACTCATTTCAAGAATACATATTAAGAATAAGGCTGGACACGTTCACAGGAGATGGTATTTATGTGTGTCCAAACATATCTGAAGAAATTTTTTATTAAAAATGCTTAGACACCGAAGACACGCGTAATGGTTAGACGTCGAAGACACGCTCCCAGGATTTCATGTCACATATCCCAATCAGTCGTAGGTAGCCCTCAGTTTTCGAGGAGTGTTTTCAAGCTGTAACCCAAGCGAGATAGCTCTGTCGAGAATCACAAGTGCTCATGTAGAATAAGGGATCATACTGTCGTTCTACCCCAGATTCATAGGATTAACGACAACAACACCTTAGAATTGAATCAAAAGTTAATTAAAATAGAAGAGTAATAATATCAATCCATAGAAATAAGCAGAGCTACTAACCTTAACCAGGAGGTTTAGTTACTCATACTTTACAAAGAAAACAAAATAAAAAGTAAAGAAGATCGGTCTGAATCTGTATATCTGTAAACCTAAGTGATCTCCTCTTTAAATAGTAAGAGATAAACCTAAAAGATGTTAATTTAAATTTAAAAGTTACAAGGATAAGATAAGATAAGCTAAGGAGTGCTAAGATCCACTTTGGGGCCCACTTTGGTGAACGTTTAGGTTGCTTCGTGTCGTTCAGTTCCAATCTGGGCGTTGAATGCCCATAGGGGAGGTGTGTTTGCTGGTCCTTGCTCCCTGGCTGGCATTGAACACCAGTTTTGGGCGTTCAATGCTGAGCTTACTCCTCTTTGGGTGCTAAACGCCAGATTTGGATGTTTAGCACCAAATTTGGCAGTGATTCTGGAAAAGAAGTATAAACTATCATATATCGTTGGAAAGCTTTGAAAGTTAGCTTTCTAACTCTACTAAGACCACAACAATTGGACCTCTGTAGCTCAAGTTATGCTCGTTGAAATGCAAGGAGGTCAGAATTGATAACATCTGCTATCCTTTCTTTGTCTCTGCACAAGCTTTGCCAAACTCGCCCAAAATTCACCTAAAATCATAAAAATAACAAAAAACTCAAAGTAACATCCAAATATGAATTTTACACTAAAACATAGCAAAACTTAATAAAATCTAGCTAAAAACAACTAGAAAATGCTATGAAAAAGGGTATAAGATGCTCACTTATCACCAGACTTCTCCAAACTGCTCTGAATTTAACCTAAAATCATGAAAACACGAGAAAAACTCAAAGTAGCATCCAAAGGTGAATTTTGCACTAAAATATAATAAAATTTGATAAAATCTAACTAAAAACAATATAAAAACAACTAGAAAAATGGTATAAGATGCTCACGCATCATTTGTGGTTAACAACAAGGATAGAAAGCCTAGTTCTCACCCCTAGCCAAGACTTTTTAGATTGATTGATTGATTGATTATCATCCCTTTTTATTGATTTTAATTCCTTAGCTATCTTAGCATAGTTTCATATTTCTTAGTGATATATACTTTTTATTGCTATCATCTTATTGCATGCTTGTTAGATAGTCATTTACTTGATTGATATTTTTAGTTGTTTTAACTTAATTGTTAATTGCTCATTGCTTTTAGAATTCTAGTCATTTTACTTTCTCCGCAAGCAATTCAAAACCCCCTCTTTTCCTAATCAATGATGTGCACTCGATTGTAAGTCTTAGGGAAAATGACACGGGATTTTACTCCCAGTAATTAATTTGATTGTTGTGACACTCTTTTAAACTTTGATTGAAGATTACTTGTCGGTTTAGACTATACTTGCGATGTTCGAGTTGGAAAACCTTAGAATTTTCTAGACTGACATTTATCCTTCATCAATTCTCACAACCGATAACATGTATACCTCACTGCAATTTCTTTGAGAGATGACCTGAGATCTAATACTTTCGATTTTTCTTGGTTTGCATTCATGACAAACAAAATTAAACTTTGATTGAGAGTTATTTGTTGGTTTGGACAATACTTGCAACGGAATTATTTTGTGAAATTATGAACCAACGATTAGCTCACTTCATGTTTTTGGCTGCGTGGCCGAGGAGTTGCAATGTGTGCTTGTTATTATTATTGTTCATATGTCAATATTGTGAATAGTTTACTTTTTGTTTGTTTGCTAGTTTGGTTTAGGAGTTTTTTTTCTTTGTTTCTTATTAGCTTTTGTTTTTATTTTCTCTTTTCAATATGAATTCTCACCATTTTGGCTATGAGTTTTGTTCTAACTATATTGTAGGAAATAAGAATTTCAATGATGGGTCGCATCATGGATCGTGGAATTAATTGAGTGGGAAGCCGTATGCTTATAGACAACCTTCTTGGCAACAACCTCCTCCAATATCTTATGGTTACAATCCACTAAATGCACACAAATATGAACCAACTCCTCAACATTGTTATCAACCCTACTCACAAGTCACATTGAAGAGAGAATTTTTGCGTGGTCTAGAATTTAGAATAAATTCCCGTTGTAAGTATAGATTCCAGACCAACAAAAGTCCTTGCGTTCTGCGGAACCTGGTAGACGTATGAATGAAGGCGGGGCAGAGAAGTGGCTGGGGGATGGTGGTGGTGGCGTCCGATGCGGCGGAGGTGGGTTGTGCGGCGGCGGTGGTGGCTGTTCGGAGGCAGGGGCTTCGAGAAGGGTAATGGGGGTAGGAGGGGAAGGGTTGGGACGGGGGTTGAGGGTGGTGGTTGTGGGCGGATAGGGGTGCGGCGGTGATGGCGGCGCGATGGGTGGCGATCGCGGAGGGGGGGTCAGCGGCGGTGGAGGGAGAAGGGGAAAGAAGAAGAAGAAAGAGGGGGAAGGAGGAAGGGGGTGGCGTGGTGGTGGCTTTTGGGTGGTTGTCGGGAGTTGCGGTGGGCGGTGGTGGTTGCTGGAGGTTGTGGGTGGTGGCTGTGGAGAGAAGAGATTGAGGAGAAGGGTGGGGGGTGACGCGAATGGGTAGGGTTTGCGTGACTAGGGGGTTAGTAAATTTGAATCCATGCGATCGCGTGGGGCACGCGGTCGCATGCCCGGGGTGAAATGGGGGTTGACGCGATCGCTTGGCTGACGCGATCGCATGGGATTGGTAAATAATGAATGGCGCGATCGCGTCGCTGGAAATCGTACGAAACGCACAATTCCAACGTCGCTTCAGCGCAACTCTCTGTCTCCTTTGGGGTGGTGTGCTATCCACGAGACACGATCACGTCGCTCACGCTGTCGCGTGGGATTAGTGTTGGTGCATGTGACGCGATCGCGTCAGGGATGCGACCGCGTGGTTCATTTTGTGCGAAACGCACAATGGCCACACGATTCCAGCCCAACTTTCTGGGCGTTGGATCTTTACGCCGATTTTCAGGTCACGCGACCGTGTGGATGACGCGGAAGCGTGGAAGGTGTTTTGTCGCAACTGACGCAATCGCATGATCGATGCGGTCACGTCGCACGCCCTTTTTCTCTCTCTCTTTTTTTTATGCAGGTATGTAATTATGCAGTATGCAGTGCTAAATGCAAATGTTATGAATAGCATCCAAGTTCAATAGAAATAAACAATATAAAATAAATAAAAATGAAATAAAATGGAAACAGGAACGATCATACCATGGTGGGTTGTCTCCCACCTAGCACTTTTAGTTAAAGTCCTTAAGTTGGACATTGGATGAGCTTCCTGCTATGGTGGCTTATGCTTGAATTCGTCCAGAAATCTCCACCAGTGCTTGGAATGCCAATATCCTCCGGGGTCCCAAACAAAGTACGTAAAGCCCTTGTGTGAGTTCAAACAGGCTTGCAGGCTCCCGGAGTGTTGAATGTCAGAATAGACTCCAGGATCCCAAACTTTTCTTCTACACCCGTCTTTGTCTTGATCTACATCATTCTAGTCGGGTGATGAGTAATCCGAATTCTCACTGCAGTGACCAAACTGCTTCCGAGATCCTTTAAATTGAGCTTGACACCAATACCTGCACCTCAAATTGAAGTGCGAAACCTCATTGAATCTTGCATACCAGCCCTGAGTGTGAGTCATTTTCCTTTTTTCTTAAAGCTGCAAAGAGCTCTAAGCTGGCCATCTGTTTCAATCAAACCATATTCAAGTGGAAAATTGAAGATGGAAGTCAAGGATTTTACCCACTTGAGGTTTGTGTTGGGTGGTAGTGGCCTTGGGGTCAATGTTTTCAGTGGCTCTGCAAGCTCTACTCTCTTGTGGTCTTCAGTGAATTTCTCCACTTCCTTGCAAACCTTTTCCATTCCAGCCATGTCATGGTCAAAGTCTTCCATATCTTCCTCATCACTTGAGTCATAATTAGGAGGTTGAGAAAAGTCGACTGCATCATCTTCGTATTTACTTGGTGTAGATTCTTCTCTCTCAAAGAATTCACTTGTGGATGCAAGTTCATCACTAGGAGGACTTGACTGGTGACTATCATCATCAAGGAAACATGCGTCTTGAGTTACTCCGTCCAGTTCTTCATAAGATATCTGCATTGGAGGCTGTGCAACATCCTCTTTAGCGTCAATTGTAACATCCTTGACGGGGTCTTCCATGACTCTGTATTTCCTAGGAGGTTCATCATCTCCTAAATCTTCAACCAACTCTTCTTCTTCTACAATGACAGCGCCCTCTACTTGTTCCAGTACGAAGTTATGCTCTATGATGTCCACTGGAGTCTCTAGTGTCTTCTTCGTGCTGCGTTCTTCATGAGATTCTCCACATGAAGCCATGGGAGTCTGTTGAGTGTCTGAACGTCTGGAAGATAATTGATTTATTACTTGCTCCAGTTGATGAAGGGTTGCATTAAATTATTTTACTAATTCTTCGAGGCAAACTTGTGATTCTGGGCTTGATGGATATGGACATGGTGTATAGGGGAGTGGTGGTTCTTGGGAGTAATTGGATTGGCGTTGGGGTGGATAAGGATCATGTGATAGTGAATGGTGAAAAGAAGCTTGTGAGTGTGGTGGTTCGAAGTTATGTTGAGAGGATGGTCTCTGAGCACAGGGTGGGGCTTGTTGGTAGCTACAAGGCAGTCCACCGAATCTATCAGTTGAGTATGCATTGTAGAATGGTCTTTGTCCATGATATCTAGGATGATGTTGTTGCCTAAAGGGTTGATCGGATCCTTGTGGCTCCATCCATCTTTGATTGCCTAGACATTGATGCATAGTCCTGTTATAGCTTCCATTCCTTGCAACAAAATTAGAACCAAACTCAAAGAGAGAGGGGTGAGAATTCATAATAGCTATCAGAAATAAGAGGGAAGAGAGAAAACAAATAAACAAGTAAAAGAAAAATTTTTTTTTTGAAAAATATTTACAATAACCAGTAATAAGGCTGACGAATGAATTTTTGCCGGTATAGAAATTTTCAAGTGATCAATCGTAGTATAGTCTAAACCGACGCAAAATCCATCATCAAACAAATCTACAATCTATATCCGAGAGTACTAGTCTCCCGAGTCGTTCTCCCTTGGAATTGCCAAAGTGTGCATCTTATTGATTTAGTAAGCCTTGTTGGAATTCTTTGAAGGTTTTAGCAAAGTAATGAGAAACAAACAATCAATTATCAAAAGACTTGGCTTAGGGTTGGCATTAGAAATTCTATCCCTATAGTCCGTTCAATGATGACAACAATTAGGCCTTGCTTCATTTAGTTACCCCCTGGGTATAGAGGGAGGTCAAATGAAAGCAATCAACTTGAGTCACAAGTCCTAGCTTCACCTTATGGGAATCTAGCTTTAGTGCACTCCAAGCCAACTAGCAATCCCTAATTCCAAATCAACTATTGATACAACTATTCAACTTCTTCCAATGACCAAACCCTATGCCAAGTGTAAAAATTCTACTCCATAGCTAGTGTTGACATTTTATCAAACATGTGATGAGCAAGAAAGAAAGTCATAGTAAAATGAGAAGAAAAGTAGAATTGAAAGTATTGCAACACAAGGATCTAACAACAAGTCTCAAAGAGTAACAATGAAAATCAAATTCTCAAAGTATGGATGAAATCCAAAATTACAAAGTTGAATTCTAGATCTATGAGAATTGATCAATTACAACTACTACTTGAAATTGGAGAAGAAAATCTATAACATGAACAAAGTGGAGTGAGAATTGTAATGGATCTCACCAAAAAGTGAGTGAAAATTCAGAAATTGGATGAAGATGAACCCTAGTGAAAAGCTTGGAATCTCCCTCTTCTTCTCCCAAAAGTGTAACTAACTTTCCTCCAAAAATATCTAATTCTAGAAAATGAACTAAGTGTCCTTAACCCTTGCTCCTTTGGTCTTCTTAAGCTTTTCCCGCCAAGGCATTTCCCCAAAAGTGGGATTCTTAACTACCTCCACGCCTAAGTCACGTGACTTCAAAAAAATCATATTCGCGAATCGGCGCGCACGCGCCATCGAGGCGTCTTGTAATGTGCGCGGAGGCGTGATGTACGCGTGCGCGCCCATGAAGATCATGGCTTAGCCGCTTCTCAAGCCGGCTCGTGACTTGGCTCTTGGCTTTTGGCTTCACGTTGCTCTATCCGCGCGGGCGCGCCAGGTGCGCGCACGCGCCCATGCGGAAATTTCCAAAGCTCAATTCTCATGCTTCCTTCCTTTGCACCCGTCTTCCTTCTCTCTTCCGGTCCATTCCTACTCTATATCCTGAAACCACTTAACACACAAGTCACGGCATCGAATGGCATCAAGAGAAGTTTAGAAATGTATCTATTTTAGTGCAAAATAAGCATGTTTTCATTCATGAGGCAAAACTAGGAAAGGAATGCAAAATCTTGTATTTTCATATAGAAAGTGTGTGGAATCATTGATAAAACTCCTGAAATCAGCACAAGATAAACCCTCAAAATGGGGTTTGTCAACCTCCCCACACTTAGATTCTAGCATGTCCTCATGCTTAGGGAAATGCAAAGAAACACAGAAGGCTGCGGGATCGCAAAAGCATAAGACTCATGAAATGCAACCTACTTATATGCATGCAACTATGACTAGTGCTACTATTCACTTGGTTGGGAACAAATCAGCCTTCTTAGGACATATGCGAGCACATGGGACACGATGGTGGTCAAAGCATAGGACTTGCCAATTTCTAAGCATCAAATGCAATATGTGCAACTGGTGGACGAAATTGTGATTCAACATTCTTAATATATTATTCTATCTTTTGAGCTTTGGCATGTACCCTTAGGGCACTGTTTATTTTCTTCACAACTCCGTTCAACTAACCAGCAAGTGTACTGGGTCGTCCAAGTAATAACCTTACGTGAGTAAGGGTCGAATCCACAGAGATTGTTGGTATGAAGCAAGCTATGGTCACCTTGTAGATCTCAGTTAGGCGGATTAAACATGATACTTAATTAGATTCAAATAATAAAATAGATAAAATAAAAGGGATAGAATACTTATGTAGATTCATTGGTGGGAATTTCAGATAAGCGGAATGGAGATGCTGCAGAGCTCTCGGACGCCTGCCTTCCCATTGCTTCTACTCAGTCCTTCTTACTCCTTTCCATGGCAAGCTTTGTATAGGGGTTCACCATCAACTGTGGCTACTTTCATCCTCACGGGGAAATATCCTATGCGGCTGTCACTCGCACAGCTAACCAGTCTGGAGGCATCACCCATGGTTGATAGCTACATCCCATCCTCGCAGTGAAAGCTAATGCTCACGCACTCTGTCACAGTACGGCCAATCACCGGTTGGTTCCCTCCCTTACTGGAATAGAATCCCTCTTTTGCGTCTGTCACTGACGCCCAGCAGGTTACAGGTTTAAAGCACGTCACGGTCATTCATGATCGGAATCCTACTCGGAATACCACAGACAAGGTTAGACTTTCCGGATTCCCAGGATCCTACTCGGAACACCACAGACAAGGTTGGACTTTCCGGATCCAGATAAATGCCGCCATCCATCTAGCTTATACCACAAAGATTCTGTTGGGGAATCTAAGAGATACACATTCAAGCCTTGTTGCATGTAGAACGGAAGTGGTTGTCAATCACGCGCGTTCATAAGTGAGAATAATAATGAGGGTTATCTAACTCATTACATTCATCATGTTCTTGGGTACGAATGAATATCTTGGAATAAGAATAAGATAGAATTGAATAAAAGAAAATAGAACTTCATTAATCTCTGAGATACAGCAGAGCTCCACACCCTTAATCTATGGTGTGCAGAAACTCCACCGTTGAAAATACATAAGTGAAAGAGGTCCAGGCATGGCCGAATGGCCAGCCCCCTAAAACGTGATCACAGGATTCAGAATACAATCCAGGATCTGGTCAAAAGACATCTAATACAATAGTTAAATGTTCTATTTATAATAAACTAGCTCCTGGGGTTTACATGAGTAAGTAATTGATGCATAAATCCACTTCCGGGGCCCACTTGGTGTGTGCTTGGGCTGAGCTTGATCAATCCAGGTGTAGAGGCATTTCTTGGCGTCAAACTCCAGGTTATGACGTGTTTTGGGCGTTCAACTCCGGATAATGACGTTTTTCTGGCGTTTAACTCCAGACAGCAGCATGTGCTTGGCGTTTAACGCCAAGTTACGTCATCATTCTTCGAATAAAGTATGGACTATTATATATTGCTGGAAAGCTCTGGATGTCTACTTTCCAACGCCGTTGAGAGCGCGCCATTTGGAGTTCTGTAGCTCCAGAAAATCCATTTCGAGTGCAGGGAGGTCAGAATCCAACAGCATCAGCAGTCCTTTTGTCAGCCTTTATCAGAGTTTTGCTCAAATCCCTCAATTTCAGTCAGAATTTACCTGAAATCACAGAAAAACACACAAACTCATAGTAAAGTCCAGAAATGTGAATTTAACATAAAAACTAAGAAAAACATCCCTAAAAGTAGCTTAAACTTACTAAAAACTATATAAAAACAATGCCAAAAAGCGTATAAATTATCCGCTCATCACAACACCAAACTTAAATTGTTGCTTGTCCCCAAGCAACTGAAAATCAAATAGGATAAAAAGAAGAGAATATACTATAAAGTCCAAAATACCAATGAATATTAATTTAATTACATGAGCGGGACTTGTAGCTTTTTGCTTCTGAACAGTTTTGGCATCTCACTTTTTCCTTTGAAGTTTAGAGGTATTGGCGTCTCTCTTGGAACTTAGAATTTGGGATAGTGTTATTAACTTTCCTAGTTGAGCATGTTGATTCTTGAACACAGCTACTTATGAGTCTTGGCTGTGGCCCTAAGCACTTTGTCTTCCAGTATTACCACCGGATACACAAATGCCACAGACACATAACTGGGTGAACCTTTTCAGATTGTGACTCAGCTTTGCTAAAGTCCCCAATTAGTGGTGTCCAGAGCTCTTAAGCACACTCTTTAGCCTTAGATCACGACTTTAACCATTCAGTTTCAAGTTTTTCACTTGGACCTTCATGACACAAGCACATGGTCAGGGACAGCTCGGTTTAGCCGCTTAGGCCTGGATTTAATTTCCTTGGGCCCTTCTATCCATTAATGCTCAAAGCCTTGGATCCGTGCTTTGAATTTTTCGCTTTTTTTTTTCACTGCTTTTTCTTGCTTCAAGAATCAATTTCATGATGTTTTTCAGATCATCAATAACATTTCTCTTTGTTCATCATTCTTTCAAGAACCAACAATTTTAACACTTATAAACAACAAGATCCCAAGACATATGCACTGTTCATTCATTCATTCAGAAAACAAAAATTATTGCCACCACATCAATATAATTAAATTAAATTCACTAATAATTTCGAAAATTATGTACTTCTTGTTCTTTTGAATTAAAACATTTTTCTTTTAAGAGAGGTGAAAGACTAATGGATTTTATTCATAGCTTTAAGGCATGGTTTACACACTAATGATCATGAAGTAGAGACACAAAAAACATAGATAAACATAACACTTAAAAACCGAAAACAGAAAGAAAATAAAGAACAAGGAATGAATCCACCTTTAGTGGCGTCTTCTTCTTGAAGGACCAATGATGTTCTTCAACTCTTCTATGTCCCTTCCTTGCCTTTGTTGCTCCTCCCTCATTGCTCTTTGATCTTCTCTTATTTCTTGGAGAGTGAGGGCGTGTTCATGATGTTCCACCCTTAGTTGTTCAACATTATGGCTCAAATCCTCTAAAGAGGTACTGAGTTGCTCCCAATAGTTGTTGGGAGGAAAGTGCATTTCATGAGGCATTTGTTGATGATGAACTTCCTCATGTTCTCCTTGGGGGCCGTGAGGAACTTCCCTTGTTTGCTCCATCCTTTTCTTGGTGATGGGCTTGTCTTCTTCAATGGAGATATCTCCATCTATGCTAACTCCGGCTGAATAACATAGATGGCATATGAGGTGGGGGAAGGCTAGCCGTGCCATGTATGAAGGCTTGTCAGCTATTTTGTAGAGTTCATTGGATATGACTTCATGAACCTCTACTTCTTCTCCAATCATGATGCTATGAATCATGATGGCCCGATCCACAGTAACTTCAGATCGGTTGCTTGTAGGGATGATGGATCTTTGGATGAACTCCAACCATCCTCTAGCTACAGGCTTGAGGTCCAATCTTCTTAGTTGGACTGGCTTGCCTTTGGAGTCTACTCTCCATTGGGCACCTTCTACACATATGTCCCTAAGGACTTGGTCCAACCTTTGGTCAAAGTTGACCCTTCTAGTGTAGGGGTGTTCATCACCTTGCATCATAGGTAAATGAAACACCAATCTCACATTTTCCGGACTAAAATCCAAGTATTTCCCCCTAACCATGGTGATATAGTTTTTCGGACTTGGGTTCATACCTTGGTCATGGTTTCTAGTGATCCATGCATTGGCATAGAACTCTTGAACCATTAAAATTCCAACTTGTTGTATGGGGTTGGCTATGACTTCCCAACCTCTTCTTTGAATTTCAAGTCGGATTTCCGGATACTCATTCTTCTTGAGTTTGAAAGGGACCTCATGGATCACTTTCTTCTTTGCCACAATATCATAGAAGTGGTCTTGGTGGCTCTTGGAGATGAATCTCTCCTTCTCCCATGACTCGGAAGTGGAAGCTTTTGCCTTCCCTTTTCCTTTTCTTGAGGAAACTCTGGTCTTGGGTGCCATTGATGGTGAATGAAAAATAAAAAGCTTAGGCTTTTTACCACACCAAACTTAAAATTTGCTCGTCCTCGAGCAATGAAAGAAAAGAAGAGTAGAAGAAGAAGAAGAGAATATGGTAGAGAGGGAGAGAATAGGAGTTTCGGCTATGTGGGAGAAGAGGGGGTTTGTGTTGTGTGAAAATGAGGAAGAAAGGAGAGGTATTTATAGGGAGAGGGAGGGTGGGGTTTCGGCCATTTTGGGTGGGAAAGGGTGGGAAATTGAATTTGAATTGTATGAGGGTAGGTGGGGTTTATGGGGAAGAGGAGGTTGATGTGAATGGTGAATGGGGTGATTGGGAAGAGGAATTGAGGTGATAGGTGAAGGTTTTTGGGAAGTGTGACATTGAGAATGAGATTTGGATTAGGAGAGTGTGATTAGGATTAAAAGGTAAGGTGGGAATATGTTTGGTGGGGATCCTGTGGGGTCCACAGATCCTGTAGTGGGGATCCTGTGGGGTCCACAGATCCTGAGGTGAAAAGAAATACCATTCCTTCTCCCTATAGGCATGTAACATGCTTTCATGCATCATTCTGGCGTTCAAACGCCCATTGATGCATGTTCTGGGCGTTAAACGCCCATGTGATGCTTGTTTCTGGTGTTGAACGCCAGTTTCAAGCTTGTTTCTGGCGTTCAGCGCCAGATTGTCCTCTGTGTGCGCATCCTGGCGTTAAACGCCAGGATGTAGCTTGTTTTGGGTGTTCAGCGCCAGAAAGATGCTCTGTTCTGGCGTTGAACGCCAGCCAGATGCATGTTATGGGCGTTGAACGCCAGCCCGTGCGTCCTCCAGGGTGAAAAATTTTTTTCTTCTGTTTTTGACTCTGTTTTTAATTTTTTGATTTTTTTCGTGACTCCTCATGATCATGTACCTAATTAAACACAAAAATAACAAAGAAACAAAATAAAATAAAATTAGATAATAAAATTGGGTTGCCTCCCAACAAGCGCTTCTTTAATGTCAGTAGCTTGACAGTGACTCTCATGGAGCCACAAGGTGATCAGGTCAATTTAAGTGTGGTATTCCCAACACCAAACTTAGAGTTTGGACATGGGGTTTGAACACCAAACTTAGAGTTTGGTTGTGGTCTCACAACACCAAACTTAGAGTTTGACTGTGTGGGCTCTTCTTGACCTTGAATTGAGAGAAGCTCTTCATGCTTACTCTCTTTTGTCACAGAGGGATGGCAATGTGCCTTAAACACAAGGTAGTCCCCATTCAATTGAAGGACTAACTCTCCTCTGTTGACATCTATCACAGCTCCTGCTGTGGCTAGGAAAGGTCTTCCTAGGATGATGCATTCATCATCTTCCTTCCTAGTGTCTAGGATTATGAAGTCAGTAGGGATGTAAAGGCCTTCAACCTTTACTAGTACGTCCTCCACTATTCCATAAGCTTGTCTTATGGACTTATCTGCCAATTGTAATGAGAACAAGGCAGGTTGTACCTCAATGATCCTCAGCTTCTCCATTACAGAGAGTGGCATAAGGTTTATCCCTGACCCAAGATCACATAGAGCTTTTTCAAAGCTCATGGTGCCAATGGTGCAAGGTATTAAGAACTTGCCAGGATCTTGTTTCTTTTGAGGTAAAGTTTTCTGAATCCAATTATCTAGCTCACTAATGAGCAAGGGAGGTTCATTTTCCCAAGTCTCATTACCAAACAGCTTGGCATTCAGCTTCATGATAGCTCCTAAATATTGAGCAACTTGCTCTCCAGTTACATCTTCATCCTCTTCAGAGGAGGAATGGTCTTCAGAGCTCATGAATGGCAGAAGGAGGTTAAATGGAATCTCTATAGTCTCTAGATGAGCCTCAGATTCCTCTGGATCCTTAATAGGAAGCTCCTTCTTGCTTGAGGGACGTCCCAGGAGGTCTTCCTCACTGGGATTTTCGTCCTCCTCCTCCCTTGTGCATTCGGCCACTTTGATTAAATCAATGGCCTTGCATTCTCCTTTTGGATTTTCTTCTGTATTGCTTGGGAGAGTACTGGGAGGAGTTTCAATAACTTTCTTACTCAGCTGGCCCACTTGTGCCTCCAAATTTCTAATGGAGGATCTTGTTTCATTCATGAAACTGAAAGTGGCTTTTGACAGATCAGAGACTATATTGGCTAAATTAGGATTGTTTTGTTCAGGGTTCTCTGTCTGTTGCTGAGAAGATGATGGATATGGCTTATTATTATTCAGCCTGTTGCGTCCACCATTGTTAAAACCTTGTTGAGGTTTTTATTGATCCTTCCAGGAGAAATTTGGATGATTTCTCCATGATGAGTTATAGGTGTTTCCATAAGGTTCACCTAAGTAATTAACCTCTGCCATGGCAGGGTTTTCAGGATCATAAGCTTCTTCAGAAGCTGCCTCTCTATTACTGTTGGATGCATGTTGCAATCCATTCAGATTTTGAGAGATCATGTTGACCTGTTGAGTCAACACTTTGTTCTGAGCCAGTATGGCATTCAGAGCATCAATTTCAAGAACTCCTTTCTTCTGAGGTACCCCATTGTTTACGGAATTCCTCTCAGAAGTATACATAAACTGGTTGTTTGCAACCATGTCAATGAGTTCTTGAGCCTCTTCAGGCGTTTTCTTCAGGTGAATAGATCCACCTGCAGAATGATCCAATGACATTTTCGAAAATTCAGAGAGACCATAATAGAATATATCTAATATGGTCCATTCTGAAAACATGTCAGATGGACATCTTTTGGTCAGCTGCTTGTATCTTTCCCAAGCTTCATAGAGGGATTCACCATCTTTTTGTTTGAAGGTTTGAACATCCACTCTCAGCTTGCTCAGCTTTTGAGGAGGAAAGAATTTATCCAAGAAGGCAGTGACCAGCTTATCCCAGGAGTCCAGGCTATCCTTAGGTTGTGAATCCAACCAGATTCTAGCTCTGTCTCTTACAGCAAAAGGGAAAAGCATGAGTCTGTAGACTTCAGGATCAACTCCATTCGTCTTTACAGTCTCACAGATCTGCAAGAACTCAGTTAAAAACTGGTAAGGATCTTCAGATGGAAGTCCATAAAACTTGCAGTTTTGTTGCATTAAAGCAACTAGCTGAGGTTTCAGCTCAAAGTTATTGGCTCCAATGGCAGGAATGGAGATGCTTCTTCCATCAAATTTTGACGTTGGCTTTGTGAAGTCACCAAGCATTCTCCTTGCATTATTATTATTATTTTCGGCTGCCATGTCCTTCTCCTGTTCGAAAATTTCTGAAAGGTTGTTTCTCTTAAAGATGTTTTTGGATTGTTGTAATTTAGCTTCTCTTAATCTTCTCTTCAGAGTCCTTTCAGGTTCTGGATCAAGTTCAACAAGAGTGCCTTTATCCTTGTTCCTGCTCATATGAAAGAGAAGAAAACAAGAAAAGAAAGAGGAATCCTCTATGTCACAGTATAGAGATTCCTTTATGTTAGTAGAAGAAGAAGGGGGTAGAAGAGGAGTGGAGAAAAGAAACACAACTGTGAGGATGGAAGAGATGTGAAGAGAAGTGTTAGTAATTAAATAATTAAAAAGAGGAAGAAGAGAGAAGAGAGAATTCGAAAATAATTTTGAAAAAGAGGTTAGTGATTTTCGAAAATTAGAGATAAGTTGTAATTGAAATTAAAACATGAAACAATTAATTAATTAAAAAGAATTTTTGAAAAAGAGAGAGATATTTTCGAAAATAGAAGAGGGAAAAGCAGTTAGGTGGTTTTGAAAAAGATAAGAAACAAACAAAAAGTTAGTTAGTTGATTGAAAAAGATTTGAAATCAAATTTGAAAAAGATAAGAAGATAGCAAGTTAGATAAGATATTTTGAAATCAAATTTTGAAAAAGATAAGATTTTTGAAAAAGATAAAATAAAAGATAAAAAGATTTAATTCAAAATTTTTAAAATTATTTGCTTTACTAACAAGAAATTACAAGATAAGATTCTAGAACTTAAAGATTGAACCTTTCTTAACAAGAAAGTAACAAACTTCAAATTTTTGAACCCATCACATTAATTATTAGTGAATTTTCGAAAATCATATATAAAGATAATAAAAAGATTTTGAAAATAATTTGAAAAAGATTTTTGAAATTTTTGAAAAATAATAAAAAAAAAATTTGAAAAAGATATGATTTTGAAAAAGATTTTGAAAAGATAAGATTTTTTTAAAAATTGAAATTTTGACTTGACTTGTAAGAAACAACTAATTTTGAAAATTTTTGACCAAGTCAACCCAAAATTTCGAAAATTATGAGAAAAATAAGGAAAAGATATTTTTGATTTTTAAATTTTTAAAGAAAAACACAAAAATGACCCAAAACATGAAAATTTTGGATCAAGATACAAGATGCATGCAAGAATGCTATGAATGTCAAGATGAACACCAAGAACACTTTGAATGTCATGATGAACATCAAGAACATAATTTTGAAAAATTTTTGATGCAAAGAAAACATGCAAGACACCAAACTTAGAAATCTTTAATGCATGGAAAATATGAATGCAAAAATGCACATGAAAAACAAGAAACAATACAAAACAAGAAATCATCAAGATCAAACAAGAAGACTTATCAAGAACAACTTGAAGATCATGAAGAACACTATGAATGCATGAGATTTTCGAAAAAATGCAAGAAAAATTTTTAAAGCATGCAATTGACACCAAACTTAAAAATTGACTCAAGACTCAAACAAGAAACACAAAATATTTTTGGATTTTTATGATTTTCTAATTTTTTGTATTTTTATTTTAATTTTTTCGAAAATAAAGTTAAGAAAAACGAAAAATAAAAAAAGAAAAATTTTGAAAAAGATTTTTGAAAAGAAAATTACCTAATCTGAGCAACAAGATGAACCGTCAGTTGTCCATACTCGAACAATCCCCGGCAACGGCGCCAAAAACTTGGTGGACGAAATTGTGATTCAACATTCTTAATATATTATTCTATCTTTTGAGCTTTGGCATGTACCCTTAGGGCACTGTTTATTTTCTTCACAACTCCGTTCAACTAACCAGCAAGTGTACTGGGTCGTCCAAGTAATAACCTTACGTGAGTAAGGGTCGAATCCACAGAGATTGTTGGTATGAAGCAAGCTATGGTCACCTTGTAGATCTCAGTTAGGCGGATTAAACATGATACTTAATTAGATTCAAATAATAAAATAGATAAAATAAAAGGGATAGAATACTTATGTAGATTCATTGGTGGGAATTTCAGATAAGCGGAATGGAGATGCTGCAGAGCTCTCGGACGCCTGCCTTCCCATTGCTTCTACTCAGTCCTTCTTACTCCTTTCCATGGCAAGCTTTGTATAGGGGTTCACCATCAACTGTGGCTACTTTCATCCTCACGGGGAAATATCCTATGCGGCTGTCACTCGCACAGCTAACCAGTCTGGAGGCATCACCCATGGTTGATAGCTACATCCCATCCTCGCAGTGAAAGCTAATGCTCACGCACTCTGTCACAGTACGGCCAATCACCGGTTGGTTCCCTCCCCTACTGGAATAGAATCCCTCTTTTGCGTCTGTCACTGACGCCCAGCAGGTTACAGGTTTGAAGCACGTCACGGTCATTCATGATCGGAATCCTACTCGGAATACCACAGACAAGGTTAGACTTTCCGGATTCCCAGGATCCTACTCGGAACACCACAGACAAGGTTGGACTTTCCGGATCCAGATAAATGCCGCCATCCATCTAGCTTATACCACGAAGATTCTGTTGGGGAATCTAAGAGATACACATTCAAGCCTTGTTGCATGTAGAACGGAAGTGGTTGTCAATCACGCGCGTTCATAAGTGAGAATAATAATGAGGGTTATCTAACTCATTACATTCATCATGTTCTTGGGTACGAATGAATATCTTGGAATAAGAATAAGATAGAATTGAATAAAAGAAAATAGAACTTCATTAATCTCTGAGATACAGCAGAGCTCCACACCCTTAATCTATGGTGTGCAGAAACTCCACCGTTGAAAATACATAAGTGAAAGAGGTCCAGGCATGGCCGAATGGCCAGCCCCCTAAAACGTGATCACAGGATTCAGAATACAATCCAGGATCTGGTCAAAAGACATCTAATACAATAGTTAAATGTTCTATTTATAATAAACTAGCTCCTAGGGTTTACATGAGTAAGTAATTGATGCATAAATCCACTTCCGGGGCCCACTTGGTGTGTGCTTGGACTGAGCTTGATCAATCCACGTGTAGAGGCATTTCTTGGCGTCAAACTCCAGGTTATGACGTGTTTTGGGCGTTCAACTCCGGATAATGACGTTTTTCTGGCGTTTAACTCCAGACAGCAGCATGTGCTTGGCGTTTAACGCCAAGTTACGTCGTCATTCTTCGAATAAAGTATGGACTATTATATATTGCTGGAAAGCTCTGGATGTCTACTTTCCAACGCCGTTGAGAGCGCGCCATTTGAAGTTCTGTAGCTCCAGAAAATCCATTTCGAGTGCAGGGAGGTCAGAATCCAACAGCATCAGCAGTCCTTTTGTCAGCCTTTATCAGAGTTTTGCTCAAATCCCTCAATTTCAGTCAGAATTTACCTGAAATCACAGAAAAACACACAAACTCATAGTAAAGTCCAGAAATGTGAATTTAACATAAAAACTAAGGAAAACATCCCTAAAAGTAGCTTAAACTTACTAAAAACTATATAAAAACAATGCCAAAAAGCGTATAAATTATCCGCTCATCAGCAACTTTGCATGAGGAATGCTCGCGAGAGCCGGGAATCAAAGGATTGAGCATCGAACCCTCACCGGAAGTGTTTGCACTCTAGTCGCTCGGTGCTTGGGGTTGATTCACTCAATTTGCCCCTAATCATGCTTTCTAAGATTTGTTTTTCTTCTAACAATCGACATATATTTCATGCATGCATACAAGTATCATGAGGTCTTTTCTTTAAGTTGTAATGGGGCTAGGGTCAAGGTAGGATGCATATTTGGTTAAGTGAGTTTGAAATTTGAATCTTTGATAAGCTTAAACTTCCCACCTAACCTATGACATCCTATACAATTAAATTCCAATCCCAACTACCCATTTTTCACTCTTTCACATACTCATGTATTCCTTTTTAATTTCACAACACCTATGCATTGATTTTATTGGACTATACTTTGATTTGGGGCATTTTGTCCCCTTTTTATTCCTTTCTTTTTTTTTTCTTCTTTCTCTTTTTTTTTATATATTTTTTCCTTTTCCATATTATTTTTTTCTCTTTTGTTTTTTTTTCATTTTTTTTCTACATACAAGAATCTCAATGCATAAGGTTTTACATTTGATCAATACATGAGTATGTACCCGATTCCCAATATTTTCAATAATAATACAAAATTACCCCTTTTATTCACCCAATGTCCCAAGGTTCCCACACTTGAATGATTCTCACACACACTAGCCTAAGCTAATCAAAGATCCAAATTAAGGACTTTTATTGTTTTCCGCTTTAAGGCTTGTAATGTGCTAAATTAAAGAACAAGTGGGTTAATCGTAGGCTCAAATTTGGCTAACAAAGGAAGATAAAAGGTAAGGCCATTTGGGTAAGTGAGCTAATGAAATGATGGCCTCAATCATATAAATGCATGTATACATAAAATAATGGACATAAAGAATCAAACAAATCAAAGATTACAATCATAGGAAGAGAATAATGCACACAAGAAGGAGAATAAGTGGTTATAAGATGTAACCACGCAATTAGGCTCAAAACTCACTAGCTTGTGTTCTTAACTCAAACCCATGTCCCAAAATATAATTCTTCATGCAAATTTGGCATCAAAGCATTTAAAATTTGCAATGCCACGGTCGCCCCAAAGTATTGGTTCCCTAAGAAAGAATTTCATTGTTCCAACCAAGTAAACTTATCATGTGAATGGCGCCAACTAAAACCTAATCATGCAACCTATCCTAATTACAAGGAAGTTTAAGGAACAAAAGTTTATTCAGATTTATTCAGATGTTTACCTACGGAGATCAGTCGGCCGACCTCCCCACACTTAAAACTTAGCACGGTCCTCCGTGCTATAGGTTAGGCGCAATGGGTGGTTGAGCTCCGAGTGTCCCACATCTCCAATGTCATCGCTATCTCCGCTTGAAGTTGCGGTGGATGTGGAGATATCGGGTTCCTCCATAGGTGGGGTGACTATGCTTAGAAGCCTCTTCACATGAGCATAGCGGCGTTGGTTACGCCTCTCATAACGGTCCAATTTTTTGTGAAGGTCCTCAAGGCGTTGGGCGGCCGATTTTTGTGATGTAGATGAAGTGGTAGTGTGGCGAGTTGGTGTGGGCAGTTCAATGTCCTTGGTGACTTCCGGAGGCTTGAGGCATCTCTTGGTCGGAATAATATCACCATCGACCGGAATTGAGGTTCTCCTATCTTTAGCCTCCCGGTTGACGCCGGCTTTCGCAACTAATGCCGTCACTAAAGCGGGGAATGGTAGATTTCCCTTGGCATGAATGCGCCCCATGGATTGGCGGATGGCATGCGAAACGTCGACCGGCTTCTCGGTTAAGATGCACCATATCAATAAGGCAAGCTCGGCGGTGATGGATGACCCATGTGTGCTTGGGAGCACGTAGTGAGCTAGAATTTGGGTCCATGCCGTGGCTTCTTGAGTGAGGTGGCGGACATCAAAACCCTTGGGTCTTTGCTTTATGGTCCCCCGAATCCAATATGCGTCGGGTAAAGCAATGACGCGGAGGATCGCGCTCCAATCGAATGCACGGTCATCGCATGTAGCCAAGACTTCTTGGTAGGCGTCATATGCATCCGTTGACTGTTCAATCCCAAGGACTTCTCGTATGGTTTCCACCGTGACCGACACTTGCTTTCGCCGTACAAATATTGATGTGAGAAGAGGTGAGTGGTAGTTGGAGTAGAATTCCACCACCCATGAGAGATTGGCCTCCTTTGGTTGCCTCAAGAGGAACCTCCATTGCCTCCGGTCGATGTGTGGCATCACAATCGGACTGAGGTGAGCCGGTAGGACTAGGAGGGGTTCTGGATGATAATTCCTTTCAATCATCCTTGAGTAAACAAGTTCGCAGTAACGGTTGGGAAACTTGTTTGAATCCTTAGGAGGGTTGTCCTTCTCTAGAACATCAACGAGGCCCTTGGTCTTCTTTAGGAGGGGCTTGGCCGTTAGTTCTTGGCGCACTTTATCGGAAGCTGGCTTCTTGGGGACTTTCCCCTTGTTCTTTTTGATGACCATCCTGTGGAAGCAAGAAAGGGAAAATATCAAACCCAAAGAAGTGGAAGTACATGAGCTTTATGCAAGGAAAAGTTATGCCATAGAATATGGGTATCTTTGTTACATGACAGCTGCAACATGTAACTAGGATAATGTGTGAAGAGCAAGGCAAATCATTTCCATGTGGTGCAAGGGTAGTTTAAGCATGCAAGGAAGAAGCATGAGAAGCACACACCCTTAGGGACCATAAATGGAAAGCAAGTTAAGAAAATGTGAATGAATAGATTGGGGAAAGTGGGGATGCACCCAAAAGTGATTGGTTGAGAGGCAAGGTAGTCACAATGAGTCCAAAATTTAAGTATGCTTTTCATCGAACACTTGGCGTGCATCCTTGGATTAGTATGTGATTATGTGAAAATGAGAGCAATGTAACATTCCACAATCCATTATTAATGATTACAGTGCATATTGATTGCAAGAAAATTAAGCAACACCATTCATCTACTCATGTAAGTGAGTTTGAGACCCAAATGCCCATGAAGAATTGGATTGAAAGAGAGAAAAGAGCAAAGACATCCCAAAAAAGTAACTAGAGAAAGAAGAAAGAAAAGAAAGAAGCTACCTAAAAGATGGTGCAACTAAATGATTAAGAATCACAAGAGATTATTGGACTAAGAGGGTAGCTTAGTATAATACCTTGTGAGATGGAGAGGGATATGGAAGAAGAAGTTGTAGTGTGGGTTGATGGAGAGTGAAGAGTTAATGTGGGGCCACCGGAGATGTGTGGTAGAAGGTGGTTAATGGGAGGAAGTGGAGGTGGGTGAATGGGTGGTGGAAGGGGGGAGAAGGAGGAAGAAAAGTGGAATGAGAATGAAGGGGTAAGTGTGCCCTTTCTAAAGTTGGCGTCGATCACCTCCGCGTGCGCGCACGGTGCGCGCTCGCGCAGGGAAGTGAGGTGGACTAGGGGCGCGCGCGCACATTGCGCGTGTGCGTCCATGCGCTTGGGCTGGCAGCACAGGAGAGGCACAGGGGTGGCATAACTCTCTGGACGCAGTACCAGAGATTGCTTCAGGGCTTTTGGCGCGCGCGCGCACAGTGCGCGCACGCGTCAACGCGGTTGTGCCCCAGGCATGAGAAGGGCCTGGGGTGGGCTCAATTCTCTGTGAAGTGGCTCAGAGAGGAGCGCAGAATCGATGGGCGCGTGCGCGGCTGAGGCGCGCGCGCGCATTTCGTGCTCGCAGTGTATGGACGCGTCCGCGCCAGGTGCGCGCACGCGGCAGAGGTTCTGGGCCGGTGGCTTAGTATAGGCCTAAGAATGGCTTAACTCTCTGGAATATGTACCAGGAGTGCAACAAGGCGATCGGCGCGGACGCGCGCAGTACGCTTGCGCGTCGATTGGCAGATTTTGCCCATGTGCGCGGACGCGCCATGTGCGCGCGCGCGCGAGCTTCCTGTGCTTCAGGCATAGTGCTGGCATGGTTTGGGCGCAACTCTCGGATAAATGTATGGAGGGCTGTTATTCGCAATCCACGCGTCCGCGCACGGTGCGCGTCCGCGCAGATGACCGTCGAGTGCCTTAAGGGCGCGTACGCGCCAGGTGCGCGCACGCACAGAGGGGTGCTTTTTCTAAATTTGCATGTGTTTACATCACTTTTGACATTTCAACCCCCCCCATACAGCCACTTAAACACTATAGCAGGGCATTTTACTTGGTAAACTATCAATGAATTCAACAAATGAAGGAGAATTGACATTAAAATCTAGCTAACAAACATGAAGTCAAGTGTCTATGTACAAAGCTCAAGGGAAGATCTTACCATGGTAGGGTGTCTCCCACCTAGCACTTTTGTTTAACGTCCTTAAGTTGGACTTTCAGTAGCTCAAAGTACTTGTTCAAGAGTTGCATCCCTCAGGAGGAACACTTCAAATTCCTTGGAGTTCTTTCTTTGCTCACCATGATACAATTTGAGACGGTGCCCGTTTACCTTGAAGATGTCCGGGCTTGATGGGTGGCGCAAGTGGTAGACTCCATAAGGTTCTACTTTCTCCACTTGGTAGGGTCCATCCCACCTTGATCTAAGCTTTCCGGGTAGTAATCTTAACCTTGAATTGTAGAGAAGGACTAATTCACCGGGTCGGAATTCTCTTCTCCTAATGTTCTTGTCATGGATGGCTTTCAACTTTTCCTTATAAAGTCTAGAGTTGTCGTAAGCTTCTAATCTCAAACATTCCAATTCCGCCAATTGAAGCTTTCTCTCTACTCCAGCCCCACCCAAGCTCATATTACACTCCTTTACGGCCCAATAAGCTTTGTGTTCAATCTCCACCGGTAAGTGACATGCTTTACCATATACGAGCCGGAAGGGGCTCATGCCAATGGGTGTCTTGTAAGCCGTTCGATAGGCCCACAGTGCATCGGAGAGTTTAATGCTCCAATCTTTCCTATTCGGCTTTACAATCCTTTCTAACACATGCTTGATTTCCCGGTTAGAGACTTCGGCTTGGCCGTTCGTCTGAGGGTGGTAAGCCATGGCGACTTTGTGGATGATGCCATATTTTCTCATGAGGCCGTCTATTTTTTTGTTGTAAAAGTGGGATCCTTGGTCACTTATGATTGCTCTTGGGGCGCCAAAGCGACAGATGATATTGTCCCTCACAAAAGAATACACAACATTAGCGTCATCCGTTCGGGTGGGGATTGCCTCCACCCATTTTGACACATAATCGACGGCTAACAAGATGTAGAGAAAGCCATTGGAGTTTGGAAATGGTCCCATGAAGTCGATTCCCCATACGTCAAAGATTTCACAAAAAAGCATATTTTTGTTGGGGAATTTCTCCTTCTTGGAAATATCTCCAAACCTAATACATTGGGGACAGATTTGCAATAGAGAGAAGCATCTTTGAGAAGAGTTGCCACACAAAATCCGCAATCAAGGACCTTTCTTACCGTTCTTTGGGGCCCGTAGTGACCACCTCCTTCGGAAGCATGGCAAGCGTCCAAGATTGCTTGGAATTCGGTTTGAGGTATGCACCGTCGCACTATTTGGTCCGCTCCACACCTCCACAAATAGGGATCATCCCAAATATAGTATTTGGATTCGCTTTTCAGCTTATCCTCCACACCTCCACAAATAGGGATCATCCCAAATATAGTATTTGGATTCGCTTTTCAGCTTATCCTTTTTGTTTTTGTCTAGATTGGGAGGGAAAGTGCGTGAAACCAAATAGTTTGCTATTGGGGCATACCAAGGAACCACTTCCGAGATTGCGTGCAAAGCATCTAAAGGAAAGGAGTCATTGATAGGAGTGGTGTCGCCTTTTGTGTGTTCGAGGCGACTTAAATGGTCCGCCACTAGGTTTTGGGAACCGCTCCTATCTTTGATCTCCAAGTCAAATTCTTGTAACAAAAGCACCCAACGAATTAATCTCGGTTTTGATTCCTTTTTGGCCAACAAGTACTTTAGTGCCGCGTGATCCGAGTACACTACAACCTTGGAACCAAGAAGATAGGCTCGGAACTTGTCCAAAGCAAAAACAATAGCTAGAAGTTCCTTTTCGGTGGTAGTGTAGTTGGATTAGGCTCCGTCTAATGTTTTGGAAGCATAAGCTATGACATAGGGAATCTTACCCTCGCGTTGTGCTAACGCGGCTCCTATCGCATAATTCGAAGCATCACACATGATTTCAAAGGGTTGAGTCCAATTGGGTCCTCGTACAATAGGAGCTTGTGTCAATGCTACTTTGAGTTTGTCATATGCTTCCATACATTCCTTGCTCATCTCAAATTCGGTGTCTTTTTGTAGCAATCGAGAGAGAGGTAAGGCCACCTTGCTAAAGTCTTTGATGAATCTCCGGTAAAATCCTGCATGTCCAAGAAAAGAACGGACTTCCCTCTCGGAGGAGGGGTAAGGTAAACTGGATATGACATTTATCTTTGCCGGATCTACGGAGATGCCTTCCTTTGATACTATGTGTCCCAAAACAATGCCTTGTTTGACCATGAAATGACATTTTTCAAAATTTAAGACAAGGTTTGTTTTGGTGCATCTCTCTAAGACTTTTTCAAGGTTACCTAAGCAATGCTCAAATGAATCACCGTACACACTAAAATCATCCATGAAAACTTCCATCGATTGCTCTAGAAAGTCCGCAAATAGGCTCATCATGCTCTTTGAAACGTTGCCGGTGCATTGCATAGGCCAAACGGCATACTTGTAAGCATACGTTCCAAAGGGGCAAGTAAATGTGGTTTTTTTTCTTGGTCCTCTAGAGCAATATGGATTTGGAAGTATCCGGAGTATCCATCAAGAAAACAATAATATGATTACCGGCTAATCGATCAAGCATTGATCAATAAATGGTAGTGGAAAGTGATCTTTTCTTGTGGCCGCATTCAATCTTCGGTAGTCTATGCATACTCTCCAAGAATTTTGCACTCTTGTTGCTATAAGTTCACCACTTTCGTTTTTGATTGTTGTCACTCGGACTTCTTTGGCACTACTTGGACCGGGCTTACCCATTCGCTATCCGAGATGGATAGATGATGTCCGCTTCAAGTAGCTTAGTGACTTCTTTCTTTTTTAACTCTTGTGCATCACGGGTAGCTTTTGGGCTTCATCAGGTATGAATACCTAAGTGAGGTGGTAGTGGCTTCAATTCCATCTTTTTGTCATTCTTTGAGGTTTGAGTTTCCGGATGGTTTGTATGATGTGTGGTATTTAGTTCGCTTGACTTTCATTTGCTTTTTTAACCATGTACTTCTCATCTAACCTTGCAAGATGCACTTCGGCCACTATGTTATCAATTGGGTCACACCGAAATAGAGAGTGGTTCTCCGGTGGATGCTTCATTGCTTCCTCTAGGCTAAAGCTTACAATTCTCCCATCTATTTCAAATGAGTAGTTCCCCGAGTAAGCATCAAGCTTAAATCTAGAAGTTCTCAAGAATGGCCTTCCAAGTAGGATAGATGATGCTCTCTCGGTTTCGCTTGATGGCATTTCAAGGACATAGAAGTCAATCGGAAACACCAACCCTTTTATATTCACCAATACATCTTCCGCAACACCCGCTACGGTTATTATGCTTTTATCCGCTAGGACAAATCTTGCCGTCGATCTTTTTAGTGGTGGCAACTTCAATACTCGGTAGACGGAGAGCGGCATGATGCTAACACATGCTCCGAGGTCGCACATACAATCTCTAAATTGAACTCCATTGACGGTGCAAGTGACCATACAAGGGCCCGGATCATCACACTTCTCGGGCAATGTTCCCATTAAAGCGGAAATAGAACTCCCCAATGGGATGGTTTCTAATTCAAGAATTCTATCCTTGTTTATGCATAAATCTTTAAGGAATTTGGCATATCTAGAAACTTGATGGATGGCATCAAAGAGGGGAATGGTTACCTCAACTTTCTTGAACATTTCTACCATTTTGGGGTCGAGTTCTATGCGCTTTTTAGCTTTCTTCGCAAGTGTTGGGAATGGAAGTGGTTGAGCAATTTCTTCTTCCAAGGTTCTTTTAGCCTTGGTTGTCTCCCTTGTTGGTTGGGCTTCATCCTCAACTATGGCTTGTGGTGTTTCCTCTTCCACTACTACCTCTTCTATATCTATTCTTTCCTCCTCTTGGGCGATTGTGATAGGATTTGAGTCCTTTGCTTCCTTCTCTTTTAGTTGTGTACCGGATCTAAGGGTGATGGCATTGATGCCCCCCTTTGGATTTGGTTGAGGTTGAGAGGGAATGACACTTTGGATTGGGGGTTGAGGAGTGAGAGTTGATGGTGTATCCATGCGTGCAAGAAGAGCTTGTAGTGTAGAGGTGAGGCCGGTGAGGCCGGAAGCAAGTGTGTTTTGTAGTTCCTTTTGGCCTTGGATAATGGTCCGGAGTGTTTCGTCTTGGTTGGAGGGGGTGGTTGCATATGTGAGTTGAGGGGCTTGTGATTGGTTGGGTGGTGGTCTTTGATGTGGTGGTTGATATGTTTGGTAGTTTCTTTGTGGGTTTTGTTGGTTGTATGGTTGATTTTGTGAGTTGTATGGTCGGTTTTGTGAGAAATTTTGTGAGTTGTTACTCCATCTTTGACCTCCTCCATTGTTGTTGTTGTCCCTATTCCCTTGTTGATGGTTGTCTCTCCAATTTTGATTATTGTGTCCACTTCCTTGGTTGTAGCCTCCTCCTTGATAAGGGTGCCCTTGGTTAGGATTACCGTCTTGGTAGTACCCTTGATTAGGGCGGTCATAGAAATTATGGGTAGCCGCCAAGGTGTTGTCTTCTTGAAGGCTTGGGCACTCATCCGTGTAGTGAGAGTAGCAAGAGCAAATGCCACATACTCTTTGAGGGACCAATTGTTGGTTGTGTTGTTGAGGTGGTGGAGGGTGTTGTTGATATGATTGAGGTTGTTGTGGTTGTTGTTGGTTCAATTGGAGTTGCCTCAAGATGGATGTCATCTCATTCAAGGATTGAGTTAGAGCGGTGGTTTCACTACTAGTTGATACCTCGTTCACGGTCCTTGGACGGTTGACTCTTCGCCTCATATGTTGATTGGATTTGGCTAAGTCAATAATAAGTTGCCATGCCTCCTCCGCGGTTTTATATTTGGACAAAGAACCATTGCTAGAAGTGTCCAAGAGGGTTCCATCTTGTTCTTGCATCCCTTGACATATGTATCCAAGCAATACTTGAGTGTCGATCATGTGATTAGGGCATGCATCTAGTAATTTGCAAAACCGTTCCCAATACTCATAGAGTGGTTCCGTCTCACCTTGCACAATACAAGACATTTCCTTCCTTAGCCTATCCATCTTTTCCGGGGGCAAGAATTTATCCAAGAATCCCCTTCTAAGTAGGTCCCAATCGGAGGTAACTTCACTAGAGAGGGTGTAGAACCATTCTTTAGCCTTGTCCTCAAGAGAGAAAGGGAAAGCAAACAACCATATAGCAACTTCATCGGACCCTTCCCGTCTAGTAGTCGAGCATATGCGATGGAAGTCCTTGAGATGTCGAATAGGGTCTTGTGCGGGAAGCCCGTGAAACTTGGGTAGGAGGTTGATCAAAGCGGTCTTCAATTCAAAGTTCGCATTCAAGTTGGGGTGAGTTACATGAAGGGGTTGAAGGACATAATCCGGTGCACCCGCTTCCTTGATGGTAACTCTCCTCGGAGCATCCATGGTATTAGTACCTAAAACAAAAGAAGAATTGTTAGTGAGATTGATGGGAGTATGATTAATGCCTTCTTTGAGTGACGGTTCAATGTTCACTTCTAGTAAGGTAGTTGAGGTGGTGAAAACCTCTTCACCTTTTCCAAACCTTAGCCGCCTCCGAGCTTATCTAATATGAAACAGAGTTCGTTCTATTTCCGGATCAAAAGGGACTAAGCTCAGATTCGGTTGTGAACGCGTCATGCAATGAAGGGGAAATGGAATTCATTGTAACGATGAGGGGTTAGTGATGAGCGGATAATTTATACGCTTTTTGGCATTGTTTTTAGATAGTTTTTAGTAAATTCAAGCTACTTTTAGGGATGATTTCCTTAGTTTTTATGTTAAATTCACATTTCTGGACTTTACTATGAGTTTGTGTGTTTTTCTATGATTTCAGATAAATTCTGACTGAAATTGAGGGATTTGAGCAAAACTCTGAAAAAGGCTGACAAAAGGACTGCTGATGCTGTTGGATTCTGACCTCCCTGCACTCGAAGTGGATTTTCTGGAGCTACAGAACTCTAAATGGCGCGCTCTCAACGGCGTTGGAAAGTAGACATCCAGGGCTTTCCAGCAATATAATAGTCCATACTTTATTCGAAGAATGACGACGTAACTTGGCGTTTAACGCCAAGTACACGCTCCTTTCTGGAGTTAAACGCCAGAAAAACGTCATGATCCGGAGTTGAACGCCCAAAACACGTCATAACTCAAAGTTCAACTCCAAGAGAAGCCTCAGCTCGTGGATTGATCAAGCTCAGCCCAAGCATACACCAAGTGGGCCCCGGAAGTGGATTTATGCATCAATTACTTACTCATGTAAACCCTAGGAGCTAGTTTATTATAAATAGGATGAATTACTAATGTATTAGATATCTTTGGTCTCAGTTTTGTTTTTATTCTTCATCCTAAGAGGCTATTGATCACGTTTTAGGGGGCTGGCCATTCGGCCATGCCTGAACCTCTTTCACTTATGTATTTTCAACGGTGAAGTTTCTACACACCATAGATTAAGGGTGTGGAGCTCTGCTGTACCTCAAGTATTAATGAAGTTCTATTTTCTTTTATTCGGTCTCTATCTTATTCTTATTCCAAGATATTCATTCGCACCCAAGAACATGATGAATGTAATGAGTTAGATAACCCTCATTGCCATTCTCACTTATGAACGCGCGTGATTGACAACCACTTCCGTTCTACATGCAACAAGGCTTGAATGCGTATCTCTTAGATTCCCCAACAGAATCTTCGTGGTATAAGCTAGATAGATGGCGGCATTTATGAGGATCCGGAAAGTCTCACCTTGTCTGTGGTATTCCGAGTAGGATCCTGGGAATCCGGAAAGTCTAACCTTGTCTGTGGTATTCCGAGTAGGATTCCGGTAATGAATGACTGTGACGTGCTTCAAACTTGTAACCTGCTGGGCGTTAGTGACAGATGCAAAAGAATCAAGGGATTCTATTCCAGTAGGAGCGGGAACCAACCAGTGATTAGCCGTACTGTGACAGAGTGCGTGAGCATTAGTTTTCACTGCGAGGATGGGATGTAGCCATCAACCATGGGTGATGCCTCCAGACGATTAGCCGTGCGACTGACAACCGCATAGGATCATTTTCCCGAGAGGATGAAAGTAGCCACAGCTGATGGTGAACCCCTATACACAGCTTGCCATGGAAAGGAGTAAGAAAGATTGAATAGAAGCAGTGGGAGAGCAGGCGTCCGTGAGCCATGCAGCATCTCCATGCACTTATCTGAAATTCCCACCAATGAATCTACATAAGTATTCCTATCCTTTTTATTATTTATTTCCTATTTTATTCTAATAATCACAATTACCCTTTAATCTCCCTAACTGAGATCTACAAGGTGACCATAGCTTGCTTCATACTAACAATCTCTGTGGATTCGACCCTTACTCACGTAAGGTTTATTACTTGGACGACCCAGTACACTTGCTGGTTAGTTGAACGGAGTTGTGAAAATAAACAGTGCCCTAAGAGTAAACTCATCAAAATATAAAGAACAAGTGATCACAATTTCGTCCACCAAGTTTTTGGCGCCGTTGCCGGGGATTGTTCGAGTATGGACAACTGACGGTTCATCTTGTTGCTCAGATTAGGTAATTTTCTTTTCAAAAAATCTTTTTCAAAATTTTTCTTCTATTTTTCGTTTTTCTCAATCTTGTTTTCGAAAAAAAAAATTAATAAAAATACAAAAAAATTAGAAAATCATAAAATCCAAAAATTTTGTGTTTCTTGTTTGAGTCTTGAGTCAATTTTTAAGTTTGGTGTCAATTGCATGCTTTAAAATTTTTTCTTACATTTTTCGAAAATCTCATGCATTCATAGTGTTCTTCATGATCTTCAAGTTGTTCTTGATAAGTCCTCTTGTTTGATCTTGATGTTTTCTTGTTTTGTATTGGTTATTGTTTTTCATGTGCATTTTTGCATTCATATTTTCCATGCATTAAAGATTTCTAAGTTTGGTGTCTTGCATGTTTTCTTTGCATCAAAAATTTTTCAAAATTATGTTCTTGATGTTCATCATGATCTTCAAAGTGTTCTTGGTGTTCATCTTGACATTCATATCATTCTTGCATGCATTCATTGTTTTGATCTAAAAATTTCATGCATTGAGTATTTTTGTTGTTTTTCTCTCTCATCTTTCAAAAATCAAAAATAAAAAAAAAAAATCTTTTCCTTATTTCCCTCCAAAATTTCGAAATTTTGGGTTGACTTGGTCAAAAATTTTCAAAATTAGTTGTTTCTTACAAGTCAAGTCAAAATTTCAATTTTAAAAATCTTATCTTTTCAAAATCTTTTTCAAAAATCATATCTTTTTCATTTTTTTTATTATTTTCGAAAATTTTAAAAAAAATTATTTTTCAAAAATCTTTTTCTTATCTTTATATCATTTTTTCAAAAATTAGCTAACAATTAATGTGATTGGTTCAAAAATTTGAAGTTTGTTACTTTCTTGTTAAGAAAGGTTCAATCTTTAAATTCTAGAATCTTATCTTGTAGTTTCTTGTTAGTTAAGTCTTTTTAAAAAATTAAATCTTTTTCAAAATATCTTTTTCTTAAAACTTTTATCTTATCTTTTTATCTTATCCTTTTCAAAATTTTATATTTTTCAAAATTTGATTTCAAAATATCTTATCTAACTTCCTATCTTCTTATCTTTTTCAATTTTGATTTCAAATCTTTTTCAAATCAACTAACTAACTTTTTGTTTGTTTCTTATCTTTTTCAAAACCACCTAACTACTTTTCCCTCTTCTATTTTCGAAAATATCTCTCTCTTTTTCAAAAATTCTTTTTAATTAATTAATTGTTTCATGTTTTAATTCTAATTACAACTTATCTCTAATTTTCGAAAATCACTAACCCCTTTTTAAAATTATTTTCGAATTCTCTCTTCCCTTCTCTTCTTCTATTTAATTATTTAATTACTAACACTTCTCTTCACCTCTCTTCATCAAAAAAAAATCCGAATCCATCCTTCTTCTTTCTTATACCCCTTTCTTTTCTACTAACATAAAGGAATCTCTATACTGTGACATAGAGGATTCCTCTTTCTTTTCTTGTTTTCTTCTCTTTCATATGAGCAGGAACAAGGATAAAAGCACTCTTGTTGAAATTGATCCAGAACCTGAAAGGACTCTGAAGAGAAAATTAAGAGAAGCTAAATTACAACAATCCAGAAACAACCTTTCAGAAATTTTCAAACAAGAGAAGGAGATGGCCGAAAATAATAATAATAATGCAAGGAGAATGCTTGGTGACTTCACAAAACCAACGTCCAAGTTTGATGGAAGAAGCATCTCCATTCCTGCCATTGGAGCCAATAACTTTGAGCTTAAGCCTCAACTAGTTGCTTTAATGCAACAAAACTGCAAGTTTTATGGACTTCCATCTGAAGATCCTTACCAGTTTTTAACTGAGTTCTTGCAGATCTGTGAGACTGTAAAGACGAATGGAGTTGATCCTGAAGTCTACAGACTCATGCTTTTCCCTTTTGCTGTAAGAGACAGAGCTAGAATATGGTTGGATTCACAACCCAAGGATAGTCTGGACTCATGGGATAAGCTGGTCACTGCCTTCTTGGATAAATTCTTTCCTCCTCAAAAGCTGAGCAAGCTGAGAGTGGATGTTCAAACCTTCAAACAAAAAGATGGTGAATCCCTCTATGAAGCTTGGGAAAGATATAAGCAGCTGACCAAGAGATGTCCATCTGACATGTTTTCAGAATGGACCATATTAGATATATTCTATTATGGTCTCTCTGAATTTTTGAAAATGTCATTGGATCATTCTGCAGGTGGATCTATTCACCTGAAGAAAACGCCTGAAGAGGCTCAAGAACTCATTGACATGGTTGCAAACAACCAGTTCATGTACACCTCTGAGAGGAATTCTGTAAATAATGGGGTACCTCAAAAGAAAGGAGTTCTTGAAATTGATGCTCTGAATGCCATATTGGCTCAGAACAAAGTGTTGACTCAACAGGTCAACATGATCTCTCAAAATCTGAATGGATTGCAACATGCATCCAACAGTACTAGAGAGGCAGCTTCTGAAGAAGCTTATGATCCTGAGAACCCTGCCATGGCAGAGGTTAATTACTTAGGTGAACCTTATGGAAACACCTATAACTCATCATGGAGAAATCATCCAAATTTCTCCTGGAAGGATCAACAAAAACCTCAACAAGGTTTTAACAATGGTGGACGCAACAGGCTGAATAATAGCAAGCCATATCCATCATCTTCTCAGCAACAGACAGAGAATTCTGAACAAAACAATTCTCATTTAGCCAATATAGTCTCTGATCTGTCAAAGGCCACTTTCAGTTTCATGAATGAAACCAGATCCTCCATTAGAAATTTGGAGGCACAAGTGGGCCAGCTGAGTAAGAAAGTTATTGAAACTCCTCCCAGTACTCTCCCAAGCAATACAGAAGAAAATTCAAAAGGAGAGTGCAAGGCCATTGACATAGTCAATATGGCCGAATGCACAAGGGAGGAGGAGGACGAAAATCCTAGTGAGGAAGACCTCCTGGGACGTCCCTCTAGCAAGAAGGAGTTTCCTATTAAGGATCCTAAGGAATCTGAGGCTCACCTAGAGACCATAGAGATTCCATTAAATCTCCTTCTGCCATTCATGAGCTCTGAAGAATATTCATCCTCTGAAGAGGATGAAGATGTAACTGGAGAGCAAGTTGCTCAATATTTAGGAGCTATCATGAAGCTGAATGCCAAGCTGTTTGGTAATGAGACTTGGGAAAGTGAACCTCCCTTGCTCATTAATGAACTAGATAATTGGATTCAGAAAACTCTACCTCAAAAGAAACAAGATCCTGGCAAGTTCTCAATACCTTGTACCATTGGCACCATGAGCTTTGAAAAAGCTCTATGTGACCTGGGGTCAGGGATAAATCTTATGCCACTCGCTGTAATGGAGAAACTGGGGATCATTGAGGTACAACCTGCCTTATTCTCATTACAATTGGCAGACAAATCCATGAGACAAGCTCATGGAATAGTAGAGGACGTGCTAGTAAAGGTTGAAGGCCTTTACATCCCTACTGATTTCATAATCCTAGACACTAGGAAGGAAGATGATGAATGCATCATCCTAGGAAGACCTTTCCTAGCCACAGCAGAAGCTGTGATAGATGTCAACAGAGGTGAGTTAGTCCTTCAATTGAATGGGGACTACCTTGTGTTTAAGGCACATGGCCATCCCTCTGTGACAAAAGAGAGTAAGCATGAAGAGCTTCTCTCAATTCAGAGTCAAGAAGAAGAGCCTCCACAGTCAAACTCTAAGTTTGGTGTTGTGAGGCCACAACCAAACTCTAAGTTTGGTGTTCAAACCCCATATCCAAACTCTAAGTTTGGTGTTGGGACTATACACTAACATTGACCTGATCACCTTGTGGCTCCATGAGAGCCACTGTCAAGCTATTGACATTAAAGAAGCGCTTGTTGGGAGGCAACCCAATTTTATTTATCTAATTTTATTTTATTTTGTTTCTTTGTTATTTTTGTGTTTTATTAGGTACATGATCATGAGGAGTCATGAAAAAAATCAAAAAAATTAAAAACAGAGTCAAAAACAGAAGAAAAAAATTTTCACCCTGGAGGTAGCGCAGACTGGCGTTCAACGCCAGTAAGGTGCATCTATCTGGCGTTCAACGCCAGAACAGAGCACCATTCTGGCGCTGAACGCCCAAAACAAGCAACAACCTGGCGTTAAACGCCAGGATGGTGCACAGAGAGGACAACCTGGCGCTGAACGCCAGGAACAAGCATGAAACTGGCGTTCAACGCCAGAAACATGCATAACATGGGCGTTAAACGCCCAGAACGTGCATCAATGGGCGTTTGAACGCCAGAATGATGCATGAAGGAATGTTACATGCCTATATGGTGAAGGAATGGTATTTGTTTTCACCTCAGGATCTGTGGACCCCACAGGATCCTCACCTCAGGATCTGTGGACCCCACAGGATCCCCACCTAACATATTCCCACCTTACCTCCTAATCCTAGTTTTTGTGAATGTGATTACTCTTCCCCATGTCACACTTCCCAACATCTTCTTCATCAATCACCTCAATTCCTCTTCCCAATTATCCCATTCACCATTCACATCAACCTCCTCTTCCCCATAAACCCCACCTACCTCCATGAAATTCAAATTCACTTTCCCATCCATTCCCACCCAAATTGGCCGAACCTATACCCTCCTCTTTCCCTATAAATACCCTTCTCTTCTACTTCATTTTCACACAACAAAACCCTCATTATTCTCCCACATAGCCGAAACTCCTTTTCTCCCTCTCTACCATATTCTCTTCTTCTTCTTCTACTCTTCTTTTCTTTTATTGCTCGAGGACGAGCAAATTTTAAGTTTGGTGTGGTAAAAGCATAAGCTTTTTTGTTTTTCCATTACCAATGGCACCTAAGACCGGAGTTTCTTCAAGAAAAGGGAAAGCAAAAGCTTCCACCTCCGAGTCATGGGAGATGGAAAGATTCATCTCCAAGAGCCATCAAGACCACTTCTATGATGTTGTGGCAAAGAAGAAAGTGATCCATGAGGTCCCTTTCAAACTCAAGAAGAATGAGTATCCGGAAATCCGACATGAAATTCAAAGAAGAGGTTGGGAAGTCATAGCCAACCCCATACAACAAGTTGGAATTTTAATGGTTCAAGAGTTCTATGCCAATGCATGGATCACTAGAAACCATGATCAAAGTATGAACCCGAATCCAAAGAATTATCTCACAATGGTTAGGGGGAAATACTTGGATTTTAGTCCGGAAAATGTGAGGTTGGCGTTTCATTTACCTATGATGCAAGGTGACGAACACCCCTACACTAGAAGGGTCAACTTTGATCAAAGGTTGGATCAAGTCCTTATGGACATTTGTGTGGAAGGCGCCCAATGGAGAATAGACTCCAAAGGCAAGCCAGTCCAACTAAGAAGACTGGACCTCAAGCCTGTAGCTAGAGGATGGTTGGAGTTCATCCAAAGATCCATCATCCCTACAAGCAACCGATCTGAAGTTACTGTGGATCGGGCCATCATGATTCATAGCATCATGATTGGAGAGGAAGTGGAAGTTCATGAAGTCATCTCCAATGAACTCTACAAAATAGCCGACAAGCCTTCACACATGGCACGGCTAGCCTTCCCCCACCTAATATGTCATCTATGTTACTCAGCTGGAGTTATCATAGAAGGAGATGTCTCCATTGAAGAAGACAAGCCCATCACCAAGAAGAAGATGGAGCAAGCAAAAGAAGCCTCTCACGGCCCTCAAGGAGTGCATGAGGAAGCTCATCATCAACAAATTCCTGAGATGCCTCAAGGAATGCACTTTCCTCCCAACAACTATTGGGAGCAACTCAATACCTCCTTAGAAGAATTGAGCCATAATGTTGAACAATTAAGGGTGGAACATCATGAGCACTCCATCATTCTCCAAGAAATAAGAGAAGATCAAAGAGCAATGAGGGAGGAGCAACAAAGGCAAGGAAGGGACATAGAAGAGTTGAAGAACATCATTGGTCCTTCAAAAAGAAGACGCCACTAAAGGTGGATTCATTCCTTGTTCTTTATTTCTTTCTGTTTTGGTTTTTTATGTTATGTTTATCTATGTTTTTGTGTCTCTACTTCATGATCATTAGTATGTAACCATGCCTTAAAGCTATGAATAAAATCCATTAGTCCTTCACCTCTCTTAAAAGAAAAATGTTTTAATTCAAAAGAACAAGAAGTGCATAATTTTCGAAATTATTATTTTCTCCAAGAAATAAGAGAAGATCAAAGAGCAATGAGGGAGAGCAACAAAGGCAAGGAAGGGACATAGAAGAGTTGAAGAACATCATGGTCCTTCAAAAAGAAGCCACTAAAGGTGGATTCATTCCTTGTTCTTTATTTCTTTCTGTTTTGGTTTTTTATGTTATGTTATCTATGTTTGTGTCTCTACTTCATGATCATTAGTATGTAACCATGCCTTAAAGCTATGAATAAAATCCATTAGTCCTTCACCTCTCTTAAAAGAAAAATGTTTTAATTCAAAAGAACAAGAAGTGCATAATTTTCGAAATTATTATTGAATTTAATTTAATTATATTGATGTGGTGACAATGCTTTTTGTTTTCTGAATGAATGATTGAACAGTGCATATGTCTTTTGATCTTGTTGTTTATGAGTGTTAAAATTGTTGGTTCTTGAAAGAATGATGAACAAAGAGAAATGTTATTGATGATCTGAAAAACATCATGAAATTGATTCTTGAAGCAAGAAAAAGCAGCAAAAAAAATGGCGAAAATTTTAAAGCTAGGATCCAAGGCTTTGAGCATTAATGGATAGGAGGGCCCAAGGAAATAAAATCCAGGCCTAAGCGGCTAAATCAAGCTGTCCCTAACCATGTGCTTGTGTCATGAAGGTCCAAGTGAAAAGCTTGAGACTGAGTGGTTAAAGTCGTGATCCAAGCAAAAAGAGTGTGCTTAAGAGCTCTGGACACCTCTGGGGACTTTAGCAAAGCTGAGTCACAATCTGAAAAGGTTCACCCGTTATTGTGTCTGTGGCATTTGTGTATCGGTGGTATACTGAAAACAAAGTGCTTAGGGCCACGGCCAAGACTCAAAAGTAGCTGTGTTCAAGAATCAACATGCTTAACTAGGAAAGTCAATAACACTATCCCAAATTCTAAGTTCCCAGAGACGCCAAACACTCTGAACTTCAAAAGAAAAAGTGAGATGCCAAAACTGTTCAGGAGCAAAAAGCTACAAGTCCCGCTCATGTAATTAAATTAATATTCATTGGTATTTTGGACTTTATAGTATATTCTCTTCTTTTTATCCTATTTGATTTTCAGTTGCTTGGGGACAAGCAACAATTTAAGTTTGGTGTTGTGATGAGCGGATAATTTATACGCTTTTTGGCATTGTTTTTAGATAGTTTTTAGTAAATTCAAGCTACTTTTAGGGATGATTTCCTTAGTTTTTATGTTAAATTCACATTTCTGGACTTTACTATGAGTTTGTGTTTTTCTGTGATTTCAGGTTAAATTTGACTGAAATTGAGGGATTTGAGCAAAACTCTGAAAAAGGCTGACAAAAGGACTGCTGATGCTGTTGGATTCTGACCTCCCTGCACTCGAAGTGGATTTTCTGGAGCTACAGAACTCTAAATGGCGCGCTCTCAACGGCGTTGGAAAGTAGACATCCAGGGCTTTCCACAATATATAATAGTCCATACTTTATTCGAAGAATGACGACGTAACTTGGCGTTTAACGCCAAGTACACGCTCCTTTCTGGAGTTAAACGCCAGAAAAAAACGTCATGATCCGGAGTTGAACGCCCAAAACACGTCATAACTCAAAGTTCAACTCCAAGAGAAGCCTCAGCTCGTGGATTGATCAAGCTCACCCAAGCATACACCAAGGGCCCCGGAAGTGGATTTATGCATCAATTACTTACTCATGTAAACCCTAGGAGCTAGTTTATTATAATAGGATTACTAATGTATTAGATATCTTTGGTCTCAGTTTTGTTTTATTCTTCATCCTAAGAGGCTATTGATCACGTTTTAGGGGCTGGCCATTCGGCCATGCCTGAACCCTTTTCACTTATGTTTTCAACGGTGGAGTTCTACACCATAGATTAAGGGTGTGGAGCTCTGCGACTCAAGTATTAATGAAGTCTATTTTCTTTTATTCGGTCTCTATCTTATTCTTATTCCAAGATATTCATTCGCACCCAAGAACATGATGAATGTAATGAGTTAGATAACCTCATTGCCATTCTCACTTATGAACGCGCGTGATTGACAACCACTTCCGTTCTACATGCAACAAGGCTTGAATGCGTATCTCTTAGATTCCCCAACAGAATCTTCGTGGTATAAGCTAGATAGATGGCGGCATTTATGAGGATCCGGAAAGTCTCACCTTGTCTGTGGTATTCGAGTAGGATCCTGGGAATCCGGAAAGTCTAACCTTGTCTGTGGTATTCCGAGTAGGATTCCGGTAATGAATGACTGTGACGTGCTTCAAACTTGTAAACCTGCTGGGCGTTAGTGACACGCAAAAGAATCAAGGGATTCTATTCCAGTAGGAGCGGGAACCAACCAGTGATTAGCCGTACTGTGACAGAGTGCGTGAGCATTAGTTTTCACTGCGAGGATGGGATGTAGCCATCAACTATGGGTGATGCCTCCAGACGATTAGCCGTGCGACTGACAACCGCATAGGATCATTTTCCCGAGAGGATGAAAGTAGCCACAGCTGATGGTGAACCTCTATACACAGCTTGCCATGGAAAGGAGTAAGAAAGATTGAATAGAAGCAGTGGGAGAGCAGGCGTCCGTGAGCCATGCAGCATCTCCATGCACTTATCTGAAATTCCCACCAATGAATCTACATAAGTATTCCTATCCTTTTTATTATTTATTTCCTATTTTATTCTAATAATCACAATTACCCTTTAATCTCCCTAACTGAGATCTACAAGGTGACCATAGCTTGCTTCATACCAACAATCTCTGTGGATTCGACCCTTACTCACGTAAGGTTTATTACTTGGACGACCCAGTACACTTGCTGGTTAGTTGAACGGAGTTGTGAAAATAAACAGTGCCCTAAGAGTAAACTCATCAAAATATAAAGAACAAGTGATCACAATTTCGTCCACCAGTTAGTCAATTAAGCAGTTTACAATGAAGTGCAACTATGTACATATATACACGCTTAATCCAAACAATAACATGGCACACTAAGCAAATTTCCCGGCAACGGCGCCATTTTGACGAATGAATTTTTGCCGGTATAGAAATTTTCAAGTGATCAATCGTAGTATAGTCTAAACCGACGCAAAATCCATCATCAAACAAATCTACAATCTATATCCGAGAGTACTAGTCTCCCGAGTCGTTCTCCCTTGGAATTGCCAAAGTGTGCATCTTATTGATTTAGTAAGCCTTGTTGGAATTCTTTGAAGGTTTTAGCAAAATAATGAGAAACAAACAATCAATTATCAAAAGACTTGGCTTAGGGTTGGCATTAGAAATTCTATCCCTATAGTCCGTTCAATGATGACAACAATTAGGCCTTGCTTCATTTAGTTACCCCCTGGGTATAGAGGGAGGTCAAATGAAAGCAATCAACTTGAGTCACAAGTCCTAGCTTCACCTTATGGAATCTAGCTTTAGTGCACTCCAAGCCAACTAGCAATCCCTAATTCCAAATCAACTATTGATACAACTATTCAACTTCTTCCAATGACCAAACCCTATGCCAAGTGTAAAAATTCTACTCCATAGCTAGTGTTGACATTTTATCAAACATGTGATGAGCAAGAAAGAAAGTCATAGTAAAATGAGAAGAAGTAGAATTGAAAGTATTGCAACACAAGGATCTAACAACAAGTCTCAAAGAGTAACAATGAAAATCAAATTCTCAAAGTATGGATGAAATCCAAATTACAAAGTTGAATTCTAGATCTATGAGAATTGATCAATTACAACTACTACTTGAAATTGGAGAAGAAAATCTATAACATGAACAAAGTGGAGTGAGAATTGTAATGGATCTCACCAAAAGTGAGTGAAAATTCAAATTGGATGAAGATGAACCCTAGTGAAAACTTGGAATCTCCCTCTTCTTCTCCCAAAAGTGTAACTAACTTTCCTCCAAAAATATCTAATTCTAGAAAATGAACTAAGTGTCCTTAACCCTTGCTCCTTTGGTCTTCTTAAGCTTTTCCCGCCAAGGCATTTCCCCAAAAGTGGGATTCTTAACTACCTCCACGCCTAAGTCACGTGACTTCAAAAAAATCATATTCGCGAATCGGCGCGCACGCGCAAGGTACGCGCACGCGCCATCGAGGCGTCTTGTAATGTGCGCGGAGGCGTGATGTACGCGTGCGCGCCCATGAAGATCATGGCTTAGCCGCTTCTCAAGCCGGCTCATGACTTGGCTCTTGGCTTTTGGCTTCACGTTGCTCTATCCGCGCGGGCGCGCCAGGTGCGCGCACGCGCCCATGCGGAAATTTCCAAAGCTCAATTCTCATGCTTCCTTCCTTTGCACCCGTCTCCTTCTCTCTCTTCTGTCCATTCCTACTCTATATCCTGAAACCACTTAACACACAAGTCACGGCATCGAATGGCATCAAGAGAAGTTTAGAAATGTATCTATTTTAGTGCAAAATAAGCATGTTTTCATTCATGAGGCAAAACTAGGAAAGGAATGCAAAATCTTGTATTTTCATATAGAAAGTGTGTGGAATCATTGATAAAACTCCTGAAATCAGCACAAGATAAACCCTCAAAATGGGGTTTGTCAAAGGCACACGTTTGCAATTCCCTGGCAACGGCGCCATTTTGAAGAGAGAATTTTTGTGTGGTCTAGAGTTCAGAATAAATTTCCGTTGCAAGTATAGCTTCCAGACCAACAAAAGTCCTTTCTTACAAACTTTTTGGTTGTCACAAGTAACAAACCCTTTTGAAATTGATAACCAAGTATTCAAACCTCGGATCGTCTTCTCAAGGAATTGCAGGGAGGTATGTTCTTATTATTGGCTATGAAAAAGGTAAAATTGAGGGTCTTGGAAATAAGGAAGAAGTATGACAAGTAATTCAAATGACAATTAAAATAAATAAATAACTATGAAATAAACTCTTGGCAAGATATGAAAATTCGGAAGTCCTATCCTAGTTACTCCTATGAGAATGGAAGTTAATCCCACTTAGTTAACCTTTGCGTAAGCAAGGAAAAGTCAAGTGAACCAATTGGTTAGATTTCCCAAGTCCTAGCCAATTCCTAAGGAAAGACTAGAGTTAGTGGAATTCCAGTTAATTAGCCGACATAACAATCAATCATGAATAGTTGGTAACTCAAGAGCTTCCAGTTAATCAATTAAAGCCAATAATATAAAAAGCTAAATAAAAATCATAGATCTGAAAATACCTCAATTGTAATTAAATATAAAATTAAATCCAACATGGAAAGATTTATGAATCAAATGGGCAACATAAGTAATTAACAGATAAAAGTATTAGAGTATCTAAAAGTAGAAACGAAACATAAATTAAAGAACCTTGAACCTGTGATGAAGAAGTAATATTCCTAATTCTAAAAATCCTAATCCTAAAATCCTAAGAGAGAAGAGAGAGCCTCTCTCTCTAAAAACTACATCTAAAACCTAAAATTGTGAATTATGAAAGCCCTCTTGAGTCTCTGCAAGTTCCCTGACTTTAATCTGTGTTTCTGGGCCAAAAACTGGGTTGAAATGCGGCCTAGAATCTCTGCCAGCGACTTTTGTAATTCTGCAGATCGCGCACGTCACGCGTCCGCGTCGTCCACGCGATTGCGTCACTTAGCGTTTTTCATACCACGCATGCGCGTCATCCACGCATTCGCGTCGTTTGTGCAGCTTCCAATCCGCGCGGTCGCGTCAAGCACGCGAACGCGTCACTCTGATTTCTTCCATTTCGCGCGGTCGCGTAAGCCATGCGACCGCGTCACTTCTCGCTAGTCATCTCCTCAATTCCTTGTGTTCCTTCCATCTTTGCACACTTCCTCTTCATTCTCTAAGCCATTCCTGCCCTATGAAGCCTGAAACACTTAACACACAGATCAAGGCATCGAATGGTAATAGGAGAGGATTAATATTAGCTAAATTAAGACCAAAGAAGCATGTTTTCAATCATAGAACTAAACTAGGAAGGAATTGTAAAATCATGCAAATCCTATGAATAAGTGGGTGAAAAGCTTGATAAAACCACTCAATTAAATACAATATAAACCATAAAATAGTGGTTTATCACACATCTTATCACCAAACACCTTCCTATAACTCATACCCACTATACCAACAGTCATATGAGCAATATGAACCATACTTAGAGCCGCCACCCTTCCAACACCAATACTCCTAAGAACCACCACTTTCATATACACTACCTTCCGACTATGACACCTTTCTTCCAAACAATGAGCCCTTTTTCTTCACCACCTCCTTCACTAAACGAAGTTATTCGACTCTTAATGCAAAAACAAAGAGATCTTCACTCTTTTCTCCAAAAATAAGAAGAAGAGCAAAGAGGGCTAGAAGCCATGGTGGCTACCATGGAGGCTACCATGGCTGAAGCTATGAACCGTTTAGTTTCATTATACTCATGCATTCAAGACACTCCCATTGACGAATATGGAGACTCAACTGAGGAGAGTAATGAGAAATAAAAATTAGAGCTTTAACGAGAAAAAGAGAATTTGAAGCAAGAATAGCAACAAAAGTAGGAAGTTGAGATAATTGCACCGAAAGGTATGGTTGGAGAGTTGAGGAAAATTGATCAGGAAGTAGATTCCATCATTAATGATTTTTTGTCCACACTAACCAATCCCCTCAATGATCTTGTTGAGCCTTCCCCCGTTGAATTCAAAATGGGTATTGACGTAGATTTTATGCAACCTCCGAGGTATGACTTGAGTGATGGAGAATAGCTAGAAGAAGTTGGTGAGGAAGTAATTGAATATGAGAGTACCTTGTCGAGAAGTGGAAATGGAAAATGCTACCAAGAGGTCAAGGTAATCAAAGAAGAGCACAAGGGAGTAAAACTTGCAAGACCATTGGAAACATCTTTTCCTAAGTCACCATAATCCATTACATCATTCAAGTGGGTAAATTTCATATCCTTTAGCTTTCTTATTCCACTTGAATATGGGTTTCTTGAGATGGATGGTTAACTTAGGGCTCTTTGTGCAATTGATGGTGTTTTTGTGGAAAAATGAATTTCCAACACACAAATCCAACCGGCAAGTATACCGGGTCGCATCAAGTAGTAATAACTCACAAGAGTGAGGTCGATCCCACAGGGATTGATGGATCAAGCAATTTTAGTGGGTGATTAGTTTAGTCAAGCTAACATGAGTGAATTGTGTGAAGTTGATCAACAGAAAGTAAATTGCAAGGAATTTAAAAGATGCAGAAAATAAAATTGGCAAGTAACTTAAAGAGCAAGAAATGTAAATTGCAAGAATCTTAAATGACAAGAAATGTAAATTGCATTAAATGTAAATGGGGAGTGGGTGCTGGAAATTAAAGGAAGCAATAAATCAAGCAACTGAAAATTTAAATTGCAGGCAGAATAAAAGGATTTTGGGAGCTGGGATTCAAGAAATTCAACAAGAGAATGTAAGGAGCAATCAAGCAGAAAAGTAACTTGCAACAAATCTTAAACAGAAAGCAGAATTGCTTGAAGAAGCAAACAGAAATTAAATTCAGTTTAATTGCCAAATGAGATTGAAGATCTCAGGAAATCAAAGAGACTAGAAAACAAGTCTAGATCTCAATTCCTTCCTTGATCCAACCAAGAACAATTGCAGAAGAGAAGAAAGATGAAAGCAGTGAAAGAAACTTCAGATCCAATTTCTCAATTTCCTCAATTATGCAGAAGAACACAAATGAATTTCAGATCAAAGATTGGAACAGAATTCCTCCAACCTCAATCCAAAATTTCAAAACAAGAGAAAGACTAAAGAGAGAGCTATCTATTCCTAATGGAGCCGGCCTCCTCTTTTCTGAAATGAGAGTGATGCCTTTATATAGGCTTTTCAAAGTGAAAAATGAAAATGAAATTAAAACAAATTACAAAAATGAAAATCCTAATTTAATTGATCCATGTGCCTTTGAGTCATGTTGAGTGGGATTTGCTTGCTTTGGATTTGAGGAGAAATGGGTTTGGTTGGCCTTGATTCAATTTGGTGAGGAATTGAATTAAATTGAATTTTGGTTGATTTTTGGCCCATAACACTTCCAGGAGGCTGCCCTGCCCTTGTGGAGGGCAGGGCAGAAAATTGATGCTTGGTGCTAGCAATTGGTGCGTGTTGGTGCAGCCTTGTGCGACGAGATGCTGCCCTGCCCGCGCCAAGGGCAGGGCATGAAAGGTTGATGCGCCAGATTTGAGGAGTGCGCGCGCTTGGTGCTGCCAGGGGAGGAAATTGGTGCGCCAAATTTGTTGCTTGGTGCGCCAAGTTCTTGTGCCATCCAAATGCTGCCCTGCCCGCGCCAAGGGCAGGGCAATGTTCCTTCCTTCACGTCCCAAGTTCGAATCACGGAGGAGGCAAACACGCTACAATTTTTTCTTGGTTTCTTTTTTGCTTATTTTTGGCCCTTAAAGATGCCTTTCGTTCCTGCCTCAATTGGACGCCAAATATGGATTTCTATATATCGTTGGAAAGCTCTGAATGTCAGCTTTCCAACGCAACTGGAAGCACATCAATTGGACGTCTGTAGCTCAAGTTATAGCCCTTTGAAGGAGGCATGGTCATGCTGTGAGCGCCCAGATTTTACCTTAGCCAAATTCTTGCTTCCAATCCTCAATGTGCATCACGATTCTGCCCTTGGCAAGGGCAGGGCAGTGTGCGTGCTGGCTGCTTCCTTCCTTGATTTGGTCATGGGCCACGCTTTTAAAAGCGTGGCCTAAGGCTCCAAAGTGTATCCCAACTTCAAAGTGTACCCCAAAGCTCTTTTTTTCTCTTTCTTCTTATTTCCTACAAGATTTATAAAATTAAAATATCAGAAAATATATCATTTAAGTACAAAAAGCATTCAATATTTAAGCACAAATCATCAATTTCTTGTATGAAAAAGCATAGAAAATGGGTATATGATGACATGTCATCACAACACCAAACTTAAATCTTGCTTGTCCCCAAGCAAGAAAAGAATCATGCAATAAAGATTGACAATCCAAGGTAAGAAGAATAGCAACTCAATGTTCATGGCAAGCTAGTTTTCTATGCATGCTACAATTACAAAAGAGATGTAAATGATTGATGCTTCTATCTAGCTTATTTTATGAAATCATTTTCTTATAATTCTTCCTTGAAACAAGCTTTTGATTGATTTTTTTTTTTCTCCTTTTGGGTGCTTTGCCCCATGAGTTAATAACAAAGCTACGACTTCTAAATGCTTTGTTTTCAAGTATTACCACTTGATACATAAGCACCACAAGCATTTAATTAGAGGACTTCATTAAGCTCATCATTTTTTTCTTTTCTTGACTCTCTAATCATTGATGCTCAGAACCTTGAGCTTTGAGGGAGTGCTTTTGCACTTGAGCCTAGCCTTGACTTCTAAGTGTTTTGTTTTCAAGCATTTGGCTTTGATACATAAACACCACAAGCACTTAGCAAATAAATTGCCATTGGTACTCAGAGCCTTCAACTTTCTCATTCTTTCCCTTTTTCTTTTCTTGCTTTAATTGTATTTGCTTCTTCAAGGTTTTCATGATTTCAAAAGATTTCACAAAATGTACTAGATGAAACTTCAATTAAATAAAATCTAATGCAATTGAGCAACAATCAATTCACACTAGCTTTCCAATACTTGTATGCACATGCTAAATTCTTCTTTAATTCCTTGTTTGTTTATGATCATGATACTTTTTTTGCTTTTGAATTCACAAAACTCAAGTTGGTAGTCATAATGTCACAACAACATATTTCAAATTAGATTCAAGCTATGCTTAGTCATACCACACATGTATACAGAAAATATAAAGACAATCATGCAATTTAAAGTGATGGAAATAAATGAGAAGAAAAGGAACTCTACAACCTTGTAGTTCATCTTCATTATTGTTGTCCTTTTTCTCCAATTCTTCCCTTTCCCTTGCCAAACTTAGAGTGCTTGCTCATCCTCAAGCAACAATTAGAACAATGGCTATGGGGCTAAGATGGATCATGAATGTCTTATGCAATGAAATGTTAGTAGCACATGTGTTTTAAGCAAGCAAAAATGAAAAATAACAATCAAGGCACAAGAGACAGCGACATTTGATTGCAAGCATAAGAATGTGTGCACAATACTTTGCATAAAGAATAAATGGCACACCAAACTTAGTGTGACACTTTCACTTGGAATCAATGCAAGTATCCAGTAAAGATTTAAAGCAAATTGTGTTGCATAGCAACACCAAACTTAGAATGCAATCATATGTCAATTTATTTGAACTAAAACTAAACAAAAGAAACTGTTATTTGTTGAATACAATCACCAAGTGAAGAATCTGTCATGAATAAGGATGTTTTGGTGATGTATTAACAAAAACAGTTAATGAAAGAAGCATTAAAAATAAGTAAATAAATGAAACAAAGAGAAAACAAAATTTATCCAACTAAGAAGAAGAAAAATAACACTGCAAAAGGCAATATGATTATGCAGACAAGTGATGTTGCTAGAATGATTTGCATAGAAAATAAGTGGCACACCAAACTTAGAATCTTGGTGTGTCACTTTCATTTTTGATTTGATGCAATCATCCAAAAAGATTGAAAATAATTTGTTGCAAGGCAACACCAAACTTAGAATGTAACCATATGCCAATTTATTGAATTTAAACAAAGCATAAAAAGAAATGTACCTACGGTTGGGTTACCTCCCAACAAGTGCTCTTTTTAGTGTCATTAGCTTGACATGTTGCTCTTCACTTTCTTCCTCTTCTTCCAGTTTGTTAAGAGGAATGACCTCAAATGGGGAGAAGATTCAGCTACTGTCCCTTGCCTTGGCCTTTCCTCAACAAGCTTCCTTTTGCAAATGGCTTGATTGATCTTGCTTGCTGGATTAGGGACAGAATTGGTGCTCTTGTTAGTTGCCTTCACTTTTTTGAATTCAAGACTTGTTTGCTGTGTGATTATTGGAGTTTTGTATTCATCCAGGGCTTTTTGCATTGGTGGTTCCATGAGTTTTTCTTCCATGTACTTCTCTACTTCACTTGAGTTTGACTTCTCTTGAGTATCCTCCTCACTAGCTTGTTCTTCCACTTCCTCTTTTACACTCAACATTTGCTTTAATAGCTCTTTCATGGAGGAGGTTTGTTGATCTTCCCAAGCTTTCTTCATCTCCTCTTCATACCTTTCAATCATGGATTCAAGGGTTGAGGTATTTTGGTCCAGGGAAGTTTGTGAAGGTTGTGAGTGTTCAGGTTCTCTTGTCATCTCAAGTGCAGTTTCAGGTTCAAATATTTCCACCACCTCTTTTTTCATTGAAATTTCACTTGATGCAGTAGCCTCTTCCTCTTGTTTTTCCTCCTTTTTCGTTGCACTCACCACTTGAGCTACGTGCACTTCCATGTTTGTGAAGAAGTTTTCTTTTCTTTTCCAGAATTTCTTTGTCTCCTCCTCATATTTTTCAAACATGGTCTCAAGCTTTGAGAGGCTTTGGTTCATGGAAGTTTGTGTGGGTGGTGAGTTTTGAAAGGGGCTTTCTGTTGAAGTATGGTCAAGTGATGATGTCTTTGGATGAATATCATATGGAGCACTAGAATTCCCTTCCCAGCCACCATTAGAATCATGACTTGCATCATTTTGTGGTGGAAGGAAATATCCCATATGGTTCTCTTGCTCATCTTGTGTTTCTGAAGCAAATCTCCATGAGTTGGAGTGCTCAGAATGTGTATTTTCTTGGTGATATTCCCAGCCATCATTAAAGATCGGTGATGGTGGGTGATATCCCATAAAATTTTGTTTGACCATAAGATGAGTTGAACTCCATTTGTATTTTTGTAAACATCAATGAAATTAGAAATTCATGTCACAGGGATAGAATTTCTTAGTGAGGCAATAACTCAAACACCTTGCTATCAATTTAAAAACAGAGAACAAAAACAAAAAAATGCTTGATCTAGACTTCTCACCCACTTAATCATTGTTGATCTAAATCAATCCCCGGCAACGGCGCCAAAAACTTGATGGTGTTTTTGTGGAAAAATGAATTTCCAACACACAAATCCAACCGGCAAGTATACCGGGTCGCATCAAGTAGTAATAACTCACAAGAGTGAGGTCGATCCCACAGGGATTGATGGATCAAGCAATTTTAGTGGGTGATTAGTTTAGTCAAGCTAACATTGAGTGAATTGTGTGAAGTTGATCAACAGAAAGTAAATTGCAAGGAATTTAAAAGATGCAGAAAATAAAATTGGCAAGTAACTTAAAGAGCAAGAAATGTAAATTGCAAGAATCTTAAATGACAAGAAATGTAAATTGCATTAAATGTAAATGGGGAGTGGGTGCTGGAAATTAAAGGAAGCAATAAATCAAGCAACTGAAAATTTAAATTGCAGGCAGAATAAAAGGATTTTGGGAGCTGGGATTCAAGAAATTCAACAAGAGAATGTAAGGAGCAATCAAGCAGAAAAGTAACTTGCAACAAATCTTAAACAGAAAGCAGAATTGCTTGAAGAAGCAAACAGAAATTAAATTCAGTTTAATTGCCAAATGAGATTGAAGATCTCAGGAAATCAAAGAGACTAGAAAACAAGTCTAGATCTCAATTCCTTCCTTGATCCAACCAAGAACAATTGCAGAAGAAAGAAAGATGAAAGCAGTGAAGAAACTTCAGATCCAATTTCTCAATTTCCTCAATTATGCAGAAGAACACAATGAATTTCAGATCAAAGATTGGAACAGAATTCCTCTTCCTAATGGAGCCGGCCTCTCTTTCTGAAATGAGAGTGATGCTTTATATAGGCTTTTCAAAGTGAAAAATGAAAATGAAATTAAAACAAATTACAAAAATGAAAATCCTAATTAATTGATCCATGTGCTTGAGTCATGTGAGTGGGCTTTGCTTGCTTTGGATTTGAGGAGAAATGGGTTTGGTGGCCTTGATTCAATTGGTGAGGAATTGAATTAAATTGAATTTTGGTTGATTTTTGGCCCATAACACTTCCAGGAGGCTGCCCTGCCCTTGTGGAGGGCAGGGCAGAAAATTGATGCTTGGTGCTAGCAATTGGTGCAGCCTTGTGCGACGAGATGCTGCCCTGCCCGCGCCAAGGGCAGGGCATGAAAGGTTGATGCGCCAGATTTGAGGAGTGCGCGCGCTTGGTGCTGCCAGGGGAGGAAATTGGTGCGCCAAATTTGTTGCTTGGTGCGCCAAGTTCTTGTGCCATCCAAATGCTGCCCTGCCCGCGCCAAGGGCAGGGCAATGTTCCTTCCTTCACGTCCCAAGTTCGAATCACGGAGGAGGCAAACACGCTACAATTTTTTCTTGGTTTCTTTTTTGCTTATTTTTGGCCCTTAAAGATGCCTTTTGTTCCTGCCTCAATTGGACGCCAAATATGGATTTCTATATATCGTTGGAAAGCTCTGAATGTCAGCTTTCCAACGCAACTAGAAGCACATCAATTGGACGTCTGTAGCTCAAGTTATAGCCCTTTGAAGAAGGCATGGTCATGCTGTGAGCGCCCAGATTTTACCTTAGCCAAATTCTTGCTTCCAATCCTCAATGTGCATCACGATTCTGCCCTTGGCAAGGGCAGGGCAGTGTGCGTGCTGGCTGCTTCCTTCCTTGATTTGGTCATGGGCCACGCTTTTAAAAGCGTGGCCTAAGGCTCCAAAGTATATCCCAACTTCAAAGTGTACCCCAAAGCTCTTTTTTTCTCCTTTTTTTGTGCTTCTTTGCTTCTTTTTTCTTATTTCCTACAAGATTTATAAAATTAAAATATCAAGAAAATATATCATTTAAGTACAAAAAGCATTCAATATTTAAGCACAAATCATCAATTTCTTGTATGAAAAAGCATAGAAAATGGGTATATGATGACATGTCATCAGCAATCAAGAGTAAAAGAGAGATGATTAGTGGTTGGCATTGTAAATCAAAGCTCATTAAGGTTGAAGCTTCATGGTTTAGGTGCAAGGGCTAGTATAGTGCTCAATTAATTGGGTCTAGGAGGAGAGTTTGGTGCATAAATAAGAATTCTGCTTGCTTATCACCCGAATAGAATCATGATGATCAATTAGAAGACGGGTGTAAGAACATGATTTGGGATCCCGACATACAAGAGAATCAATTTTGGGAGCTCATAGCTTGTTTGGAACTTTATCAAAGCTTGACCCACTTAACTGAAGATTCTGGAGCATATTGAAAATTCAAGCATTGGTGGAAGTTCAAAGATGAGTTCAAGCATAAGCCGCCATAACAAGGAGCTTGCCAAAATATCCAACTTAAGGACTATAACTAAAAGTGCTAGTTGGAAGACACCCCACCGGGATAAACTCTTTCAATTTTCCCTTTTGTATATATATATTGGTGAATAAGTTGAATTTTCAGTTTTAGTTAGGTTTGTTAAGTTTTCTTGGTAGTTTATTATTTTTTAATAAGGTTTGGTAGTATTTTGGTAATCTTTTGGGAGTTTGGAATGCTTGGTTTAGTACAAAAGAGTTGAAAATTTTTTAAAAATAAAGCACCAATCATGCGTACGCATGTCTTATGCGTACGCATCATCCCCAAAAGTTCACCAAATCATGCGTACACATGCCTCATTCGTACACGTGACACCAAAACAAGACCAACACCATTTTGTGCGAGTATCATGGTACCTTTTTAGCATCACGCTCTTTAAAAAAATCAAGGCATACGTACGCATGCGAAATGCGTACGCATGGTCCCTTCATAGGGGCTTAAGGTATTCATGCGAGTGTTGTACGTAAATCATGCGTACGCATGAAACCCAACTTTTCCCTTAGCATACGTATGCACATGTAATGCGTACACATGAAATTGAAAAGTATAACCCTCTTATGCGACTGCCCTAAAGTAACTTCCCACCAGAGGAATGATAAACCCCAATTTTGTGGTTTATCTTATGTTGAATTTAGGAGATTTTATCAACTTGTCTCACATTTATTCAATAAAATAGTATGGTTTTGTGAATTTCTCCCAATTTGTGCTTAAGAGTGAAAACATGCTTTTTAGGCTTTAAAATTGCTAAATTTAATTCACTTTAATTCCATTCGATGCCTTGATATATTTGTTAAGTGATTTTAGATTTAGAAGGCAAAGATTGGGTTGAAGAAATGAAGGAAAAGCATGCAAAAATGGAGAATTCATGAAGAAATGAGATTTTGGTAATCTGCCAGCGACGCGTGTACGTGGCTTACGCGTGCACGTGGGAAGGAAATTTGAAGCATTAACACCCAACCAATAAAATATATATTGTACAAAAATTTATGTGCTGTATAAAACCTTATGTGTTTATTGATTTGGAATAAAAGAGATCTACATATGGTGTTTATTGGTTTGGAAAAAGCGTATGATAGAGTACCAAGGGAGGTCTTATGGAAGGTTTTAGAAAAGAGGAGAGTAAGGATCGCATATATCCGTGCAATTAAAGACATGTATGATGGGGCCACAACTAGTGTGAAGACTCAAGGTAGTGTGACAGAGGAATTTTCCATTGGTATAGGATTACACCAGGGATCATCCTTAAGTCCATACCTTTTCACATTAGTCTTGGAAGTACTCACAGAGCACATCCAAGAGCCTGTGCCATGGTGCATGCTTTTTGCCGATGATATCGTCCTTATGGGAGAGTCAAGGGAATAGCTAAATAAGAAATTGGAGTTGTGGAGAGAAGCTCTAGAAGTGTATGGTCTGCGCATAAGCCGTAGCAAGACGAAGTATATGGAATGTAAGTTCAGTCTGAGAAAGGAAAACCCTAATATAGAGGTGAAGATTGGAGAAAACATCCTACGAAAAGTTAAAAGTTTTAAGTATCTTGGGTGCATCATACAAGATAATGGAAAGATTGAACAGGATGTAAATCATAGGATCCAAGCAGGTTGGTCAAAATGGGGGAGTGCATTTGGTTTTATATGCGACAAAAAAGTACCTTTAAAACTTAAATGTAAATTCTATCGCACTGCTATAAGACCGGCTATACTTTATGGTACAGAGTGTTGGGCGACTAAAAGGGGGCACGAACATAAGCTGAGTGTGGTAGAGATGAAGATGTTGAAATGGATGAGTGGTCATATGCGATTGGATAAAATAAGGAACAAAGATATAAGGGAGAGACTTGGAGTAGCACCCATTGTGGAAAAGATGGTTGAATCGCATCTCAGGTGGTTTGGACATGTGAGAAGAAGACCGATAGAACATCCAGTCAGGAAGGTGGATGAGATGGAAAATGGACAAAAGGCGAAAGGCAGAGAAAGACCTAAAAAAACCATCCATGAGGTGGTCAAACAAGATCTACATGTAAACAATCTCTCTATAGACATGATACATGACAGAACACAATGACATTGTTTGATTCATGTAGCCAACCCCATTTAGTGCGACAAGGCTCTATTGTTGTTGTTATTGTTGTTTATAAAACCTTACGTGCTATGTTAATAAGTTTCTGTACCCTTCAATATATATTTCACTACCGAAGAAGCCCAGAAAAAAAAAAAATGACGTATATTCACATGTATTTTTTTTTGTTAAACTTGTACTAATTTGATTAGACTTAAATACAAAAATACTTGTGCAAGTACCACCACGATTGAATTCAACCTCAAATCAATTGAGGAAAAAAATAATGGCAGTATCTTTGTTATATTTTATATAATAATGATAATAATGAATTTTTGTATTCTATGGTGTCGATTTAAAATTTAGACTTGGCCTCTCGGAATTCAGAATTCCAATTTGAATCCATAATTAACTTGGGAACTCACTACAACTGTATCTGTATGTTAATTCTAATTGTTAACATTTAACGAATATATTCAACTACGATTAAAACCGACAATGAGCAAGTGAAATCAGGGTTTCGAGAACCGAATAGGTCATCGAGCTGCTCTAGTCTCTGATTCACTGGTTCATTGGTCTAACCAATCTAATCGTGGTTCAATCGAAAAAATTGTTTTAGAATAAAATAATAAATAAATTATAAATATACATCCTAAAATATAATTATAGCTTTTGGTGAAGATTTTCCTACTAATCTAGTACAGTCAACAAGCACCAAACTAATAAGATGTAAAACTGATTTCACTCCAAAATGGCTGCTTCTTCTAAACTAACATCAAGTACCAAACTAACATCAAGTGAAATGGCTTCTGCTTCGCGTTTGTCCAATCCAAAATTCCAAATATATTTCTCAATTGATTTAGTGCAGCAATCTGAAATAAGTTGTAAACATATTAATGAGTATTTACACAGATCAAGTTTCCATCTCAAACCAATAACAACTTTTAGAGTAATGAATATCATGCTTTTTAGCACAAAGTTATGTGGGCTTTGCTTGACTAAATGCTGATTCATGAAAACAAGAGACTAAACAGAGCCAAGAATCAAGAACAATCAGCATCCAGCAACAAACACTATAAAACAAGCATAAAGTAACCACACTAAACCTGAAATCAATAAAGATAAACAAAAATAAAAAAATTTCAATAATGATTTGATTTCTAATTTTTGCAACAGCAAGAAAATTTTAACAAAAATTTTAGAAACGGAAAAAACAGCAGCAGCACAAAATCAATGAGCAGAAGCACAAAACCAGTAAAACACTATCAGAGCCATCGAGCAATTTATAAACAGCCACAGCACAATGAAAAATAAAAAAATATGAACCAGTAAAAACAGCCTAAGCCACAGAAATTATAAACAGCCACAGCACAATGAAAAATAAAAAAAAAAATATGAACCAGTAAAAACAACCTAAGCCACAGAAATCAATGAAAAATAAAAGAATATGAACCAGTAAAAACAGCCTAAGCCACAGAAATTAAAAACAGCCACAGCCACAGACCATGAGCAAATATGAACAAAAAAAATTAGGAGCCATCAGCAACTGGTGAACTAGTAAAACACTATCGGAGAATCGAGCAATTAGAAAACACTAAAACAGAATAAAAGAGTAAGTATTAGGTGTTCTGGTTGATACAAATGATATAACAGAGTCACAGAGCAATCAGAAGTTCAAAACCATACGATACGAATTTGCAAATTTGTAAAATTTCAACCATCAGCAACCAGCAAATTCAAGAGTACAAGACAGATCCATCAACAACAGGAAATTACAATTTACAAAACATTCATAACCAAACTTCAAACCAAGACCGAAGATGAATTGAAGAAACATGCAACAAAAATTGAAGAAGAATACCGAAGAAGAAGACCGAAGAACAACAATTTCGGAACTTCAAACCAAGAAGACCGAGCCCTCGGTGAAGATGAAGACGAGAAGCCACTAACCTGAGTTCCGTGCCGAGAAGCCAGCGAAGTTGAAGAGGACGTGCCCAGCAACTGGGTTCTGGACACGGGAAAGAGGAAGAAGCGGCGGCGCTGACGACCTGGAGACGGCGGCGGCGCTGACGACCTGGGACCGGCGGCGGCAAAGAAGGGCTAGGGTTCCCTTTGCTTCAGAGTTCAGAGTTCTCTAGTCCAGGGTGAGTGAGTGACGAATGATTGGGGGAAGAAGGGGTTGGTTCACACTTCACGGATCTGCTTCTTTTAACGGCGTCGTTTTATTCGAACCGGCCAGTTACTGGTCCGGTCCAACCGGCCGATTCTTGGCCGGTTCGACAGTTTTTGAACGGTTTTCTTTCCAGCGGTTTTGGATAATGGACCGGACCATTTATAGTGCCAATTTTTTATTAAACCGGTTTGACCGGCTGGTCCGGTCATTCACTTACAGAATCATAAACTACTAACGAAAATATTAACTAGAATCTACTAACGAAAATATTAACTAGAATCGAACCACACCTCAGCTATTTGATTGGATTCAAAACAATAATCAACTTCGTTCTAGTTCAATTGACAATCTAAACTTGAACTATTCATTATCTTCAACGAGATAACTGTTCAAAACTAGTTTTAGAGGTTGATTTCAAAAGCGTAGAGAACGAACGAAGAGGAACACAAAAACGCAGAGACGAAAGAGAACGTAAATCAAAACAGAAACGAAATTCTTTTAAAAAAGGCAATTATATATTCACGCGTTGATTGAGACTTGTACGGAATAATAACTTATATGTGAAAAATATTTGAAACATTAACACCCAACCAATAAAATATATACGATACAAAAATTTATGTACTTTATAATACCGTATGTGCTATGTTAATAACTTTCTGTACCCTTCAACAAATATTTTAGTACTGAAGAAGCACAGAGAAAAAAAATACGTATATTCACATGTATTTTTTTTTTTGTGTTAAACTTATACCAACTTTATTAGACTTAAATACAAAAATAATTGTGCGAGTAACACCACTATTGAATTCAACCTTAAATCAATTGAGGAAAAAATAATGGCAGTATCTTTGTCATACTTTATATAATAATGATAATAATGAATTATTGTATTCTATGGTGTCGATTTAAAATTTAGAGTTGGCCTCTCGGAATTCAGAATTCCAATTTGAATCCATAATTAACTTGGGAACTAACTGCAACTGTATCTGTATGTTAATTCTAATTGTTAATATTTAACGGATATATTCAACTGCGATTAAAACCGACAATGAGCAAGTGAAATAGGCGAATAGGCACGTTCCAAACTACGAAGAATACTCTACTGTATGTTAGACATAAATAACGAGTTTTCCATTGAGCCCCCCAACTTTACAAAGAAGCTTCTCCCCCAGAGCCAACCTTTGTCAACACAAAATGGACCTCCAACCATCGTAGTCAAACACATTGCTTTGATCAAAGTTAATTTAAAATGCAACCATGCGCCCAATCCAACTTTCTTTTATACCACTCCAGATGGAAGGCGAAGAACAAGCTGTCCCCCGAAAACACTGCAAAAACCAAATACCATAACTCGTAAGGTCGATAAAACCATAAAAACAAAGGAAAAGGAGGAATAGGGGAAGTAACTATAAGATGCACACAACAAACCTTTTGACATAATAATAGCAGAAATCTGCAAGGATAAAAGTCTGGACAATTTCTGAGATAAGAACCATTGATGGCCATAAACCATATCCCAAGGCAACCAACAAATGTCCACGGCTATCTAACACCTGTTGCAAGAATTCGTAACTAAGTTGAATACCAATAATTTGTATAGCCAATAAGTTTTGCCACTACAGAAACATTCCAACATCAGGAAAGCTATAACCCAATGGCTATGAATACGAACCTAGTTTCAATTGTCAGAAGCACATATTCAAAAGCAAAATCATAGAGGAATGACGATTGGTTATAGCTGTTATCGCTATATCATTTACATCTGATATGATGGCATTCAGTACTTAATCAACCAACTAACTGCTAACCATGCAAAAGAATGGTCTTCTTATTGATGCCAAATACCAGAGCACAAACCATCAAACAATTGATGACCACTTTATCAAATAAATCAAACAGATGACTAATGCAATTACTAAGTTTTGATGAACACTTCATACCTGAAGAACCCAATGTGCACAGCTGAGGAATCTTGCGACACCAAGTGCAAACACATAATGAGCTGTGAATGGCTCAACAATCTGACAGGATGAAAAAGAATTAAACCCTGTTTCCAATATCTTATGAGTAGAACGAAAATTCTTAATTAGATTAAGAAATCATACTTTGGTGTTCTGCATGACCCTTAATTGGGGTAATACTGATACAGCTTCCAGATACACACAGAATGCCCAGAAAATCCTGTTCAATAAATGATGAGAAGTTGATGGATGAATAAACAAGGCTAACACAGCACAAGGTATCACCTGCATTCAATTTGAAAATTAGAATTGGTAAATGCACAAGTAATCTATTATTAAATCGTGTTATCAATCATGCTAGCAGCAACAGTGAAGCTTCCTCAAATTGTTGCTTTGTGACTTTTAGTGATTAATTTGCATCAACATAAAAGGATCTGATACTTAAAAAATTAAATCATAGGGAGAGCTCACCACATAATATATTGCAAAATTGTCCTTCTCCTCCATGTAACTAGACCTCAAGTTAAAACGGATCATGTATATAACCCAGAGTGTTGTACCCAAAGTAGCCAAATCAAGTATGGTGTGAATATCATATTCCATGACAAAACTGCAATACAGCCTAACAGCTAAGAACATAGCCGTCAATTCCTGAGATTTGAGCGATAATCCTGTACATCACAAAAAGTTATGGCATTAAGACATGAAAGCTAGAGAGCAAACATGAGACTAGGGTCAATTGACTAGCATTGAATCAAAATTTGGAAGAAAAATAATAACCCAAAAAAGAAAGAAGGGATTTTGGCTTTATAAATGAAACCAAACAAAAGAAGCCAATAATCTCAAGGGGAAAAAAATTTTCTGGCCACAATGATCTTAATCCCGGTTAAATAAAAATTAAGCTTTTTCATTGTCGTGTTTTCTTAGCCTTCCAACCATGCATCAAACAATTTAGTCTTCAAAAAGAACCGAAGAAACAAGAAGAATTTTTAATACATAACAAGAAATTCGATGGAGCAATTGAATTAAATTGTGAGAAGATGGAGGGAAGGGGTAACCGGCACAAGTCTTCTCTTTCATGAGCTTGTAGATGAGAACGGAGATTCCAAGGGAGTGGACAGCTTCAGCGGCGACAAAAAGGTTGTCATGATCGTGAACGATGAAGCGGAGAAACACGAGCGCCGCCATGCCCGAAACGACGGCGAGAAAAGCCTTTACCTTCGGAGGCTGCCGCCGCACCCATGTGGTGACGGCGTGGATCGACTTTTTCGGAGGCCTCATTCCTCTTCTGAGTCTCAGAGAGATGCAAAGAGGTTTCAACTTTTTTTCCTTCTAAAATCTGAATTAGGGCGTAATTTGAGATTTATGCACTTCAACGGTTCAACTCTTCCCTCACCCACCTAGTCACCTTCTTCAAACCCAACAACATCTACAAGTCAATCCCTCTATTTAAATATAGATATTTTTCAATGCGTGTCATCTGGGTTGAGTTTTATCTTTAGGGAAAGATATAAATTTAAACATTCAATTCATAAATAGTTAAAATTAAAATCCATTTTTTAGTTTATTTTCTTAATTTTTAATAATGACTGAATAATAATGTTATATTACCTGCCTTTTTTTGTGCTTATTAGTTGCTATATTGCCTGCCTAGTCAACGGGAGAAACTTACAAATTGAAAGGAAATATCAAAGCGAGATTTCATCTCAAAGTATATTTTCTATCAAAAAAGTAACGAAAATAATAGAAAAGAATAAAATAAGCGTAAAATTTGATTCTGGTTGATCTTTTACTTTACAAGATATTTTTGGGTGAGATTTTTTGAAAATATTTTTTTATAAATAATTTTTTTAAAAAAAGTAATTCAATTAAGTATTCTATGTCAAAATATTTTTTATTTATTAATTATATTTAGATATAACAATATAAAAATATTTTTATTTATTTATTATGTAAAAATATTTTTTTTTAAATATAAAAAATATTTTTAAAAAGATACAATTATAACTTTAAAAAATAAAATTTTTATTTTTTAATAATTTTATTTTTATTTTTCAAAATATGTCAGATGCACTAAACAAAAAATGATTTTTTTAAACAATTTAATAACATCTACACTAATTCATTACTTATTAAAAATATTCAAAATAAGACTTTCTAAGTGTCATCTCATTTTTTTTTAATAAGATTCTTTACAGTTAAAAATCAACATTAGCCTATTCGTGTTACATTTTAAGGTAAACAAAAATATTACGTATACAAAAAAATAAAGTAATTACTATATATTATATATAAATATGTATACTATTTAATTTAATCTGACACTATATTAAAATTTAATTTTAAAAATATAACAAAATTTTTTTAATTAAACAGCAAAAAAAGTTTGAAAGAGATATCTTTTAATGGAAAGTAGAGAAAGAAAAAGTTCGATAAGAGAGAATGAAAGAGAACTACCAAAATCAGTGAAAAAGAGTTAGAGGCATTGGATTTATAGTTTTTCATGATATGTAAGTGAGTATTTTTAATCCTAGTGAACATGATATAAAAAGAGTAATCAAAGATTAAATACGGTCAATTAAAAAATTCTAAACTGAAAACACCGTATTTTACATTAAAAGTATTTTTATCGTTTTTAACTGAAAAAGCTAAAAATAAGAAAATATCATTTTTAATTTTACACTCCTTTTAAAAATATTTTTAAAATGTCCATTCAATAAATTTTTTTGTTGATCTTTTACTCAAATTTCTAAGTTACTCCACCATTTATCTTGAACCTTGACTCCACATAATTTCTTCTTTCCCAAATCTAAGCTGGAAGTGAGTCGAGTTGACCCGAACTAAACCAAGCTTAAGCTCGACTCACGAAAATTGAACTTGTCTCACGGTTCGACTCATTAACAATCGAACATATTTCTTAAGCTCAGACTCAACTCACTGAAAGCTCACGAGCTGACTTGAGTTCACGAGTTGGCTCAAGTAATAGGTGATGGGTGGAAATTAGATTTCCACACAAAACTCACCGGCAAGTGTACCGGGTCGCATCAAGTAGTAATAACTCACTTAGAGTGAGGTCGATCCCACATGAATTGATGGATCAAGCAACTTTAATGGGTGATTAGTTTAGTCAAGATAACATTGATGATTTGAGTGAAAACTGAAGCAACAGAATGTAAATGACAAGGAATTTAAAGTGCAGAAAGTAAATTGACTTGAAAGTAAAGAGCAGAATGTAAGTTAGTTGAAGCTTAAATGACAAGGAAAATAAAATTGCATCAGATCTAGCTTGCAGAAAATAAAATGACAGAATCTTAAATGACAAGAAAGGTAAATTGCATGAAATGTAAAGAGGGGGCTGGGTGCTGAAAATTAAAGAAAGAAATAGATCAATCAATCAGAACAATTGCCGAAAATGTAAATGTGCAGGAAAGTAAATCAAGCTCAATGTGAATGTGAAATTGCAGAAGAAGAGAATTGCTCAGATTTGCAGGAAGAGTAAATTCAGATTTACCAAAAAGAGAATTGAGGTGCAGGAAAATTTAAATTGCTTAGAATTGTAAATCAAGCTCACAGTAAACTCATGTAAATTTCAGAAAACAAAATTTCAGAAAAGAAGATTTAGAAACATGAAATTTCATAAACCAATTTGACAATTGCAGAAAAATTAAAGTATTTTAAAAAAAGTTCTCTATTCTATCCTACTCCTATTGCTCTCTAGTAGAGCCAACCTCCTCACAAAAATAAAAATGATGCCTTATATAGACTTTATAAAGTGAAAATAAAAATAAAATTGAAAAGATTCTTGGGACAACCACCCGTTCTTACTCGACCTCGGGAAGGAGAAGCACTTATATTATACCTAACAGTAGGAAGCTGGGCAGTAGTCTTGGCACTAGTCCGAGAGGATGAAAGTGGACAGCAACCTATATACTTCGTCAGCAAAGCACTACACAAGGGTCCAAACTGAACTATCAAAAGATAGAAAAGTTCGCCTACGTTCTCATATTAACCTCTCGACGACTTCGTCCATACTTCTAGGCTCACACCATCAAGGTTCGGACCAACCAGCACATAAAAGACATTCTGCAGAAAACAGATTTAGCGATGAGAATCCTACAGTGGGCTGTCGAGTTGTCCGAATTCGACCTCCAATATGAAGTTCAGACAGCGATCAAATCACAGTATCTGACCGACTTCATTGCAGAGTACACTGACACCACGGAAATCCCTACGAAGTGGAATCTTTACGTGGACAGCTCTTCCAATAAAACAGGGAGCGGAGCTGGCGTGATAATAGAAAGTAATCAGGGAACCCAAATTGAATTCTCGCTAAAGTTCGAGTTCCCTACTTCCAATAACCAGGCTGAGTTTGAGGCACTATTGGCTGGTTTGAAGCTGGCTAAAGAAGTCGGAGCCCAAAAACTTGTCATATTTAGCGACTCACAGGTTGTCACCTCACAAATAGCAGGGACCTACCAAGCCAAAGATCCGGCTATAAAAAAATACCTGGACAAAACCAGGGAACAACTCGGGTAATTCCAGGAATATAAGATCCAACATATACCTCGGGAACATAACGCTCGAGCTGACGCACTCTCAAAATTAGCCAGTACCAAACCAGGGGGAAATAATAGGAGCCTCATTCAGGAAGTACTGCAAAACCCGTCAATCTCAGAAGAAGAAAAAATCTTAGCCATATTAGGCCAAGATCAAGGATGGATGACTCCCATAATTAACTACCTCAAATCAGAGATACTCCCTACAGATAAGCAGGAGGCAAAGAGGTTAAAACGGGAGGCACAGTATTATACCATCATAAATAACATTCTATACAAAAGAGGAATTTCGACACCTCTACTAAAATTTGTACCGACCTCTAACACAAAAGAGGTATTGGAAGAGATACACAGCGGCGCCTGTGGAAACCATCTCGGAGCACGAGCCCTTGCTAAAAAAGTACTTCGAGCTGGATTCTTTTGGCCGACTTTGAATTAAGAAGCCACCGAGTACGTTAAGAAATGCCCACCATGTCAGAAACATGCTAACTTTCATGTCGCCCCACTAGAGGAGCTCATCAACATGACATCACCTTGGCCATTTGCAAAGTGGGGACTCGACCTTCTCGGGCCCTTCCCCCAAGGGTCAGGACAGGTTAAGTTCCTCATTGTAGGGGTAGATTATTTCATAAAATGGATAGAGGCAGAGCCTTTAGCCAATGCCACGGCCCAAAGAAGTCGAAAATTCCTATATAGGAACATTATCACAAGGTTTGGGGTTCCTTACTCCATCATCACAAACAATGGCACTCAATTCACAGACGCAAGCTTTAGAAAATTGGTAGCCGACTTGAAAATAAAGCACCAATTCACATCCGTGGAACATCCGCAGGCTAATGGACAAGCAAAAGCTGCCAATAAAGTCATATTAGCCGGGCTAAAATGGAGGCTGCAGGACGCAAAGGGAGCCTGGGCCGAAGAGCTCGCACAAGTCCTATGGGCATATCGGACAACTCCACACTCCACCACAAAGGAATCACCCTTCCAATTGGCTTATGGAATGGAGGCTATGATACCGGTAGAAGTTGAAGAAGGATCCCCCAAAACGATCCTCTACAGCGAAAAAGCTAACTCCTGACTCCAAAGGGAAGAACTCGACATACTCTCAGAAGTCTGAGAAAGAGCTCGGATCAGAGAAGAATCATTAAAATGCCGCATGGCCTTAAAATACAATCAAAAGGTAGTACAGCGAAGTTTCGCCAATAATGACCTCATCCTAATCCGAAATGATATCGGAACAAGTCGACCTAGAGAGGAAAAGCTGGTAGCTAATTGGAAAGGACCCTACCGAATCACAAAGGTACTAGGAAAGGGTTACTACAAAGTGTTTGAACTCGAGGGCCGAGAGCTACCGAGATCATGGCACGCCTGCAACCTAAGAATGTATTATAGTTAAAAGGTAATAAAAGATCTTAGGACAAAGGTGCACTCTTTTTCCTAAAAAAGGTTTTTTAATGAGGCACCAAACCAAGATCTAGAAAATTACCTAGGGTAAGCACCCACATATATATATTTTGCATATTTTCTATTTTGAATAAAGTTTTCCAGATTTCCTACAAAATCTCTTTATCAAGACGCATTATTTTGAAAACACAAAATTCATCGCCCGATTATAAAGCTATAGATCGGCAAAAGTGAAAACCAAATTCACTGCCCGATGTGATCGACAAAGAATGAAAATCAAGTTCATCAAAGATCGACCAAGCGAGGATCAAACTCTACAAAATCGGCAAAAAATGAAAAGCGATAAAAACAGAATGATGCAAGAAGTTATAAAAAGCAATCCATGAATAGAGGCCTGACGAGGTCTGAAACAAAAATGAATTGCTAAGAAATAACTTGGAATGGACCGACGCAAAAGAAGTCAGACCAGATCAAAGCGACAAAAAGTTATAAAAAAGTAATCCCTAAAAAGAAGTCTGGCCAGCCCTAAAAAGTAGATTACTAGAAATAACTTCCAAAGGGACCGACATGAAGAAGTCGGACTAAAGCTACAAAAAGTTATAAAAACGTAATCCGTAAAAAGAGACCTGACAAGGTCCAAATAAAATGGATTACTAGAAATAACTTCCAAAGGGACCGACATGAAGAAATCGGACTAAAGCTACAAAAAGTTATAAAAAGTAATCAGTAAAAAGAGACCTGACAAGGTCCAAATAAAATGAATTACTAGAAATAACTTCCAAGGGGACTGATACGACGAAGTCAACCGAGAAAGCTACAAAGTTATACAAAGTAATCCATAAAAAGAGACCGGATAAGGTCCAAATAAAATGGATTACTCAAAGTAACTTAGGGCAGACCGACATGAAGGAATCAGCCCGAGGCAACCAAAAGCGACAGAGTTATAAAAAGTAAATCCAAGGGATTACTAGAAATAACTCAAGAAAAGATCAACTAAGAGAATTAACCGATAGAGGGCGCGCGTCAAAAGGGAGACAACTCGACCCAAAAGACCACGACCTCGCCAAAATCAATTTACAAAGTGTTCCATCAAAGAATACTCAAAAGAAAAGAACTAGCCTTAAAAAGGATACTTCAAACATGTGACAAAGCACAAAGGGAATCAAAGGAAGTCGGAAAATAAACACTGAAGATTCCCGAAAAGTGCTAAGGAAAGCTACAGGAAAGCATATTACAAAGAAACAAGGCAGTTACCATAAAACAAGACTCAAGAGGCCACTTGAAGCCGACCCCAAGAGCAAGAGAAACTATTTTTGTTTTTCAAAACAAAAGTTGCTAAAACAGCAACTGGAGTATCCAAAGTCAAAGATCACAAACTTACAAAATAAAGAGTTTAAAAGCCCACAAAGACCGGGCTATACACAAATGCATAAGAGAAATTATAAAGGATCCAAAGACTTCCCAGTAGCAGCATCTCGGGGAGAAGGAGGGCGAGTCTGAAGGGAAACTGCATCTACCGTCCCGTCATCCCGATTCAAAATCTGGATGTCTGGATCAGAGTCCGGTTGACTGGCTTCAACTGCCGGAGTTGAGGAAGGCGGGATAATAGAGGCTTTGGCAGAAGAAACTGAACGAGGGACGACATCATCATCATTATCGGGGTCATCAGGAATAATTTTACCATCTTTTACAATGTTGTCCGAACTAAAAAGGGTAAGGTCGAGCTCAGGCGTAAGAACTCGGACCTGATCCTTCAAGTTCTCATAAGCAGCATTCACACTACCCACAAGATGACCCTGGAGCTCGGCATAGTCAGCTCGAGCAGATTCCAAACTCTTCTGGAACTCTACCATCTCTCTATAGGTCCGGACATAGCTATCTTTATGCTTCTGGGCCATCTCCTCAGACAGATCCGCCAGGGCCTTAGCCGCTGTAGCCCGAACCTTTTCACCCTCCAACTCTTTCTCCAGTTTTGCCACCTTTTTTTCGAGCTCCTCCTTCAACCCCTTGATCCTATCATACTCCGACTTGGCCTCCTCTATGAAAGCCTTAGTGGCATGAGCAGGAACATCCTGAGCAATCCGGAACAAGGCCGCTCCCATATGCGCCATTCTCACACTATTTCGGGTAATAAATTCCAGATGGTGAAGGATGGATACATCATCCGTAGGCATACCGTAAGGAGCAATTTGTTGGTCAACAAACCCCACGACATCGAAATCAGGGGCATCAAAATTAAAAGGCTTAGCAGTTCTCGGCTTTTTAGGAGAAGGGTCGGCAACAGACGGGGAGGCAGCATTGGAGGTCAGCAGAGGAGGAACAGATGAGGCTAGCCGGATGTTAGGAGTCGGGATGATCTTTTTGGGACCAGAAGCGTCCGAGGTCGACCTCTTCAAAGAAGCCCTAGACGACCCCTCCTCGGGAACCTTGGCCGAGAGGTTTAGGGCCCCAGTCGCCTTCTTCGCCTTTTTAAAGGCCTTCCTAGCATCATTATTTTTAACCATCTTTGAAAATATGCAACAAAGAAACCAAGTTATAAATCAAAAAAGAAAATAGATAAACTCAACAAAATAGAGCAACACAACAAATACAAAAGAAGTTGACCACTACCCAACTCAGCTTGGAGAAGTGAAGGATCTCCTAGAAATTTTTTGGTATCGAGATAGGGAGGCTGCCCCCAGTTCTCTTCCAACACAGTTACAAGGGCTTGTTCGACCTCATCCAACATCTCCCAGGAATATCTAGATACCACTACATTTTGTTGCCACTCTAAAGGAAAAGCAGGTTCATCATTCTCATCCAGAAAAAAGGGACGAGCTCCTTCAACAGCTTGGACCTTGAAAAAATAGTTCTTAAAATCATGGAAGGATTCATCATACATGGAAAATACCTTTTTTTCCTGGGAAGCTCGGAAGGAAACCCAGGCGGCCTTCTTCTTAACCACACCAGGTTTTGTCAGAACAAAGAGGTAAAAGAAGAGGGATTGGGAAGGTTGGACACCCAATTCATGACACAGCAATTGGAAGATTTTTATGAAACCCCAGGAATTAGAATGGAGTTGGGACAGAGCCACGTTACAAGACCACAACAGGTTGGTCTCAAAAGGAGTAAAAGGAAGGATAATATTCATCTGACTAAAAAAGAAGTCATATGCTTAGAAAAAAAGGGCGATCTCCAGCAGCCCGAGTAGAAAAACAAACTCTCACTTCAAAAGTAAGGGATACAAGCTCATAGTTCTTCTCATCACTACCATTACTACAAATCCTATGGAATTTTCTAAGTTGCTCACAAAATTCAGAGTCAACCAGCGAAATACATAAAAGAACCATAGAATCCACCCAGTTGGCCATGCCAGCAGGAACTTGGGAGGATGTCTCGACAATATTCTTACGGGAAGACATGGATCAACTACTCCTACAAAAAGAAAAAAAGGGGGGGTAACTAATCAAACAGCTTGGGCAAAGTGAGGAAGAACAGCTCAGACAAAAATGGATACAAACTCAAAACTACAGCATGGAGAATATTAGAAAAAACAAAAAAGGAAACCCCAGGACACAACCCAAAGTCCTGGGGCATCCTTTGGAGGCAGTAACAGAGTAAAGGACTAACAGAGTAAGGACTAAAACCTACGATCTGACACCTCCTAACAAAAGAATAACCTTCTCCTAAAAAAGAAGCGACACTCCAATCACAAAGACAACCAACTATCAAAATCATCTTTCATATATCAACGTACGCCAAAAGGAAAAGAAGCAACCCTTTTTTCAGAATCAAGCAAACTCATCATGTCAAAAGGCGAAGAAAACTGAAGATACAAGCAGAAACGGTAGCTACATGCAAAGCCCCAAAAGCGTCAACTATCAAGACATACGACGAGATTCATGCAAAAAATAAAGAAACTCCCAAAGCATACATTATGGCAGCAATCAGATACAAACAAAGATAGAGAAAAGATTCAAACTTTCCAACGCAAATGCAAGCAAGATCAAAGCTTTTCATGACCAAACAACATTTTCAAAGAAAAGAAACGACGAAAGAAGTAAAGAAACAGAAAAGAAGAACCAACCTGAAAAGGAGGAAAAGCGCCGAAAAAAGTCGAAAGAAACGAAGCATTAAGGAGTTCATCCCAAGAGAAGGAACATTTGTTTCAAAATTAAAAGAAACAAAACGCTCCGCATTCAAAGGGAAAACTCTACAAAGAAGGAAATCGACAATGCTCGAGCTCGGCTTTACCAGAGAAGGATTGAAGTCCTAAAACTAAGGACTCGACCTCAAAAGGAAGACCGCACTCAAGCAGGGGCACTGTTCATACCCTGGGTCGAGATGTCCGACCCGGGACGATCGGCGACAAGCCAACCGACCTCTTCAAGTCAGGACTATCCGACCTCTTCTCCAAGAGCTCGGCCAAATCACTAGGAAATCCCAATAAAGGCCCAGACAGAGGAACACGACCCAAATCCAAAGGCAGCCCAAGCCTATAGAGATAAGGGCGGTTCCCTTGAAGATAAGATGACTTCACTCAAAGGTAAGATAAGATAACTATCTTATCTCCAAAAAAGGTCACTCTACAACATTATAAATACACTGGAGCATCTAGGTATAACTCATACTCTGATTCTACTAAAAATCTGCTTAATACTCTTGCTAACGTAAGCATCGGAGTCCCTTGCAGGTACCACCACCCTCCGGTGACGAAGGATCAGCACCGCCACCAAGTCCTATAAGTCAGACACGGCGGCTCCGGCCACCATCATCAAGTCGGACTCAACAGCGCCGACCAGTACAAAAGATCTCGTCCGAGATCGACCTAAATACACTCGAATATCTTCGTGTTACACCCAAATTTGCTGCAAATACAGAAAAATGTTCCCTCTAATGCTGCATTTTTTCTTCTTTTTTTTCCTTCTTTCTTTCTTTTTTTAGTTGAATGAATGTAATTTCATTCTCTTCCAGTAATTTTGCAGCATTATGTGCTTTTTCTTCTTCTTTGATTTTTTTATTCTTGTTAGAAGAGTAAAACAAGAAAAAATTGAGAAGATAAAACAAGAAAAAAAAAAGATGAATAAAAAAAAGATGGTGGTGATGATGATGATGATGATGATGATGAAAAAGAAGAAGAAGAAGCAGCAGAAGATGAGGAGGAGAGAGAAGAAGAGTTTTGAATTATGCAGAACTTATTAGCACACATACACCGAAAATTTTTGAATAATACATTCAAATATCTTCGTGTTACACCCAAATATCTTCGTGTTATACCCAAATATGCTGTAAATACAAAAAAATATTTTCTTTAACGCAGAATTTTTACATTATATTTAATACAAACCATTAACGATGAAACATTATTCACTTACAGAATCATAACCTACTAACGAAAAAATTAACTAGAATCGAATCACTCCCCAGCCACTTGATTGGATTCAAAACAATAATCAATTTCGTTCTAGTTCAATTGACAATTTGAACTTGAAATATTCATTATCTTCAACAACGAGATAACTGATGATGGAGGAGAAGGAGGAAAAGGAAGGAGAAGAAGAAATTCCAATGAGAAAAGAAGGAGGAAGGAGGAGGAGGAGGAGGTGGTGTTGGTGACAATGATAACAAAAGAGAAAAATAACGAAGAAGAAGAATGTGCATCAAGAAGAAAAAAAAAGAAGAATAAGACCGTGCAATAAACGGCACGAAGAAGAACGTGCGCACGTGAATATAAATTACTTGTATTGACTTGTATCAAAAAATGACTTGTATCAAAAAATGACTTGTTTGTAGAAAATAATTGTATTAGTAAATAATCATTTTATTTATAAAAATCCCTACAGTATTCCAATCATGATATATGAATATACTATAGAAGTACAGAACACATTCTGACCTATTCAAAATATTAATGTTTTCAGTATTGACAAAATCACAAGGTATTTAATACTTCCCCCTGATCTCGAAAGTGCTAAGATTATTAGGAGGCAGAGATTTGTAGATCATAGATTGAGGAATGAATGAATGAATATCTACGTAAGTTTATCACATATTAAATGCGATAATGGAAAATATGACGAAGTTACATTCCATGTTCATCAGCTTACTCTCAATTTAACTTGTAACTAACTGACTATTGCGTCTAACTACATATACGGTAAACAAGGATTACTGAGCATCATGTCGGTCTTAGTCTCTATCATAAGGTGGACAAAATTGATCAATCAAAGACAAGAAAGAGTTCACAAGTTCCAAGAATTTGATCTCTTGAGCAAAGGCTTTAGATGTTTGTCTTCTTCCAATGCAACGATACCCAAATGGGATGGGTCATCCAGCATCATCCTAGCCACCAAGTAGCCAGCAATGGACCATGTTTGACATTTGCGAGCTTGCTTCCCAATGTATCTACCTTGTGTCCCATCATAATATTCCGGCCAATTGTCCTTCAGCAACCTGGTCTCCGCAATCTCAAGGGCGTGTCTTGCGATTTGAGGTCGCCCTGTTTTGATGGAGGCTGCGGCGAGAAGCCACAAAAGAACTGCAAAATGTGGATCACATATCTTAGAATTTAATATAGCATGATAAGCATCTTGAAAGTATATATGTACCTGGCCAAGATCCACCATTGTGGTAACTCCATCTAGTATTCTTTGGGTCGCATCCTGTTATGATCTTCCATTCATGGCTTTCAATGGCTGGATAACAAACTTTGACAGGCATCTCCCCAACCAATTCCTGCCACCGTGATTCAATGAGATCCATGATCGCAACGGATTGCTCCGGAGTTGCCAAGCAGGACAATATGGCAATGCAGTTTCCAAGGCAGAACCATCGGAAATCCATCCTAGCTGGACTCACATTGCCAATGAAGTATCCACCATGATGAGGCATGAAGTCAAAAACCCAATCTGGTAGAGAATCAGGAATCACATTGAACTTATTCACTGCGGTATGCGAGTACTCTTCTGTTTTGAAGCGATAGACATCATTAAGTTGCTTCAAATCCAACCAAAAGTAGCTTCTAAGATGATAGCTTAAGGCATGCAAGCGTTTTACAATGCGTTCCATGAACTCTTTCCCTTCAGGATCTTGCTTAAGTAATTGCAATGCACATCTTAAAGCCATGAAGAATAGTGCTTGAATTTCAATGGGATAACCATAAACACCCTGAAACCATAAGTCCAAAACTCGAAAGTAAGAAACGTTTCCATTCATCACTAGTCATAACAGTTGCAGGCTCCCAAATCATAAACAAATACATAAACCTCACCATTCTACGATCAATCATACAGCATCCATCAGCACATAGCAGAGTTGGAAATGTGTCAAACCCCTCCGAAAGACATAAACTGAGAATCAAGCGCATACCCTTTTGACATTCAGGACGTTCAGCCAAGGAAGAGTCTCCTGTAGCCTTTGTGTATGCACGAAGTAATATAATCCACCAAAATCCAGAATCAACAGGAGCAACCCTGCCTATTGCACTCTCTCCGAAATCCGCTATGAGAGTCTCATGGTTCCTGACAGGGTCATGGAATACTTTAAAACTAGCTGGCATCACCCCTTCTGCTAGCTGGAACCTATCAATCTTCTTCTCCCATGACTGAAGACGAAGTGTCTTCAAGATGAAATTCTTAACAATGTCTGGTTCCCCGTGCATCAGAAAAGCCAGAGCACTCGGGACAAAGTCCCTAACAAAGACCTATGCACAAGTATAACAACAATGAATAAAATACACAAAAAGAAATATGATATCACTAGAAGTATAGAACAACTTATGGAGAAAAAAAAAAGAGATAGATAAAAGAAAGAAAAGAAAAGCCTTAAAAGTGTACCTGATCATAATTTAGTTTCTCATCAGAATTGTCCAAGGCAGCAATTGTACCAACCGGCTGGCCGCGAAAATAGACCAAGGAACGCCTCAGAGCTTCCCATCCTTCATTTATTATTGGATGTGGATCCAATATGAGTGATCTTGGGATGCCTGATTTTTGTAGAGGAGAAAAAGCAGAATCAAAAGTGTCTCCTGCGCGAGAAGAGTTATCATTTTTAGTTGAGGACGGACGTGGAGAAAACCCTACAGATAGTTCACTCATTGATCTTTCATCTGCTGATCTCTGCCTCTCTATGTTCAACGACCTTGGCCTCTCTACTAATGCTTTTGAGAAATCAAATTCGTCAATTTCTGCCACACTACACAGTGCATCTGGACTTCTTACACTCAGATTCCGAGATTGAGACCACTCCATCTGATAGGAAGCCATCTTCGATCCTAGTGACAAGTAGCTAGTAGCACTACTGCCAAATTTCCTGCAGATATGTTATCATTAAGTTTAAGATATCAGATTCGACTAACTGCTAAATTCCATGTTTTGTAGTATTAGAAGCCCAAAAGAAGACATTTTCTGATAATCAAGATTATTGGCTTCGTCAAATAATGATTGTTCGAATTTCAAAAGTTATAATATTATTTTAAGTAGTGGAGATGCAGAGACACAAAACAAATAATCATCTATGCCGCACCCAACGAAATAAAGAAAAAAAAAAGACTAATCATCTCGTTGTCAAGATTATCCCACATGGCAAGATGGGCAAACAAGAAAACCGCAAGAGAGGAAGATGATGATAAAAAGGAAAGGCGGTAACGGATGATGAAAGCACAGAATCCAGAATTTGCCCCAAATATAATTGATGATGACAGAAAATAAAGAAATGTAGAAGAATGATCAACATTGTAAATAAGTGTGCATGTGTTGTTGATACTTGAAAGATTACAGTGAGTGATGCGAAAAAAGGCATTTTGACGTGGCTTTCAAGAGGATCGAAAAGCTTTCAAGATTTGGGAATCATGATCAGAGAAAAGGTAGTGAGAGATTCATGCAAAGAAAGTACGATGAGTTGTTGTGGGGAATCGGGAAGCAGAAAGAGACAAATGGGTCGAATCATAGTCATGATAAAACAATTTCACAGTGCAATGAATGATAGATAAAGATTAGCGAAAACTAACCAGCAGTACCACAAGCTAGAGAGAGAGAGAGAGAGAGAGAGATTTTTCTTTGCGTGAGAACTGAGAAGGGAGGGGAATAGTGTTGATGAGTCACAGATAGAGCAACGAAAGAGAAAGAAGAAGAACGTGAAGCGAAGAAAAATGGAGGCGTCTTTTTTCTTCGAGCGAATACCCATCCGACTCCTATTATACGATAATGAGGTCCCAAGAAAACAAAAAAAAAAACTCAATTTAGTTTTGATAGTTTTTTTTGAGAGATTAGTTTCTGTGTCAAAAAAAATAATTTAAATTTTTTTTGGCACAAGAATTTCGTTGTCCTTTTGAGATAATTGTCAGGAGTAAATTAGATTTTTTTTGTTAAGGACCTCGTTATCTTTTGAGATAATTATCAGGGACTATTTTAAGTTTTATTCTTTTTCTTTTTAATTTATTCGATATACCGGAGTGCGTTTATGTTATGACTTATGAACATGTTAGAATCATAATTGTCAAAATCAGATCGACTCGCTCGGTTAAACAAAAAAACCGGCATAATCGGTTGCAAAATCGATTCGGATGAAGTATTTGACTGGAGAAAGAACTCAGACAAAAATTGATACGAACCAATTTATTGTTTTATATTATTGTTGTTGTATATTGTTGTTGTTGATTTTTCAATCAGTTTTCAATGATTTAGGTGATTTTACATTGTTATCGATTATAATTTGTGAAATATTATTTAAATGTTAGATTAATTCAATTTAAAAGATGATTAAAATACATGATGGGGTTAATAATAATTTTAAAAGAAATGTAAATTAAAATAAAATTAATCAAGATGTAGCTTTATATATATAAATTATTCTTTGAATATAATTCATGAATTGTTATTATTATTGTGTTAAATTAAGATATTATTATAATAATACTGATAATTTTTATATTTATTTTCATATTAATTATTTTTAAAATTTAAAATTTAATTTTTATTTAAATATTAGTGAAGATATGTATTTTAAATTTTAATTTTAAATTTTTGAATATTTTATTTTTTTAATTACGTGAGATCGAATCAACCAGTTTGATTAGAGACCTAATAGTTTAATCGATTTATCGATTTGGTTTTAACAAATAATATTTTTTAAGCGATATTGCCAAATATAATTTGCTCTTATATAATATGTTTTAATATTAAATATTTTAAAATAATACTATCCATCTAAATTTTTTTATGAACTAACAAAAAATTTTGAATATTTAGTATTATTTAATTTTTAATTTCCCTTAAAATAAATATATTAAATATTTAATTTTTGTTTGAGTTAAGTTAACAATAACTAAGTTTTTATTTTTTTCACTGAAATTATTTGTTAAATTTACAAATAAATTAACTATTTTTTTTCCAAATGAAAGTGCATGACTTTGTTTGTCTGTTTGTGACGTTCTGAGCGGTTTTATACGCTGATATTTTGCTGCTACGTGTCACATCTCTACTATACTGGCACTGATATTTCGCCTTTTTAAGTTTCTTTTTAATTTTTTTAACTCTTGCATTGTATGTAACTTACTAGTGTTACTGTTAGGGTAAAACGTCTACTTTCTTTTAAAGAAGAATTAATTAACATTACATTACATTACATTTACATATATAACTAGGTGCATAACTAGATAATCAAGATTTAAAATTACATCTTCTATAAGCAAATCTTTAACCAAATGTGTTCAGTCTGACAGCTATATCATTACTGTGTGAATGGTTGAGCTTGAAACTCACAATTTTACAAATAGATGATGTTCTGGTTAGATTTTTATTTAAATAAATTAAATAAATATATTAATTATTGAAATAAATAATTTTAAAAATTATTATCAAAATCTGTCCTTCAGTTTTATCTCATTTATCATGTAAAGAAGATAAATTTGTACATATCTCGTTTATACTATAAACGAGATAAAGTATATGCGCGTGACACATTTATATCTCGTGACACATGTATATCTCGTTTACAGTGTAAATAAGATACAGACAAACTCGTTTACACTGTAAACGAGATACGTATTAAGTTAATGCTTTTACAGTGTAAACGAGATGCATTAAGAAAAATTTTTAACAACTATAAAAGAATATGCAACCCTTGTCATTCTCCACATACATTTCATATACACGTGTTACGTGCACATGCTTTATCTTGTTTACCGTATAAACGAGATACGTGCAAGCTGTAAATTTCGCATAATTAATGAATAATTAGTCAATAAATTAATTATTAATCCAAGAAATTAGAAAATAAAATTTTATAGTTTAATGAAGTAGAATTAATTAAAATATTAATTTTGACACTAATTTTAAAGATTTAGGCTCAAGATTGGGTCGAACGTGCCGAACCGGACAAATCGGGCCTAAAACGAGCCAATGAACCAACCCAACCCACTTATGCAATGAGTTTCAGCTCATTTTCTTTCCTATGCATGTGAAGAACGTTGAAGCTCATAGAAAGGAGAAGAAGAAGAACTTCAAACCCTAACCCTCCACTAAATCTCATATAACCTTCAATCCGGTGCTCTGATCGCCGCACCGTTTGCGACCATGCGACCACCGCGTCGAGCTCTACAAATCCATCGGAACGATTGCATAGGTAAGCCTCATTCTCTTTTCCAACTTCTCATCCCCTAAATTTTGTAAATTCAAAGAACAATTATGTTAAATTTTGTGTAATTTCGGTGTTTAGACTCGAAATTACTTGTGAGTATTGTCGGGTCTAGCTCACTTGAGCTATGGGTCAGGTAAGCACCCTCAAACCCTTTGTGTAATGTTGAATTAATGAATTCTATATTGATTATAGTGATAATTGGGATGTTCGATTGAAAATTGATTGTTGGTAGGAGTCAAAGTGAGAATTTGAAAGCTAGAGATCAAACTTTGGTAGCTACAAGGCTGTTTAGTGAGGTTTTGGAATCTTGGAAGCTTGAAAAATGTTGCATTGTGAGGTGTTTCGAGCATTAAGAGGAATCAGCCAATATATGGTTTTAGTTTCTCGTAATTAAAATATGTGTCACGAAAACTTAGGTTAGATGACTTAGGATAGGTTGAATAATGTATTAGTGCGTATATTGTGTCAAATTGTTGTGGAATAGTTGGGTTGATGATTAATGGCATGAAAACGTTTGGTGGTGAAATAATGCATTTTTGTGTTTTTTAATGATATATATATATAATGTTGTCTTGACTATGAATTATTGTGTGACGTGATTATAATTGTGAATTAGTGTGTTATGGAGTAAATAAGGGGTGTTGAGTAATGGTTGAACTTGGTTGATGCAGATTTGGTAAGTATTAAAGGGGTTTGAGATTGAAATGTTTTTAAAATTTAGGATAGGTAATTTTGAGAAGTACTTGATTTTTTGACCAAATTTGGCAGGGTATAACTTTGCTTCCGGACCTTTGATTTTAAACTTGTCAAAAATGAAAATTTGCTTCAAGAGGTTTACACCATTCGAAGAACGGATAAAAAATGTTTTAAAACAAAAAAAGTTATGCGCGTCCGAAATTTGGTGTACAAAACAGGAATTTTGGACATAGATTTTTGCACCTTCTGCTATGCACGCGTACCTGAGGGCACACGCGACGGGGCCATTGGGCACTGCCCAGAGGCTCCGCGTAGGTGGCAGTGTGGCGCGTACGCTGAAGTGGGGATTTTTGACGATTGCGTACGTGGCTGGTGGACGAAATTGTGATCCATATTCTTTTATACTTATATGGAATTTGAAATTGGCACGAGTGGACACAACTCCGTTCAACTAACCAGCAAGTGTACTGGGTCGTCCAAGTAATAAACCTTACGTGAGTAAGGGTCGATTCCACAGAGATTGTTGGTATGAAGCAAGCTATGGTCACCTTGTAAATCTCAGTTAGGCAGAATAAATTGGTTTATGGTTTCGAAAATTAATAATAAAATAGAAATAATAAAAGGGATACTTATGCAGATTCATTGGTGGGAATTTCAGATAAGCGAATGAAGATACTGTATGGCTCAAGAACGCCTACTTTCCTATTGCTTCAACTCAATCCTTCTTACTCCTTTCCATGGCAAGCTGTGTATAGGGGTTCACCGTTCGACGATGGCTACTTTGTATCCTCTCTGGAAAATGGTCCTCTGCGCTGTCACTCGCATGGCTAATCGTCTGGAGGCATCACACTGGCCGAAGGCTACATCCCATCCTCGCAGTGAAAACTATGCTCACGCGCTCTGTCACAGCACGGCTAATCACTGGTTGGTTCCCGCTCCTGCTGGAATAGAATCCCTTGATTCTTTTGCGTCTGTCACTAACGCCCAACACTTGCAAGTCTGAAGCACGTCACAGTCATTCATTACCGGAATCCTACTCGGAATACCACAGACAAGGTTAGACTTTCCGGATTCCCAGGATCCTACTCGGAATACCACAGACAAGGTGAGACTTTCCGGATCCTCATAAATGCCGCCATCTATCTAGCTTATACCACGAAGATTCTGTTGGGGAATCTAAGAGATACACATTCAAGCTCGGTTGCATGTAGAACGAAGGTGGTTGTCAATCACGCGCGTTCATAGGTGAGAATGATGATGAGCGTCACATAATCATCACATTCATCATGTTCTTGGGTGCGAATGAATATCTTGGAATAAGAATAAGAGAGAATTGAATGGAAGAAAATAGAATTGCATTAATACTTGAGGTACAGCAGAGCTCCACACCCCTTAATCTATGGTGTGCAGAAACTCCACCGTTGAAAATACATAAGTAAAAGGTTCAGGCATGGCCGAATGGCCAGCCCCCATGGTCTAAGGACTAGGCGTCCAGAGATGTCAAATACATTAGTTAAATGTTCTATTTATAATAAACTAGCTCCTAGGGTTTACATGAGTAAGTAATTGATGCATAAATCCACTTCCGGGGCCCACTTGGTGTATGTTTGGGCTGAGCTTGATCAATCCACGAGCTGAGGCTTCTCTTGGAGTTGAACTCCGAGTTATGACGTGTTTTGGGCGTTCAACTCCGGATCATGACGTTTTTCTGGCGTTTAACTCCAGACAGCAGCATGTACTTGGCGTTTCAACGCCAAGTTACGTCGTCAATTTCCGAATAAAGTATGGACTATTATATATTGCTGGAAAGCCCTGGATGTCTACTTTTCAACGCCGTTGTGAGCGCGCCAATTGGAGTTCTGTAGCTCCAGAAAATCCATTTCGAGTGAAGGGAGGTCAGATTCCAACAGCATCAGCAGTTCTTTTGTCAGCCTTTTTCAGAGTTTTGCTTAAGTCCCTCAATTTCAGCCATAAATTACCTGAAATCACAGAAAAACACACAAACTCATAGTAAAGTCCAGAAATGTAAATTTAACATAAAAACTAATGAAAACATCCCTAAAAGTAGCTTGAACTTACTAAAAACTACCTAAAAATAATGCCAAAAAGCGTATAAATTATCCGCTCATCACAACACCAAACTTAAATTGTTGCTTGTCCCCAAGCAACTGAAAATCAATTAGGATAAAAAGAAGAGAATATACTATAAATTCCAGAATATCAATGAATATTAATTATAATTAGATGAGCGGGACTTGTAGCTTTTTTGCTTCTGAACAGTTTTGGCATCCCACTTTTTCCTTTGAAGTTCAGAATTATTGGCTTCTCTAGGAACTTAGAATTTCGGATAGTGTTATTGACTTTCCTAGTTAAGCATGTTGATTCTTGAACACAGCTACTTATGAGTCTTGGCCGTGGCCCTAAGCACTTTGTTTTTCAGTATTACCACCTGATACATAAATGCCACAGACACATAACTGGGTGAACCTTTTCAGATTGTGACTCAGCTTTGCTAGAGTCCCCAGTTAGTGGTGTCCAGAGCTCTTAAGCACACTCTTTTTGCTTTGGATCACGACTTTAACCACTCAGTCTCAAGCTTTTCACTTGGACCTTCATGACACAAGCACATGGTTAGGGACAGCTTGATTTAGCCGCTTAGGCCTGGATTTTATTTCCTTGGGCCCTCCTATCCATTGATGCTCAAAGCCTTGGATCCTTTTTACCCTTGCCTTTTGGTTTTAAGGGCTGTTGGCTTTTTTCTACTGCTCCTTCTTTTTTTTTTCGCAAGCTTTCTTTTTTTACTGCTTTTTCTTGCTTCAAGAATCAATTTTATGATTTTTCAGATTGTCAATAACATTTCTCCTTGTTCATCATTCTTTCAAGAGCCAACAATTTTAACATTCATAAACAACAAGATCAAAAGACATATGCACTGTTCAAGCATTCATTCAGAAAACAAAAGTATTGTCACCACATTAATATAATTAAATTAAATTCAAGGATAAATTCGAAATTCATGTACTTCTTGTTCTTTTGAATTAAAACATTTTTCTTTTAAGAGAGGTGAAGGATTAATGGAATTTATTCATAGCTTTAAGGCATGGTTACATACTAATGATCATGAAGTAGAGACACAAAACATAGATACACACAACATTAAAAACCGAAAAACAGAAAGAAATAAAGAACAAGGAATGAATCCACCTGAGTGAGGGTGGCGCCTTCTTGAAGGTCCAATGGTGCTTTTTTGAGCTCCTCTATGTCTCTTCCTTGCTTCTGTTGAATGATTCCTAGTAATTTTGGTGTTTCTACCCTTAGTTGCTTCCAATATTTGTGTGGAGGACAACTTATCCCCTGAGGTATCTCAGGGATCTCTTGATTTGCAGCCACATGTTCTACCACTGAGCTATGACGGCTTTATATGAGTCTTTCCATCTCCCAAGACTCAGAGGTGGAAGCTTTTGTCTTCCCTTTGAGGTTTCTCTGGCCTTAGGTGCCATTAATGGTAATGGAAAAGCAAAAAGGCTATGCTTTTACCACACCAAACTTAAAATATTGCTCGCCCTCGAGCAAGAGAAGAAAGAAGAGAAGAAGAAGAAGAAGAAGAAAATGGAGGTGAGTGAGGGGAGATGGATTCGGCTATATGTGTGGGATTGGGTGGGAAAGAGAAGTTGAATTGTAAAGGTAGGTGGGGTGTATGGGGAAGAGTGGATAGATGTGGGTGGTGAATGAAAAACAGAAGGGATGACCATAAATGGAGAGAGAGAGGGCGAGGTAAGTGGGGATCCTGTGAGGTCCACAGATCCTGAGGTGTCAAGAAATTCCATCCCTGCACCAAATAGGCATGTAAAATGCCTTCGTGCACCATTCTGGCGTTTAAACGCCCATTGGTGCACATTTTGGGCGTTCAACGCCCATGTAAAGCATGTTTCTGGCGTTGAACGCCAGTTTCATGCTTGTTACTGGCGTTCAGCGCCAGCTTTTCTTCTCTAGGCACATTCCTGGCGTTCAGCGCCAGAATATTGCTTGTTTCTGGCGTTCAGCGCCAGAATGATGCTCTGTTCTGGCGTTGAACGCCAGCCAGATGCATCTTACTGGCGTTGAACGCCAGCCTGTGCGTCCTCCAGGGTGTGAATTTTTTTCTTCTGCTGTTTTTGATTCTGTTTTTAATTTTTATGATTTTTTTTCGTGACTCCTCATGATCATGTACCTAATAAAACACAAAATAATAATAAAATAGAATAAAATAAAATTAGATAAATAAAATTGGGTTGCCTCCCAACAAGCGCTTCTTTAATGTCAATAGCTTGACAGTGGCTCTCATGAAGCCACAAGGTGATCAGGTCAATGTTGTATAGTTGCCCACACCAAACTTAGAGTTTGGATATGGGATCTTAACACCAAACTTAGAGTTTGGTTGTGGCCTCCCAACACCAAACTTAGAGTTTGACTGTGGGGGCTCTTCTTGACTCTGAACTGAGAGAAGCTCTTCATGCTTATTCTCTTTTGTCACAGAGGGATGACCATGTGCCTTAAACACAAGGTAGTCCCCATTCAATTGAAGGACTAATTCACCTCTATTGACATCTATCACAGCTTCTGCTGTGGCTAGGAAAGGTCTTCCAAGGATGATGCATTCATCCTCTTCCTTCCTAGTGTCTAAGATTATGAAATCAGCAGGGATGTAAAGGCCTTCAACCTTTACTAGCACGTCCTCTACTAGTCCATAAGCTTGTCTTAATGACTTGTCTGCCAATTGTAATGAGAACAAGGCAGGTTGTACCTCAATGATCCCCAGCTTCTCCATTACAGAGAGTGGCATAAGATTTATCCCTGACCCCATATCACACAGAGCTTTTTCAAAGATCATGGTGCCTATGGTACAAGGGATCAAGAACTTGCCAGGATCTTGTTTCTTTTGAGGTAGAGTTTTCTGAATCCAAGTATCTAGTTCACTAATGAGCAAGGGAGGTTGACTTTCCAAAGTCTCATTACCAAACAACTTGGCATTCAGCTTCATGATAGCTCCTAAGTATTGAGCAACTTGCTCTCCAGTCACGTCTTCATCCTCTTCAGACGAAGAATAGTCTTCAGAGCTCATGAATGGCAGAAGGAGGTTTAAGGGAATCTCTATGGTCTCTATATGAGCCTCAGATTCCTTTGGATCCTTAATAGGAAACTCCTTCTTGCTTGAGGGACGTCCCAGGAGGTCTTCCTCACTAGGATTTTCGTCCTCCTCCTCCCTTATGCATTCGGCCACACTGAGTATATCAATGGCCTTGCACTCTCCTTTTGGATTCTCTTCTGTATTTCTTGGGAGAATACTGGGAGGAGTTTCAATGACTTTTTTACTCAGCTGGCCCACTTGTGCCTCCAAATTTCTAATGGAGGATCTTGTTTCATTCATGAAACTGAAAGTGGCCTTTGACAGATCAGAGACTATATTGGCTAAATTAGAAGTGTTTTGTTCAGAATTCTCTGTCTGTTGCTGAGAAGATGATGGATATGGCTTGCTATTGCTCAGCCTATTGCGTCCACCATTGTTAAAACCTTGTTGAGGTTTTTGTTGATCCTTCCATGAGAAATTTGGATGATTTCTCCATGATGAGTTATAGGTGTTTCCATAAGGTTCACCCATGTAATTAACCTCTGCCATGGCAGGGTTCTCAGGATCATAAGCTTCTTCAGAAGCTGCCTCTCTAGTACTGTTGGATGCATGTTGCCATCCATTCAGATTTTGAGAGATCATGTTGACCTGTTGAGTCAACACTTTGTTCTGAGCCAATATGGCATTCAGAGTATCAATTTCAAGAACTCCTTTCTTCTGAGGTATCCCATTGTTCACGAAATTCCTCTCAGAAGTGTACATGAATTGATTGTTTGCAACCATGTCAATGAGTTCTTGAGCCTCTTCAGGCGTTTTCTTCAGGTGAATAGATCCACCTGCAGAATGGTCCAATGACATTTTCGAAAATTCAGAAAGTCCATAATAGAATATATCTAATATGGTCCATTCTGAGAACATGTCAGATGGACATCTTTTGGTCAGCTGCTTGTATCTTTCCCAAGCTTCATAGAGGGATTCACCATCTTTTTGTTTGAAGGTTTGAACATCCACTCTCAGCTTGCTCAGCTTTTGAGGAGGAAAGAATTTATCCAAGAAGGCTGTGACCAGCTTATCCCAGGAGTCCAGGCTATCCTTAGGTTGTGAATCCAACCATATTCTAGCTCTGTCTCTTACAGCAAAAGGGAAAAGCATGAGTCTGTAGACTTCAGGATCAACTCCATTCGTCTTTACAGTCTCACAGATCTGCAAGAACTCAGTTAAAAACTGATAAAGATCTTCAGATGGAAGTCCATAAAACTTGCAGTTTTGTTGCATTAAGGCAACTAGCTGAGGTTTCAGCTCAAAGTTGTTGGCTCCAATGGCAGGAATGGAGATGCTTCTTCCATCAAACTTGGACGTTGGCTTTGTAAAGTCACTAAGCATTCTCCTTGCATTATTATTATTTTTGGCTGCCATCTCCTTCTCTTGTTCGAAAATTTCTGAAAGGTTATTTCTGGATTGTTGTAATTTAGCTTCTCTTAATTTTCTCTTCAGAGTCCTTTCAGGTTCTGGATCAATTTCAACAAGAGTGCCTTTATCCTTGTTCCTGCTCATATGAAAGAGAAGAAAACAAGAAAAGAAGAGGAATCCTCTATGTCACAGTATAGAGATTCCTTTATGTTAGTAGAAAAATAAGGGGTAGAAGAATGAAGAGGGAGATTCGGATTTTTGGATGAAGAGAGGTGGGGAGAAGTGTTAGTAATTAAATAATTAAATAAAAGAAGAAAAGAGAAGGGAGATTTCAAAAATAATTTTGAAAAAGAGATTAGTAATTTTCGAAAATTAGAGATAAAATGTAATTAAAATTAAAACATGAAACAATTAGTTAATTAAAAAGAACTTTTGAAAAAGGGGTGAGATATTTTCGAAAATTAGAGAGGGAAAAGTAGTTAGGTGGTTTTGAAAAAGATAAGAAACAAACAAGAAGTTAGTTAGTTGATTGAAAAAGATTTGAAATCAAATTTGAAAAAGATAAGAAGATAAAAAGTTAGATAAGATATTTTGAAATCAAATTTTGAAAAAGATAAAATTTTTGAAAAAGATCAAATAAAAGATAAAAAGATTTAGTTCAAAAATTTTGAAATTATTTACTTCACTAACAAGAAACTACAAGATAAGATTCTAGAACTTAAAGATTGGACCTTTCTTAACAAGAAAGTAACAAACTTCAAATTTTTGAACCAATCACATTAATTATTAGTGAATTTTTGAAAATATGACGTAAAGATAAGGAAAAGATTTTGAAAATAATTTGAAAAATGTTTTTGAAATTTTCGAAAAATAGAAAAAAATGAAAAAGATATGATTTTTGAAAAAGATTTTGAAAAGATAAGATTTTTAAAATTGAAATTTTTGACTTGACTTGTAAGAAATAACTAATTTTAAAAATTTTTGACCAAGTCAACCCAAAATTTCGAAAATTTGGAGGGAAATAAGGAAAATATATTTTTTTTATTTTTAAATTTTAATTATGAGAGAGAAAAACAATAAAAATACTTAATGCATGAAATTTTTAGATCAAAATAATGAATGCATGCAAGAATGCTATGAATGTCAAGATGAACACCAAGAACACTTTGAAGATCATGATGAACATCAAGAACATAATTTTGAAAATTTTTTGATGCAAAGAAAACATGCAAGACACCAAACTTAGAAATCTTTAATGCATGGACTTTAACAAACAACAAATGCATATGAAAAACAACATAAGACACAAAACAAGAAATCATCAAGATCAAACAAGAGGACTTATCAAGAACAACTTGAAGATCATGAAGAACACTATGAATGCATGGATTTTTCGAAAAATGAAAGGAAAGATTTTTAAAGCATGCAATTGACACCAAACTTAAAAATTGACTCAAGACTCAAACAAGAAACACAAAATATTTTTGGTTTTTATGATTTTATGATTTTTTTGTATTTTTATTAATTTTTTTTTCGGAAATAATGTTAGGAAAAACGAAAAATAAAAGAAAAAATTTTTGAAAAAGATTTTTGAAAAGAAAATTACCTAATCTGAGCAACAAGATGAACCGTCAGTTGTCCATACTCGAACAATCCCCGGCAACGGCGCCAAAAACTTGGTGGACGAAATTGTGATCCATATTCTTTTGTACTTATATGGAATTTGAAATTGGCACGAGTGGACACAACTCCGTTCAACTAACCAGCAAGTGTACTGGGTCGTCCAAGTAATAAACCTTACGTGAGTAAGGGTCGATCCCACAGAGATTGTTGGTATGAAGCAAGCTATGGTCACCTTGTAAATCTCAGTTAGGCAGAATAAATTGGTTTATGGTTTCGAAAATTAATAATAAAATAGAAATAATAAAAGGGATACTTATGCAGATTCATTGGTGGGAATTTCAGATAAGCGAATGAAGATACTGTATGGCTCAAGAACGCCTACTTTCCTATTGCTTCAACTCAATCCTTCTTACTCCTTTCCATGGCAAGCTGTGTATAGGGGTTCACCATTCGACGATGGCTACTTTGTATCCTCTCTGGAAAATGGTCCTCTGCGCTGTCACTCGCATGGCTAATCGTCTGGAGGCATCACACTGGCCGAAGGCTACATCCCATCCTCGCAGTGAAAACTATGCTCACGCGCTCTGTCACAGCATGGCTAATCACTGGTTGGTTCCCGCTCCTGCTGGAATAGAATCCCTTGATTCTTTTGCGTCTGTCACTAACGCCCAACACTTGCAAGTCTGAAGCACGTCACAGTCATTCATTACCGGAATCCTACTCGGAATACCACAGACAAGGTTAGACTTTTCGGATTCCCAGGATCCTACTCGGAATACCACAGACAAGGTGAGACTTTCCGGATCCTCATAAATGCCGCCATCTATCTAGCTTATACTACGAAGATTCTGTTGGGAATCTAAGAGATACACATTCAAGCTCGGTTGCATGTAGAACGAAGGTGGTTGTCAATCACGCGCGTTCATAGGTGAGAATGATGATGAGCGTCACATAATCATCACATTCATCATGTTCTTGGGTGCGAATGAATATCTTGGAATAAGAATAAGAGAGAATTGAATGGAAGAAAATAGAATTGCATTAATACTTGAGGTACAGCAGAGCTCCACACCCCTTAATCTATGGTGTGCAGAAACTCCACCGTTGAAAATACATAAGTAAAAGGTTCAGGCATGGCCGAATGGCCAGCCCCCATGGTCTAAGGACTAGGCGTCCAGAGATGTCAAATTGACAAACCCCATTTTGACGGTTTGTCTTGCATTGATTCTAAGAGATTTTAATACCTTTTACCCTCATTTATCCATTGAAATAGCATGGTTTTGTGATTGTCTCCTTATTTGTGCTTAGATGTGAAAACATGCTTTTTAGGCCTTTAATTTGATGATTTCAATCTCCCTTTGATTCCACTAGATGCCTTGATATGTTTGCTAGTGATTTCAAATTGAAAAAGAGCTAGGAATGGATCAAAGGAGTGAAGAGGAGAAGCATGCAAAGTGGAGAAATCATGAAAAGTCAAAGAAGTTGAAATCGCCCATGGACGCGCGCGCGCACCTGGCGCTTGCGCGCACCTGCGAAGCACTCCATGGACGCGTACGCGTGCTGTGCGCGTACGCGTCGGTGTTGGTTTATGATTTTTTAATGAAAACGTGGCCAACGAATTCTGAAGGGTTGTGGGGCCCAATCCTAACCAACTTTGGCGCCAAAGATGCTATTTAAAGCCAAGGGTTGAAGAGCAAAGGGGGATTCAATTCATTAGTTCATTTTTCCACACATTAGGATTAGTTAGAAGTAGTTTCTAGAGAGAGAAGCTCTCACTTCTCTCTAGAATTAGGATTAGGATTAGGATTAGTTCTTAGATCTAGGTTTTAATCTTTGCTTTCTTCTACTTCTACCTTTCAATTCTTTGTTGCTACATTCATCTTCTTCTATTCTTTTGTTGTAATTTCCTTTATGTTGTTCTTACATTTTGTTGTAGATCTAGTATTGTTCCCTCTACATTCTTTCAATTCAATAAGAGGTAATTCATAATAATTGTTCTTCTTTGCTTTTCCATTGTTAATCTCTTGCCTTTGTAGTTAGATCTCTCTTTAATTCTTGCAATTTATGTTGTTTACTTTTATTGCATTCTATGTGTTTGTTAAAATGTCTCTTCTAGATATAGTATAGATTTAGTTCCTCTTGGCCTAAGTAGAGTAATTAGTGACACTTGAGTTATCTAATTCCCTTGTTGATTGATAATTGGAGAGATTGCTAATTGGTTTGGAGTGCACTAAAGCTAGTCTTTCCTTGGGAGTTGGCTAGGACTTGTGGCTCAAGTCAATTCATCCACTTGACTTCCCTTTATTTAGCAAGGGTTAACTAAGTGGTAGCAATGAACAATTCTCATCACAATTGAGAAGGATAACTAGGATAGGACTTCTAATTTTCATACCTTGCCAAGAGCCTTTTATAGTTGTTAGTTTACTTTCTTGCCATTTATCTTTCATGCCTCTTATCAAAACCCCAAAAATAACTCAACCAATAACAAAACACTTCATTACAACTCCTAGGGAGAACGACCCGAGGTTTGAATACTTCGGTTTATAAATTTTAGGGGTTTGTTTTAGTGACAAACAACTTTTTGTATGAAAGGATTAGTGATTGGTTTAGAAACTATACTTGCAACGAGAATTCATTTGTGAATTCTAAACCATCAAAAATCTAATCGTCAAAAATACATTAGTTAAATGTTCTATTTATAATAAACTAGCTCCTAGGGTTTACATGAGTAAGTAATTGATGCATAAATCCACTTCCGGGGCCCACTTGGTGTATGTTTGGGCTGAGCTTGATCAATCCACGAGCTGAGGCTTCTCTTGGAGTTGAACTCCGAGTTATGACGTGTTTTGGGCGTTCAACTCCGGATCATGACGTTTTTCTGGCGTTTAACTCCAGACAGCAGCATGTACTTGGCGTTTCAACGCCAAGTTACGTCGTCAATTTCCGAATAAAGTATGGACTATTATATATTGCTGGAAAGCCCTGGATATCTACTTTCCAACGCCGTTGAGAGCGCGCCAATTGGAATTCTGTAGCTCCAGAAAATCCATTTCGAGTGCAGGGAGGTCAGATTCCAACAGCATCAGCAGTCCTTTTGTCAGCCTTTTTCAGAGTTTTGCTCAAGTCCCTCAATTTCAGCCATAAATTACCTGAAATCACAGAAAAACACACAAACTCATAGTAAAGTCCAGAAATGTGAATTTAACATAAAAACTAATGAAAACATCCCTAAAAGTAGCTTGAACTTACTAAAAACTACCTAAAAACAATGCCAAAAAGCGTATAAATTATCCGCTCATCAGTGGCCATATGGCACGCGACGTGGGAAAACTCTCGGTTTGAAAGGCTCACGTACGCAGACCAGTGATGCGTACGCGAGAGTATCTAGAGTTGCTTCCTGCGTACGCGAGTAGAGTGCCGCATACGCAGACCCTCTATTTTTTTGAAACATGAATTTTTTTATTTTTAAACCATTCCCTTAACTTTCAAAACCTTTGTAACTCTTATTTAAAGCCTGGTAGATGGATTTTAGGTAGTAGAGTATGATTAGGCCTGTGAGAAAGATAACTTGTTGGTGAAGAAAGAGGTAAAGTGAATGATGATAATGGCGGAAGTGCGGTATATGTAATGAGCTTGATGGCTATGTTGAATAATGAATTATGGCTGATAATGATTATATGAATTTGATTGATTAGGTGATTTGTTGCACTTCCAAATATCTGAGATACGAGTTTTCCTGGAAAAAAGCAGTGGCTTGTGATGAATCCATATTTTACGATAATTTTTTTGTTAGAATTGAGAGGATTTCATCATATAAACCTACACTTAATCCCTTAAATAGCATGCTTTTGAGTTCTCCTCCTAAAATATGCTTGATTGTGAAAACATGCTCTTTTATGCTTAATATGACCTATTTTATTCCATTTGCCTTCCATTCGATACCTTGATGTTGTTTGTGAGTGATTTCAGATGTATAAGGTAGGAATGACTTAGTGAAAATGGAAGAGGAGCATGCAAGGAAGAGGAAGCATGAAGAAACAAAGGAGAAGAGCATCGCGATGTGTGCGTGTGCATAGCACCTTGTGCGTACGCACAGGCAGCAAAGCAAAGAAAAGTGTGTGAGCACACATCATCTTGCACGTCGCACGATCATCCAAAGTATCGCGAAGTGTGCGTGCGCACAGCCTCTTGTGCGTACGCACAACCTGAGATTTCGGCCAAGTGTGCGTGCACACACGTCTGTGTGTACGCACAGGTACCTGCGCATGCATTCATTAAAAACGCACATGAATCACATTTTGAGGGCTTGGAGGCCCAATTCTGATGGCCATAGTTCATATTGCAAGGGGCAAACATTGGAAAAGCATAGCATATCATTAGGGTAGTTTTAGATATTTGTAGGAGGCTTTAGGTTTAGTTTTTTTTCTTTAAGTTTTCTCTCAACACCATTAGGGTCTTACATTTTCAAATGCCATTTTCCATTTTTGATCTTGGATTTGTGCTAGCCTCCACTATAAGTATCTCTTAATTACTACTTTTTATAGTTACAATTTTAATACTCTTTCTTGTAGTTAAAGTCATAGTGTTAATATATATACTTTTTGCAATTTTGATCTCTTGTTGATAATTTTGATGATTGATGATTATTACATACTTGGTTGAGTTGCTATTGTTGCTTTTGATCATTTGTTGCTCATAGTTTCAAGTATTTTCTCAATTTCCCAATGTTTAATGTTAATGCCCACTAAGTGTTTCTGGAAATGTCAATTTTAAGTATGGGTTAAATTTTCACCTCTTGGCTTGGGAAAAATGAGCATATGAGTTCCTAGAGTTGGAATGTCCAACATTTAGTGATAATTCTTGGATTGTTAATTGTTCTTGTTTCCACTAACGCTAACTTGTTGCTAAGGCAGTTAGCAAGTGAGTTAGGATTTATGGATTAAGAACAAATATGCTTACTTGACCTACTATACTTAATCCATTACAATTGTCATAGTTGTGGTTGCAACAAGGAAAGGAATCCTAGCTCATCCCAAGCCAAGATTCCATTTTTGCTTTGAATCACACACACACACACATATATACATCAATCACTTTTATATCTTACTTGTTCATATTACATAGCTAGTTCTTTAATTCCTTTATTAGTTCATTAATTGTAATTTGAATGTTCTTTTATTCCTTTAATTTTTTATCTCTTTATTGAAAATCGCGTTGCCTTCAGAACCGAAATTGCGCACTCATTGGCACTAGTCCTTGGGAGACGACCCGGGAATTGAAACTCCCGGAATTATATTTGTTTTGAATCATGACCATTTGTTACTCCAAACTTTGATAGAGAAGATCGATTGTCGGTTCGAACTATGCTATCAACGGAATTATTTTGTCTAAATTCCGAATTGGCATAATCTTATCCACCAGCTTGCCACCACGTGTTCTAGGTTGAGACTCGATTCTCTGCTGACCTATATCGTAAATGTGGCTGGACACTTATACCTTTCCGGATGAGCTCTCCCCCATGGATATACACATGTGTGTTATATGATTATGAATGAGTATGATTTGAGATTTGGGGAAGCACGATAGAGGAACAGTCCAATGGATAGCTATCAGAATTTGTCGGGATGGCTATATAACCGACATATGAGACTCATTAGCCATAGGACAGACAGACATCATATGCATCTATGTGTTTGTTTAGTGTGCTTTAATTTGTTTGGAATGCCTAACTGATCACATAAACTACTTGCTACTGTGCGTGAAATTAGAACTCTCACAACTTCACCGACAAGTACACTGGGTCGTCCAAGTAATACCTTAGGTGAGTGATGATCGATCCCACGAGGATTGTTGGATTGAGCAAGTAATAGTTATCTTGCTGGACTTAGTCAGGCAAAAAGGAAAGAGAGTTGTTGTTGTAGGCGCATAAAACAAGAAAGTAAAGAAAAGCAATTAAAGATTGGTAAAAAGATAATATATGAAAGCAGTTAAGGCCTCAGAGATGCTTATCTTTCTGGATTAATACTTCTTACTAACTACTTTTAACAATGAATGATTCATTCTATGGCAAACTTTAAGTGAGTAAACTCCAATTCCTTGGCAATCTAATCTCCTCTGATTCTCATCAAAAGCTAGGGTTAGTAGTTATTCAACTCGAACGAGGTGAAGCTCAGCATTCTAGTTTAGCGCCACAAAAACCTCAATTACCCAAAGCTAATTGGATTTTGTGTCACATATCTAATTAGCCTAGATAGATTGTAGTTTAGGAGATGTATTCTCAAGCTGTAGCTCAAGTGAACTTAGTCAGAGTATCACAAGAACCCATGTAGAAAAAGGGGTCAAACTTCTGTTCCACCCCAGATTCATTTAGATGAAGAACGAAAATACATCATAGGATGGAATCAAATATATATTTAAATAAAATAGTAATAATATTAATCCATAGGAATAAGCAGAGCTCCTAACCTTGACCAGGAGGTTTAGTTACTCATACTTTACAGAGAAAACAAAATAAAAATAAGAGGATCTGTTTGTGAATGTATATGAATCCCCATAAACTTAAGTGATCTTCTCTTTAAATAGTAAATACTAACCTTAAAAGATGTTAATTTAAATTTAAAAATTACAAAGATAAGACTAGTTAAGCTAAGGAGTGCTAAAATCCACTTCGGTGCCCACTTTGGTCATGTGCTTCGGTCAAGCGTAGCATTCAACTTGGGTTTTGAGCGTTGAACACCCATTGGGGAATGAGCTCGTTGGCCTTCTGCTCCTTAGCTGGAGTTGAACGCCAGTTTTAGGTGTTCAACTTGGTAGGCCAGTCCTTCTTTGGCGTTAAACGCCAGATGTGGACGTTTAACGCCAGTTTTGGCAGTGATTCTAGAAAAGAAGTATAAACTATTATATATTGCTGGAAATCTCTGGAAGTTATCTTTCCAACGCTATTTAGAATGCATCAATTGGACCTTTATAGTGAAAGATATGCTCGTTGGAATACATAGAGGTCAGGATTGACAGCATCTGTTATCATTTCTTCATCTCTGAACAAGATTCTGCCAATTTCACCCAAAATTCACTGAAAATTATAAAAATAACACAAAAATGAAAAGTAGCATCCAAAGATGAAATTTGCACTAAAACATAGTAAAAATTAATAAAATCTAACTAAAAACAACTAGAAAATGCTATGAAAAAAGGTATAAGATGCTCACGCATCACAACACTAAACTTAAATTGTTGCTTGTCCTCAAGCAAACAAAAACAAGATAGGACTAATTGGAAGAGAAAAATACATCATCTTTTAGAGTTGTCAATGAGCTCAGTTCTAATTACTGAATGGGGCTATTAGCTCTTTATTTCTGAACAGCTTTGGCATCTCACTTTTCTTTGAAACTCAGAAATATTGGCACCGTTTGGAACTAGAATCCATATGATATTATTGATTCTCTTCTTTTAGTTTTTCTTGATTTTTAAACACAATTTTTTCTTTTGGTGCTTTGCACCTTTGAGCCTAGTCGTGACTTTAAGCGTTTTGTTTTCAAGTATTACCACCTGATACATAAACGCCACAAGCACTTAACTGGGAGAACCCTTTGGATTCGAATTTAACTTTTCTTAAATTCTCAGACATTGGTGCTCAAAGTTCTTATGCGTACTATTTATAGGATTGGATCACGACTTTAAATGTTCACTCTCAAGATTTTCTTGACACCTTCACACCACAAGTATATAGTTAGGGATAGCAACTTTTTTGAACTTTTTAGGCCAATTTTGACCCTCTTAACCATTGATGCTCAAAGCCTTGGGAGATGAGCAACAAGATATGTAAATGACATGAAATTAAAGAAAGCAATAAATTGCAAGAAACTAAATGGCAAAAATGTAAAGTACGGGAGAGTAAAGTGCAAGAAAGTAAATTACTATAAAGTAAATATAAGAAATAAAGATAAAATAAACATTGGGATCAAGAGATATTGAATTCTCTGGATCAATTGCTTTTATCTCATCTTCAATCATGAAACTCATTGATCTCTTGGCAATCATGAGTGATTGAACTCCAATCCCATGGTGATTCAATCTTTCTACCCTTGAACAATTGCCAATTTCTTGATCTAGTTGCTCATGAGAAGAGATGAAGATTGGTCCCTGTTGAGCCTAGTTTGATTTTGAGTTAAGTTATGATAACAAACATTCATTTGGGTTAAAAAGCCCAATATTGTTTGATGGGTGTTTTTATTATTGCAGGCCTAAGTATCCTAGTTCATACTACATCAGCCCATCACAGCAAATAGAAGAACAGCTCACTTTGTTTCTTGGTGCAGTAAACAAGTCCAACACTTTCCATAGCACCGTTCAGCAAAATAAATGGTTAAGTATTTGCTAAAAGTAAATGATGACAGCTAGAAAATAGCAAGGACATGTGTGGCTATGTAAAAGCAAAGAAGGACAGCTGCTACACTCCCACCACCCCAAGGACAACAGTAAAGCAAAATTTTAGAAATGGGAGAGCAATACACAAACATGCAAAGGAGCAGAGGTAGTGGTGCAACTCCTTGAGCAGCAAGGAAATGGAGCAGAATAAAAAAGGAGTGCATGCCATGGAAGAAGACAAAACCAAGGACAGCAGAGGTAGTGGTCGAGCTCCTCGGACAGCAGAGGTGGTGGAGCAGAATGAAGAAAGCACCGCCTGCCAGCAGGGACAGCTCCAACGAGCAACTGGTACAAGGAATTGGAAGAGGCAAAAATGAACGTAAGATGAAGATATATAACAAGCCTCATTCCATCACTTGAAAGCAAGAAAGAGAGAGCACACTGATGATTAGATTTTTTACGGTATAGAATTTCACTATTGAAGTCTCGTTGCAAGTATAGTTTCTAAACCAATAAAAAATCATTTCATACAAAAGATTGTTTGTCACAAGTAACAAACCCCTAATTTTATAAACCGAAGTATTCAAACCTCGGGTCGTTCTCTCTAGGAATTACAATAAAGTGTCTTGCTATTGGTTATGAGTTATTTTTTTGGGGTTTTGATAAGAAACATGAAAGATAAATGGCAAGAAAGTAAACTAATGGCTAAAAAGGTCTTGGCAAGGGTTGGTGGTCAAGGATCTCTATCCTAATCACTAACCACAATATGAGAATTGGCAAGGATTAATCTCATTAAATCATCCTCTAACTAGTAGTAAAGGAAAGTCAAATGAGCTATATCAATCCTAGTCCATAAGTCCTAACTCTCCACTAATTCAATTAGTGAGAACTAGATTCAATGGCTCCCAATCATCAATCACTTGGACATTAGTAACTCAAGAGGTCCTAAGTTACCTTTCCAAGCCAAGAGTATAAAATCCTACTCTAAAATTCAACCAAGCATTTCATCAAACACTTGGAAGGCATAAAAGGAAAATATAGTAAATCAACAACAAGAACAAAATCTAACAACAATTATTGAAAGGAATTAACAACATAAATCAAAAGGAACACAATTATTATGATTTACCTTGAATTGAATTGAAAGAGAAAGGAAGGAACAAAAGTGGATCTACAACAAAGTATAAGAACAACATAAAGGAAATTACAACAAAAGAATAGAGGAAGATGAATATAACAACAAGGAATTAAGAGGATAGAAGTAGAAGAAAGCAAAGATTAAAACCTAGATCTAAGAACTAATCCTAATCCTAATCCTAGAGAGAAGTGAGAGCTTCTCTCTCTAGAAACTACTTCTAAACTAATCCTAAACTAATGGTAACTAACATATGTTTCCCTCTTCACTCCTTGGGTTAAATAGCATCAGAAATGAGTTGGATTGGGCCCACAAGGCTTTAGAATTCGCTGGCCACGTTTTGCTTTAAGTGAACCAAGTGGCAGCAACGGCGCGTGCGCATACTTTGCGCGTGCACGCCACCATACGTGTAGCAACTATGGCAAATCTTATATCGTTTCGAAGCCCCGGATGTTAGCTTTCTAACCCAACTGAAACCGCATCATTTGGGCCTCTGTAGCTCAAGTTATGGTCATTTAAGTGCGAAGAGGTCGGCTTGACAGCTTTCCGGTTCTTTCATTTCTTCATGAGTTCTCCAACTTTTCATGCTTCTTTCTTCATTCCCTTGATCCAATCTTTGCCTCCTAAACCTTAAATCACTTAACAAAAATATCAAGGCATCTAATGGAATCAAGGAGAATTAGATTTAGCTATTTTAAGACCTAAAAAGCATGTTTTCACTTTTAAGCACAATTAAAGGAGAAGTTATAAAACCATGCTATTTCAATGGATAAATGTGGGTAAAAGGTTATAAAATCCCCTAAAATCAATACAAGATAAACCCTACAAATGGGGTTTATCACACACACACCCAGAGCACCATCTCTAATACAGAGCTGGAATTTCTTTCTTCTACTCAAGCTTAATTCTGAATTTTTTGTTATGGCTATCTTGTGTCATTTTCTATTTTGAGAAAAGGCTAATCTTGTGAGGTTGAAAAGCCAATGAGTGAAAAGGCAAGAGTGATGCAAAAGAGCCACTAATTTCTGATGTAATTTTCGTTTTTGAACTAGGATTAGTTCCCCTTACCAAGTTAGGTTAGCACTTGGGGAAATTGAATCTGGTTGATTCCCCTTCCTAGTTGGGACATCACTGTGGGAAGCTAAGCTTTGGTGATGAAAGCTTAGGGGGTAGATACTAGTTAAATTAGGGAAAAATTCAATAGTATTGGTGTATGTAATCTATGAATGATTAGTGAAAATTCCAGCATGGTTTGTGGTGGAGACTGGATGTAAGATTCATTGCACAAAGAATCTGAACCAGGATATATGCTGGTCTTCATTGTCTCTTCCCTGCTCTTTATAGGTTCTGCGTATGAGATAATTTCAAATAATCTCCTGCAACTCGAGTGACAGCATAAACAGAGTTTGAAACTTTAAGTTTTAAGCTAACTTGATTCAACCCGCTTCTCAAGTTCAACTAGAACCATCAATTGGTATCCAGAGCAAGGTCTCAAGGAGGCAAGCTTCACAGCTTGGAGCAAAGATCCATGGCCAACAACATGAGTCCTAACATCGTGGCTTTCACTCTCACTGAAGGGCAGTCTGATAATAGACCTCCCTACTTCAATGGTAGCAACTACTCTTACTGGAAAGAAAGAATGAGAATCTTCATGGAGTCAATCGACTACAACATCTGGAAGATCATTCTCAACGGACCAGACGTTCCCACTAAACAGAATGCTGATGGAGAAGTTATGGCAAAGGAAGACAGTGAATGGACATATGAAGAAAAGAAGAAGGTTGAACTCAATGCCAAAGCAATCAACCTGATGCACTGCACAATCAGTTTTGAAAAGTTCAGAAAGGTGTCAAGGTGCAAAACGGCTAAAGAAATATGGGACAAGCTCAGACTCACTCATGAAGGCATTAAGCAAGTGAGGGAAACCATAATTGACATGCTGATGAAGGAGTATGAAATGTTCAGAATGAAGGAGGATGAGAGCTGATGAGCGGATAATTTGTACACTTTTTGGCATTGTTTTTAGTATATTTTTAGTATGATCTAGTTAGTTTTTAGTATATTTTTATTAGTTTTTAGTTAAAATTCACTTTTCTGGACTTTACTATGAGTTTGTGTGTTTTTCTGTGATTTCAGGTATTTTCTGGCTGAAATTGAGGGACCTGAGCAAAAATCTGATCCAGAGACTCAAAAGGACTGCAGATGCTGTTGGATTCTGACCTCCCTGCACTCGAAGTGGATTTTCTGGAGCTACAGAGGCCCAATTGGCGCGCTCTCAACGGCGTTGGAAAGTAGACATCCTGGGCTTTCCAGCAATATATAATAGTCCATACTTTGCCCAAGATTTGATGGCCCAAACCGGCGTTCAAAATCACCTCAAGAAATTCCAGCGTTAAACGCCGGAACTGGCACCTAATTGGGAGTTAAACGCCCAAACTGGCACTAAAGCTGGCGTTTAACTCCAAGGAGAGTCTCTACACGAAATTTCTTCATTGCTCAGCCCAAACACACACCAAGTGGGCCCGGAAGTGGATTTTTATGTCATTTACTCATCTATGTACTAGTTTTCTATAAGTAGGACCTTTTACTATTGTATGGAGACATCTAGGACTTTTGGTAGCTATCTTTGTTTTATGCTATCTTAGACCTTTGGGAGGCTGGCCATTCGGCCATGCCTAGACCTTTGCTTATGTATTTTCAACGGTGGAGTTTCTACACACCATAGATTAAGGTGTGGAGCTCTGCTGTACCTCGAGTATTAATGCAATTACTATTGTTCTTCCATTCAATTCCGCTTGTTCTTTATCCAAGATATCACTTGTTCTTCAACATGATGAAGGTGATGATTGACGCCCATCACCATTCTCACCCATGAACAAGGTGACTGACAACCATTCTTGTTCTACAAGCATCTGAGGCTTAGTGAATATCTCTTGGATTCCTGATTGCACGATGCATGGTTGATCGCCTGACAACCGAGTGCTCGCCTGACAACCGAGTGCTCGCCTGACAAACGAGCCAACCATTCCGTGAGATCAGAGTCTTCGTGGTATAGGCAAGAACTGATGGCGGCATTCAAGAGAATCCGGAAGGTCTAACCTTGTATGTGGTATTCTGAGTAGGATTCAATGATTGAATGATTGTGACGTGCTTCAAACCTGTAACCTACTGGGCGTTAGTGACAGACGCAAAAGAGTGATTCTATTCCGGTAGGGGAGGGAACCAAACCGGTGACTGGCAGTACTGTGACAGAGTGCGTGCATTAGCTTTCACTGCGCGGATGGGAGGTAGCTGCTGACAACAGTGAAACCCTACACGAGCTTGCCATGGAAAGGAGTAAGAAAGGATTGGATGAAGGCAGTAGGAAAGCAGAGAGACGGAAGGGAAGGCATCTTCATACACTTGTCTGAAGCTCTTACACTAATGATATACATAAGTATCACTATCCTTATCTTCTATGTTATTTTCGTTCATCATCATATACATTTGAGTTTGCCTGACTAAGATTTACAAGATGACCATAGCTTGCTTCAATGCTAACAATCTCCGTGGGATCGACCCTTACTCACGTAAGGTATTACTTGGACGACCCAGTGCACTTGCTGGTTAGTTGTGCGAAGTTGTGTAATGCCATGGTATTGAGCTACCACGTTTTTGGAGCCATTACCGGGGATTATGAGAGTTGTGAAAAAGTATTGTTCACAATTTCGCGCACCAAGTTTTTGGTGCCGTTGCCGGGGATTGTTCAAGTTTTGAGCAAGCTTTTGGTAACAATGCCTGGGATTGTTCTAGTTTGGACAACTGACGGTTCATCTTGTTGCTTAGATTAGGTATTTATTTTTTTTCGAAATTCTTGAAGATGAATTCTAGAGTTTCATGATGATTTGTTGAAATCTGGCTGGCTGAGAAGCCATGTCTAATCTGATTGGACCGAGGTTTCAACTTATCACCACAAGAGCTTGTTGATTCTCATCAATTTTGCTCTTGGAGCAGTGATCTGCTAAGGTTTGGCTGACCTTTGGTCATGTCTAGTGTTTTGGACCGAAGCTTTCCTTGAAAGCTTGGCTGGCTGTGAAGCCATGTCTAATTCCTGGACCGGAGTCTTAGACTAGCATTGCACTGATTCCTGAAATTCTCATTAAGAATTTTGATACCTTTTCCCACTTAATTTTCGAAAAACACAAAAAAAAAAAATTTTACAAAATCATAAAAACCAAAAATATTTGATGTTTCCTGCTTAAGTCTAGTGTCTCATCTTAAGTTTAGTGTCAATTGCATGCATTCATTCATGTGTCTTAAGGATCCTCAAGTAATTCTTGATGATTTTTGTGTTCTAATCTTTGAATTCTATTGACTTGAAGTATTTTGTGTGTCTCATATGCATTCTCATATTGTTAGTGTCAGTAGTATACAAACTGCTAAGTTTGGTGTCTTGCATGCATTGTTAATTGATTCCTTTTGCATTTTGATTATTAAAAAATCCAAAAATATTTTTAATTTGTGTCTTTTCAAGTCAATGATACAAAGAATTGAAGATTCAGAACATGCTGCAGAGGAATTATACAGAAAAAGCTGAGCATTCAAAAATGCCCAGTGAAGAAGGCAGACTGGCGTTTAAACGCCAGCCAGGGCACCTGGTTGGGCGTTTAACGCCCAAAGAGGTAGCATTTTGGGCGTTAAACGCCAGAATGTATACCATTCTGGGCGTTTAACGCCAGGATGGTGCTAGGGGGAAGATTTTGTTTTCAAAATCAATTTTTTTTCAAGTTTTCAAAGTTTTTCAAAATCAAATCTTTTTCAAATCATATCTTTTCAATCAAATATTTTCAAAATCAATTTCTTTCCTTTTTCAAAGATACTTACTAACAATTAATGATTTGATTGAACATTTTTTGCCTTTTCTATTAAGAAAGGTTTTATGTTTGAATCATATCTTTTCTTGTTAGGCAAGTCATTAAATTTTTAAAATCATATCTTTTCAAATTGTTTTCAAATCATATCTTTTAAAATTGTTTTCAAATCATATCTTCTCAATCACATCTTTTTAAAACCATAACTTTTCAATTAAATCTTTTTAACCACATCTTTTTTTAAAATAGCTTTCAATCAATTCTTTTTAATTTCTAATTTCAAAATCTTTTTCAAAAATCACTTGATTTCTTTTTCACTTTTAATTTTCGAAAATTATCAATCAAATTTTCAAAATGTTTTCAAAATCTTTTAAATGAATTTTCGAAAATTCTCTTCCCTCCTTCCCACATCCTTCTATTTATGGAGTACCACTCCTACTAAATGCACAATTCGAACCTTATCTAATTAAAGTTCGAATTCTTCTTCTCCTTCTTCTTTCTATTTCTCTTTTCCTCTGACATTTCAAGGAATCTCTATACTGTGACATAGAGGATTCCACATTTTCTTTTTCTCTTCTCTTTCATATGAGCAGGAGCAGAGACAAAGGCATTCTTGTTGAAGCTGACCCTGAACCCGAGAGAACCTTGAAGAGAAAGCTAAGAGAAGCCAAGGCACAACTCTCTTTAGAGGACCTGACCGAATTCTTCAAGGAAGAAGAACACATGGCAGCCGAAAACAACAACAATGCCAACAATGCAAGGAAGGTGCTGGGTGACTTCACTGCACCTACTCCTGATTTCTATGGGAGAAGCATCTTTATCCCTGCCATTGGAGCAAACAACTTTGAGCTTAAGCCTCAATTAGTTTCTCTAATGCAACAGAATTGCAAGTTCCATGGACTTCCAATGGAAGATCCTCATCAGTTTTTAGCTGAATTCTTGCAAATCTGTGACACAGTCAAGACTAAAGGGGTTAACCCTGAGGTCTATAGACTGATGCTATTCCCTTTTGCTGTAAGAGACAGAGCTAGAATATGGTTGGATTCTCAACCTAAAGAAAGCCTGGACTCTTGGGAAAAGCTGGTCAATGCCTTCTTGGCAAAGTTCTTTCCACCACAAAGATGGAGTAAGCTTAGAGTGGAAGTCCAAACCTTCAGACAGAAGGATGGAGAATCCCTCTATGAAGCTTGGAAAAGATACAAACAATTAATCAGAAGATGTCCTTCAGACATGCTTTCTGAATGGAGCATCATAGGTATTTTCTATGATGGTCTCTCTGAACTATCCAAGATGTCTTTGGATAGCTCTGCTGGAGGATCTCTTCATCTGAAGAAGACGCCTGCAGAAGCTCAAGAATTGATTGAAATGGTTGCAAATAACCAATTCATGTACACTTCTGAAAGAAATCCTGTGAACAATGGGACTAGTCAGAAGAAAGGAGTTCTTGAGATTGACACTCTGAATGCCATATTGGCTCAGAACAAGATATTGACTCAACAAGTCAATTTGATTTCTCAAAGTCTGTCTGGAATGCAAAATGCACCAAGCAGTACTAAGGAAGCTTCATCTGAGGAAGAAGCCTATGATCCTGAGAACCCTTCAATGGAAGAGGTGAATTACCTAGGAGAACCCTATGGAAACACCTACAATTCTTCATGAAGAAATCACCCCAATTTCTCATGGAAGACTCAAGAGAGACCTCAACAAGGTTTCAATAACAATAATGGTGGAAGAAACAGGTTTAGCAATGGCAAGCCTTTTCCATCATCTTCTCAGCAACAGACAGAGAGTTCTAAGCAGAATACTTCTGACTTAGCTACAATGGTCTCTGATCTAATAAAGACCACTCAAAGTTTCATGAATGAAACAAGGTCCTCCATCAGAAATTTGGAAGGACAAGTGGGTCAGCTGAGCAAGAAAGATACTGAACTCCCTCCTAGCACTCTCCCAAGTAATACAGAAGAAAATCCAAAAGGAGAGTGCAAAGCCATAGACATGGCCGAATATGGAGAGGAAAGAGAGGAGGAGGACGCCACTGAGGAAGACCTCAGTGAGCGTGTACCAATCTCCTCTGAGTTCCTCAATGAGGAACAATGGGAATCTGAGGCTCAAAATGAGACCATAGAGATTCCATTGGACTTACTTCTGCCATTCATGAGCTCTGATGAGTATTCTTCCTCTGAAGAGGATGAGTATGTTACTGAAGAGCAAGTTGCTAAATACCTTGGAGCAATCATGAAACTGAATGACAAGTTATTTGGAAATGAGACTTGGGAGGATGAACCTCCCTTGCTCACCAAAGAACTGGATGACTTGTCTAGGCAGAAACTGCCTCAAAAGAGGCAGGATCCTGGGAAGTTTTCTATACCTTGTACCATAGGCACCATGACCTTCAAGAAGGCCTTGTGTGACTTAGGGTCAAGTGTAAACCTCATGCCCCTCTCTGTAATGGAGAAATTAGGGATCCTTGAGGTGCAAGCTGCAAGAATCTCATTAGAGATGGCAGACAATTCAAGAAAACAAGCTCATGGACTTGTAGAGAATGTTTTGGTGAAGATTGAGGACCATTACATCCCTACTGATTTCATAGTCCTAGAGACTGGGAAGTGCATGGATGAATCAATCATCCTTGGCAGACCCTTCCTGGCCACAGCAAAGGCTGTGATTGATGTTGATAGAGGAGAGTTGATCATTCAAGTGAATGAAGAATCCTTGGTGTTTAAGGCCCAAGGGCATCCCTCTATCATCATGGAGAGGAAGCATGAAGAGCTTCTCTCAAAACAGAGCCAAGCAGAGCCCCCACAGTCAAACTCTAAGTTTGGTGTTGGGAGGCCACAACCAAACTCTAAGTTTGGTGTTGAACCCCCACATTCAAACTCTAAGTTTGGTGTTGGGAGGTTCCAACACGGTTCTGAGTACTTCTGAGGCTCCATGAGAGTCCTCTGTCAAGCTAATGACATTAAAGAAGCGCTTGTTGGGAGGCAACCCAATGTTTTATAGTTAACTATTTTCTTTTGTTATTTTATCTTTTTTGTAGGTTGATGATCATAAGAAGTCACAAAAACAATGAAAAAAGCAAAAACAGAATGAAAAACAGGAAGAAAAACAGCACACCCTGGAGGAAGAAGAAGCTGGCGTTCAAACGCCAGTAATGCTAGCTGTTGGGCGTTTAACGCCCAGTCTGGCACCATTCTGGGCGTTTAACGCCAGAAAGGGGCACCAGACTGGCGTTAAACGCCAGTAAAGGGCAACAACCTGGCGTTAAACGCCAGGAATGGGCACCAGCCCGGCGTTTAACGCCAGAAATAGCTCAAAACGTGATTTTGAGCAACATTTGGTGCAGGGATGACTTTTCCTTGACACCACAGGATCTGTGGACCCCACAGGACCCCACCATCAATCTCTCTCTTCTTCCCCCACTCACCAATCACCTCAATACCTCTTTCCCAAAAAACCCTTCACCTATCAAATCCCATCTTTCTCTTCACCGCTCACATCCATCCTTCATAAATCCCCACCAACCTCACCCTTCAAATTCAAACCACTTTCCCTCCCAAACCCACCCTCCATGGCCGAACCATTACCCCCCTGTCTCCTATATATACCCTTTTTCAACCCTTCATTTTCACACAACCTAAACACCCCTTCTTTCCCTTCTTGGCCGAACACACCACCTTCCCCCTCTTCCTCATTTCTTCTTCTTCTACTCTCTTCTTTCTTCTTTTGCTCGAGGACGAGCAAACATTTTAAGTTTGGTGTGGTAAAAGCGTTGCTTTTTCATAACCATTTATGGCATCCAAGGCCGGAGAAACCTCTAAAAAGAGGAAAGGGAAGGCAAAAGCTTCCACCTCCGAGTCATGGGAGATGGATAGATTCCTCTCAAGGGTGCATCAAGTCCACTTCTATGAAGTTGTGGCCTTGAAGAAGGTGATCCCCGAGGTCCCCTTTTCACTCAAAAAGGGTGAATATCCGGAGATCCGCCATGAGATCCGAAGAAGAGGTTGGGAAGTACTCACCAACCCCATTCAACAAGTCGGAATCTTGATGGTTCAAGAGTTCTATGCCAATACATGGATCACCAAGAACCATGACCAAAGTGTGAACCCGAATCCCAAGAATTATCTCACTATGGTTCGGGGGAAATACTTGGATTTTAGTCCGGAGAGTGTAAGGGTGGCGTTCAACTTGCCTATGATGCAAGGAGATGAGCATCCTTACACTAGAAGGGTCAACTTTGATCAAAGGTTGGACCAAGTCCTCACAACCATATGTGAAGAGGGCGCACAATGGAGGCAAGATTCAAGAGGAAAGCCGGTTCAATTGAGAAGGCATGACCTCAAGCCCGTGGCTAGAGGATGGTTAGAGTTCATACAACGCTCAATCATTCCCACTAGCAACCGGTCCGAAGTTACCATAGACCGGGCCATCATGATTCATAGCATCATGATTGGAGAAGAAGTGGAGGTTCATGAGGTTATAGCCCAAGAACTCTATAAGGTGGCGGACAAGACCTCCACCTTGGCAAGGTTAGCCTTTCCTCATCTCATCTGTCACCTCTGTTATTCAGTTGGAGTTGACATAGAGGGAGACATCTCCATTGATGAGGACAAGCCCATCACCAAGAAAAGGATGGAGTACACAAGAGATCCCACTCATCATGAGATCCCTGAGATTCCTCAAGGGATGCACTTTCCTCCACAAAATTATTGGGAGCAATTAAACACCTCCCTAGGAGAATTGAGTTCCAACATGGGACAACTAAGGGTGGAGCATCAAGAACACTCCATTCTCCTCCATGAAATTAGAGAAGACCAAAGAATCATGAGGGAGGAGCAACAAAGACAAGGAAGAGACATTGAGGAGCTCAAGCACTCCATAGGATCTTCAAGAGCAAGAAAGAGCCGCCATCACTAAGGTGGACCCGTTCCTTGATTTCCTTGTTCTTTATTCTTCTGTTTTTCGATTTTTATGCTTATGGTTATCCATGTTTGTGTCTTGTGATCATTAGTGTCTTAGTGTCTATGCCTTAAAGTTATGAATGTCCTATGAATCCATCACCTTTCTTGAATAAAAACGTGCTTAATTGAAAAGGAAAGAATTGCATGAAATCTGAATTTTATAATAGTTTAATTATCTTGATGTGGTGGCAACACTTTTGTTCTCTGAATGTATGCTTGAACAGTGCATATGTCTTTTGAATTTGTGGTTTATGAATGTTGGCTCTTGAAAGAATGATGAAAAAGGAGACATGTTACTGAGGATCTGAAAAATCATTAAAAATGATTCTTGAAGCAAGAAAAAGCAGAAAAAAAAAAGAAAAAGCAAACGAAAAAAAAAATATTTTCGAAAAAAAAAAGAGAAAGAAAAAGAAAGAATAAGAGTTGTGATCCAAGGCAAATAAGAGTGTGCTTAAGAACCCTGGACACCTCTAATTGGGGACTTTAGCAAAGCTGAGTCACAATCTGAAAAGGTTCACCCAATTATGTGTCTGTGGCATGTATGTATCCGGTGGTAATACTGGAAGACAGAGTGCTTTGGGCCACAGCCAAGACTCAATAAATAGCTATGTTCAAGAATCATCATACTTTACTAGGAGAATCATTAACACTATCTGGATTCTGAGTTCCTAAAGAAGCCAATCATTCTGAATTACAAGGGATAGAGTGAGATGCCAAAACTATTCAGAGACAAAAAGTTAAAAGCCCCGCTCATCTAATTAATACTGATCTTCATAGATGTTTTTGGAGTTCATTTGCATATTCTCTTCTTTTTATCTTATTTGATTTTCAGTTGCTTGGGGACAAGCAACAATTTAAGTTTGGTGTTGTGATGAGCGGATAATTTGTACACTTTTTGGCATTATTTTTAGTATATTTTTAGTATGATCTAGTTAGTTTTTAGTATATTTTTATTAGTTTTTAGTTAAAATTCACTTTTCTGGACTTTACTATGAGTTTGTGTGTTTTTCTGTGATTTCAGGTATTTTCTGGCTGAAATTGAGGGACCTGAGCAAAAATCTGATCCAGAGACTCAAAAGGACTGCAGATGCTGTTGGATTCTGACCTCCCTGCACTCGAAGTGGATTTTCTAGAGCTACAGAGGCCCAATTGGCGCGCTCTCAACGGCGTTGGAAAGTAGACATCCTGGGCTTTCCAGCAATATATAATAGTCCATACTTTGCCCAAGATTTGATGGCCCAAACCGGCGTTCAAAGTCACCTCAAGAAATTCCAGCGTTAAACGCCGGAACTGGCACCTAATTGGGAGTTAAACGCCCAAACTGGCACTAAAGCTGGCGTTTAACTCCAAGGAGAGTCTCTATACGAAATTTCTTCATTGCTCAGCCCAAACACACACCAAGTGGGCCCGGAAGTGGATTTTTATGTCATTTACTCATCTATGTACTAGTTTTCTATAAGTAGGACCTTTTACTATTGTATGGAGACATCTAGGACTTTTGGTAGCTATCTTTGTTTTATGCTATCTTAGACCTTTGGGAGGCTGGCCATTCGGCCATGCCTAGACCTTATGCTTATGTATTTTCAACGGTGGAGTTTCTACACACCATAGATTAAGGTGTGGAGCTCTGCTGTACCTCGAGTATTAATGCAATTACTATTGTTCTTCCATTCAATTCCGCTTGTTCTTTATCCAAGATATCACTTGTTCTTCAACATGATGAAGGTGATGATTGACGCCCATCACCATTCTCACCCATGAACAAGGTGACTGACAACCATTCTTGTTCTACAAGCATCTGAGGCTTAGTGAATATCTCTTGGATTCCTGATTGCACGATGCATGGTTGATCGCCTGACAACCGAGTGCTCGCCTGACAAACGAGCCAACCATTCCGTGAGATCAGAGTCTTCGTGGTATAGGCAAGAACTGATGGCGGCATTCAAGAGAATCCGGAAGGTCTAACCTTGTCTGTGGTATTCTGAGTAGGATTCAATGATTGAATGACTGTGACGTGCTTCAAACCTGTAACCTACTGGGCGTTAGTGACAGACGCAAAAGAGTGATTCTATTCCGGTAGGGAAGGGAACCAAACCGGTGACTGGCAGTACTGTGACAGAGTGCGTGCATTAGCTTTCACTGCGCGGATGGGAGGTAGCTGCTGACAACAGTGAAACCCTACACGAGCTTGCCATGGAAAGGAGTAAGAAAGGATTGGCTGAAGGCAGTAGGAAAGCAGAGAGACGGAAGGGAAGGCATCTTCATACACTTGTCTGAAGCTCTTACACCAATGATATACATAAGTATCACTATCCTTATCTTCTATGTTATTTTCGTTCATCATCATATACATTTGAGTTTGCCTGACTAAGATTTACAAGATGACCATAGCTTGCTTCAATGCTAACAATCTCCGTGGGATCGACCCTTACTCACGTAAGGTATTACTTGGACGACCCAGTGCACTTGCTGGTTAGTTGTGCGAAGTTGTGTAATGCCATGGTATTGAGCTACCACGTTTTTGGAGCCATTACCGGGGATTATGAGAGTTGTGAAAAAGTATTGTTCACAATTTCGCGCACCAAGAGCATCGATCAAATGTTCGAAAGGTTCTCAATAATCATCAACAATCTGGATGCAATGGGAAGGAACTACTCTGAAGAAACTCTAGTGAGATAGATCCTGAGAAGTCTTACTAAGAAATGGGAAGTAAAAAGCATGGCCATCTCTAAAAGGAATGATTTGATCAAAATCACCTATGATGAGCTGAGAGGCAAGCTGCTGGCCTATGAAACCACTCACATGTCTCAAGACAAAGATGACAAAAAGAAAAGTATAGCACTAAAATCAAGAATGACAGCCCAAGTAGAAGAATCTGATGACAGTTTCTCAGATGAAGAAATGGTGCTCTTTGCAAGAAAAATGAGAAGACTACTGAGATACAAAAGCAAAGGCAAAGGAAGCTCTTCATCCACTTAATGTCAAGAAAGATCAAGTCAAGTTCACATGCCATCACTGCAAGGAACCTAGTCACTTCAAGTTAAATTTCCCTCAACTTAAGAAAGGCGAAAAATCCAAGAAAGACAAAAAGAATGTGATGATGACAACATGGGAAGACTTGGAGAATGACACCAGCTCAAAGAGCTCAGATCAAGAAGCTCAACTATGTCTGATGGCAGATCATCATGATGAATATGAGGTAGATCTCTCTGACTTATCTATTGATGAACTGCACTACATTATCAAAGACATTTCTGTGAACTCTAAGAAACTCTTGGATAAGTATGCAAAATGTAAGAAAGAAAATAAGGTATTGAGGACAAAAAATGATCTTCTTTTGAAAAAGGTCAAGGCAAATGAAACTGGTAATGAAAAATTTTTAAAAGAAGAAAACACTTCCTTGCGAGCTGAATTAGAAAAATTCAAACTTAAGCATGAAGTTACTGCTTCCACTGATTTGATTTCTAAAAACAAAAAGCTAAATGAACATATAAAAAGTTTGAATGAAGACTAGCAAAATTTGTTCAAGGTTCTCAAAATCTGAAAAAACTACTTGCTAGTCAAAGGTTTGGCTCTGAAAAATCTGGACTTAGATTCAAAGAGGAAAATAAGGCTGTTTTCAAACAAAACTTTAAAAAATCTGAAGCTTTGTCTTCCAAACTTTTCAAACCAAAATGATTCAGCAAACCTCAAAAATCAGTGAGCAAGAATCAGTGCTACAAGTGCAATAGAAATTGTCATGATCCTCCTCAATGTTTCATCTTTCTTAGGTCTTTTGGTAATGATAGTAAATTATATAAAGTTGTTCATGATTTTAATGCTCTTAGGCAACCAAGAAGATTTCACATCAAAGGATCCAAATAGATTTGAATACCTAAGGTTAGTTGAAGAACATGCAGGTTTGCCTTACATCCAAGAAGAAAAAGGACATGTGGTATCTTGATAGTAGATGTTCAAGGCAAATGACCGGAAAGGATACTTTCTTCATTAAACTCAACAAGTATGATGGAGGATTTGTCACTTTTGGAGATAATGGTAAAGGTAAAATAATTGCCACTGGTAAGGTTGGCAAAGATTTTTCAACTTTCATTGATAGTGACTTTTTAGTTGATGGGTTAAAGCATAATCTATTGAGCATAAGTCAATTGTGTGACCTTGGATATGTTGTAACCTTTAGGAAATCTAATTGTAGGGTTATAAATGAGAAAACAGGAACTGTTCTATTTGTTGCCAAAAGAAGTGAAAATGTTTATGGTATCACTCTAGATGATCTAAAAGTTCAAAATGTAACTTGTTTCTCTTCAATAGAATCTGAAAAATGGATGTGGCATAAGAGGTTAGGACATGCTAGCATGTTCTAAATCTCTAAGCTTGTAAAGAGAGGCTTAGTTAGAGGTCTTCCTAATATAAAATATGATAAGGACATCATTGTCATCTATTGATTCTCTCTCAATTTCAAGCATTCTCTTCTCTAATTCTTCTTTTCTTCAAGATGCACAATCCAAAATCCAAGATTTGATCGATCTAATTAGATATTTAATTAGACGTTACTTGCCTCAGTCCGTTAATCCACATGAAAATAATATCCATTCACCGTGGTATTACTTGAATAACCCGATGCACTTGTCGGTATCCATGAGCTTTAACTTTCTCTTATCAAGTTTTTGTTTATTTTATTTTATTACTTGAATGACCCGTTGCACTTGCGGGTATCCGTTGTCGGGGATTAATTGAGATTGACAACATACGTCCGGTTAAATCCTAACTTAGATCTCATTTATTTTAGTTTCTATTCTTTTCTTTTATTTTCTTTATCTTATTTATATTCTTCTCTTCTTTCTTCTTTCTTTATACCGTAAGGTACATTTGATCTCCTCTTGTGTTTTTGCATGCCAGAGAGAGAAGACCCTGCATCTCTCCAGTATGATCTCGAAATGGAGCTAAAACTGTTTCAATTAAGAAAGAAAGCAAGAGCCAGGAGAAAAGAAGAAGAGAGAATAGCAGAAGATCAAAACAATGCAAGAAAGACCCTTGGAGAATATAACATGCCTACCTCCGAAAGCTGTGGAGATAAAATAGTGAGACCCATGGTTCAAGCAAATAACTTTGAACTAAAGCATTTACTAATTCATTTGGTATAGCGATACCAATTTGGAGGTAGCCCTCAAGAGGATCCGAACATTCACATAGCTAATTTTTTCCATCTATGTGACACTGTGAAGAGTAATGGAGTTAGCTCCGAAGCCATCTGGTTGAGGCTATTCCCATTCTCTTTGAGAGATATAGCCACATAATGGCTCCAAACTCAACCTTTAGACAGCATCACTTCGTGGGAGGATCTAGTTAAGAAATTTCTAACTAAATACTTACCACTCCAAAAGCTGGCCCGATTGAGAAATGACATCAACTCATTCTCCCAAAAGAGGGAGAATTGCTCTATAAAAATTTGAAAAAGGTACAAAGAGATGCTTAGAAGATGTCCACACCATACATCTCTCAAGCCTCAAGCACGATGAATGAATTATCAGCTGGAGGTTTCTTACACAGAAAGACACCTAAAGAAGCATTAGAATTGATAGAGACAGTGGTGGCCAATAATTTAATGTATTCATTTGAAAGGGCAAAAAAAAAGGTGATGGCACTAGACACTATGGACACACTTCTAGAACAAAATGAAATGATGTCCAAGCGATAGCCTCACTTGCAAAACAACTGGAGCATAAGCAGGTAGCATCCTTTAGAAGTCAAGCTTCTTGTGATCTGTGTGGAGGAAAACATCCAAGTGAAAGGTCTGATGTATATACAGGAGGCCATTCATTCACTGAGCAAGTGAACTTCATGGGACATTCTTTAAGGCCAAAAAATGATATATTTTCAAAAACTTATAATCCAGGCTGGAGGAACAATCTCAATTTTGGTTGGGGTAATCAAAGACAAAGGAATTTCAACAATCCATATCAACAAGCCAACCATAAAAAATTATCATCTCCTGAGCTCACGACCAATGCCACCTTTCTGCAATAAACCCAAGACTTTATACAAGAAGTAAGAGCAAATTTCAAAAATCAAGAAGCAAATTGTAATTAGGACAAATGGCTAAGCAATTGGCAGAAAGGCCTACCAAGTTCTTTCCTAGTGACATTGTACCAAGTCCCAAGGAAGAACGTAAGGTCATCTCTCTAAGGATTGGAACAATGATTAACAAGGAGCTTTCCATGGAGGATGAAAAGAAAATCGAAGACCCGCAACAAGAAAAAAAGGGAGGAGAATCTAGAGAAAGCTCATGCACTAGTAGAACTTAAGAAGGAAAAAGTGAAAACATATAAATCAAGAATTCCATACCCTCTAAAGCACCAGAAGCAAGATCAAGAGAAGAACTTTTCAAAGTTCTTAGAGGTATTCAAGAAGCTACAAATCAACATTTCTTTTGTTGAAGCCCTTGAACAAATGCCTCTCTATGACAAGTTCATAAAGGAGTTATTGTCAAAGGAAAGATCACTCAAAGAAGATGAGAAGGTAATTTTCACCAAGGAATACAGTGCCATCATTCAAAGGAACTTACCATAAAAACTAAAAGATCCCGGTAGTTTCCAAATTTCTTGCACTATTGGTGATATCACCATTGGCAAGGGTCTTTGTGACTTAGGAGCTAGCATCAATCTGATGTCTCTGTTTATGGTGAAGAGACTATGAATTGAGGAGGTGAAACTAACCAGAAGCTCATTGTAACTAGCTGACCGAACAATGAAGTTTCCACATGGGATAGTGAAAAACACATTGGTTAAGGTCGGAAGGTTTATCTTTCCTGTTGACTTTATAATTTTTGACATGGAGGAAGATGAAGATACCTCCATCATCCTAGGAAGACATTCTTAGCCACTGGACAGGTACTCATTGACGTCCATAAAGGAGAGCTAACACTAAGGGTGCATGAAGAACAAATGGTTTTTAAAGTCTTCAAAGCCATGCAACACCCAATCAAAACAGAGGATTGCATGAGAATTGACTTGATTGACACCTTAGTTCAAGAAATTGTGGACGAAGGAACCCTTAAAGAGCCTTTGTATCACACAGATTTTGAAACAAAAGAGGAGCTGGACAATGAATGTTTAATGGAAGATGGCATTGGAAGGTGCTATGAGGCACCCCAAGCTCCAACCTAGTAGACTTAACGTCAAGCTAGTGACGTTAAAGAAGCACTTGTTGGGAGGCAACCCAACTATGGTTAGTTCTCTTTCTCTTTCTTTTTCCTTTTCATTCCATAGTTAAACTTTTTCTTCTTCTTATTCCTTCTTTTGCATGCATTTTTACTTTTACCTTCGCACTTTTAAAAAAAAGGGAGTTGAACGCCAAATGTTCAAAAAGGACGCCCAACATCCATAAGCCAAGGGAAGGCCACACACCCGGCGTGTCTCCCTAGAAGCCCGGCGTGTCTCCCTAGAAGCCTGGCGTCCAGCTAGGTCAAGGCCCAGGGGGTAAAAAGTTCATCAATGCCTGGCATCCCGAATTGAAGCCAGGCGTATTCAAAGGCACCCATCCTTGCTTAAAGCCACATTGATTAGGGTTTATCTTATTCCTTTCTTTTTCATGCACGTATGCTTCTTTAATATAACTTACACTTATTTCTAAAGCTTTGTTAAACTCTAAGTTTAGTGTAAGCCCTTAAGTTTGGTGTTGGTAACACTATAAGTCTCTGGATAATGAAGAATACGGATAAAGAAAGCAATGAAGATTGGGTAAGATGAATTCCCTCTAGTGGTTAGTTATTTCTTTTTCTCTTTGTTCTTGTTTTTCGTTTTTGTTTTTCTTTATTTTCTTTCTTTTTGCATGCACAGGATCTTTTGTTTATGTTTTCTTTACTTTTTCTCTTCCTTTGTTTGAGTGCTTGAACTTATAATGCTTGCTTCTTTAGTAATTCTTTTGTAATGGAAGATATCTTAATAAAAAGAATTGAATAATAAATTTAAAATAAAAGTGGTGGTGCTTAAGAATATGTGGTTACATTTGATGAACTTGAGATATTTGAATCTTGTAGAAATGGAAGGAAAATCTTCAAAAATAGAAATTTGAAAAAGCAATGAGAGGATTTGACCATCAATTCCTTAGAGCAATGAAAAAAGAGGGAAAAAAAAGAAAAGTCTAGAAAGATAAAAAAAATCAAAAGTTATAAAGCTCTGAGCTCCAATGATTAGGGCTCAGTTATGTGCCTATGATGTTTGCGTTTCAAGGAAAGACTTGGGCAAGTAAATTCGAGGGGTACTTTATCACCTGATAACTTGGGCTAACTAGACCGGGATTATCGATTGAAAGCCCACTTAAAGAGTCGCCTTAAGACAAAACATTAAGAAATCCAAAGAGACTCTAGATATCGATGTCTAGATCAACAAGACCCTTATTATGTGCTTGTGGTGTGATTGTGCCAAGGAGAGACTTAGGTAATTAGATCCAATGAGTGCTTTATCACTTGGTAACTTAGGCTAACTAGCCCAGGAATATCAATTGAAAGCCCATTAAGAGCTACCTTGTGACAAAACACTTTGAGTCAAAACCGCAAAGATCTTTCCCCGAATTAAATGTGAAGTAATTGCCTTCAAGCCATATAAGCCCAAAAGAATTCTCAAAATACAATTCGGATCTAAGTTTTTGGAAATTTTCAAATCTTAGTATGCAAGATTCATCAAAGATAAGAGAAGTCGAATGTAACCACAAGGATTATCATAAATCCCACTTTTTGAAATTTAAAGTTGCAAACTCTTCAATCCTTTTTACTTAAGATAAACTTTGTTTACTTTTCTTTTTGTTTGAGGACAAGCAAAGTTTTAAGTTTGATGTTGTGATGACACGTCATCATAAGCAGTTTTTAGGTCCTTTTCAGTTATTTTCTTAAGTTTTCTTAGATTTTTAATCAAATTTCTTATGTTTTCTAGTGGAATATCATAGCTTATTAAATATTTGAAGTTGTATTAATATTATTATATTTTCATGTGTTTTAATTTCAAAATAATCAAGGATTAAAGTCTTTTTAGCAAGAAAACACAAAATCGATTAGAGGACGATTCAACTGTGTCCAAGAGCCATCAAACCGGATGCCAGCCTTCAAGCATGAACACCCGGCACTTCCTCTCCAAGCACACTCACCGCTGGCAGCCCCTTCCACAAGCCTGGCCTTCCCCTCATGGAATGGCATGCACACCCGGCTTCTGATCCACAAGTCCAGCGTCTCTCACTCTAAGACTGGCATCCATCAAGCCTTGGAGCTGCAAATTGGGCCTACGCCCAAATTTAAGGATGCAAGCCCAGTGTGCCTCAAGCCTCAACTCCCAGGATTCAATGCTTTAACACTTGACAAGGCCCAAATTCAGTTATCAAATTGTTAGAAGCCTTAATCACATCCGAAGATTGAAGATTCAAGATTCAAAAAGATTAGTTATCATTAATTTCTTCTAAAAATAAAAAGATTTGGTTGTTAGAATTTGTTTCTAAATTAGATTTGAATTATTTTGATTTGAATTTGAAGTAGTTAGCTGTCTTATCCTTCCGAAAGATAAAATTAGGGTTAGTTTTGAATTTGAATTCTAGATAGAACTTATGATATAAATAAGTGAACCTTGTTCACAGAAGGGGAATCAATCATCCATCGAAGGATTACTCTCTCATTATTAAGATTAGTTTTTTCTTTATCATGAGTCACTAAACAGGCCTCCTCCATTGAAGGTTAAGAGTTCTGTTTGGTTTAAAGTTTAATAGCATAAATACTTTTTATTTTAATTCATGCTTCTTTATTTTTTTAAGATTGAGTTTTGTTCTTCATCAATAAGGGGTTAGAACTATTGAAAAATATTCTAAATCTGTCTTAGATTATAATTTTATATTTGGAAAAATTAATTTCAAAATTAGCTTAAAACTCATTCCATAATCTTCACTTATCTAGATCTAGTTCAAATACGTGACATATAATTCGGCTAGTGTTAGCTCTTGAAAGTCGTGCAGATTAAAATTAAAATTGTTCTTCACCTCTTCTCTTGATTAGTTGACCAAAGGATTAACGATTAATTGGTTTTAGAGAAATTAAATCTCCAAAGAATTGGGGTTTAGTTATAAATGATTTGCTGTGAAAAGATTTTTGCATGAGTTAAATAAGAAAGCATAAGAATTGTTTGTCCAAGAATCAAACATCTCCAAAGCTTTCAACATTCTCATATATTGATTTTCTCTCTATTTCAAACATTATCTTCTCTAATTCTTCTTTTCTTCAAGATCTACAATCCAAAATCTAAGGTTTGATTGATCTAATTAGATATTTAATTAGACGTTGCTTGCCTCAATCCATTAACCCTTGTGGAAATGATATCCACTCACCGTCGTATTACTTGAATAATCTGGTGCACTTGTCGATATCTGTGAGCTTTAATTTTTTCTCATCAGGGAGAAAAAGATGTCTCCTATAGCTACTTGCGAGTGTTCGGCTGTAAGGATTTTATACAGATTCCAAGAGATAAAAGGTTCAAGCATGATGTGAAGTCAAAACAATGTATCTTCATGAGTTATGGTCACGAAGACTTTGGTAACAGATTATGGGAACTGGTGAGCAAAAAATAATTGGAAGGACATATGTGATTTTTCTTGAAGACCAAACTATATATTAAAGACCTTGAAAAGACAAATAAGCCAGCATCAACTGTTAAATATTCTGCTAATGATAAACTTAATCCTTTTAATATACCTTTTGATGATGGAAGAGATGTACAAGTTGATACTAATAGTGATGATTTGTATGATGAATCCACACCTCAACCTAAGGTGCCAGATGTAGAAGTTTCACTATATGTTAAAATTTCACCTGAACCATCAATTGAGCCTGAATTGAGATTATCTACTAGAGAGTACTATCCTTCCCAGAGATATTCTGCTCATGAGTACGTGATGAGCACTGAGATTGGGGAGCTAGAGAGCTACCAGGAAGCTATGTCTGATGAGCATGAAAAAGATTGGTTGAAGGCCATTGATGAGCGGATAATTTGTACGCTTTTTGGCATTGTTTTTAGTATGTTTTTGGTAGTTTTAGTTGAGTTCTTAGTATATTTTTATTAGTTTTTAGTTAAAATTCACTTTTCTGGACTTTACTATGAGTTTGTGTATTTTTCTGTGATTTCAGGTATTTTCTGGCTGAAATTGAGGGATCTGAGCAAAAATCTGATCCAGAGACTGAAAAGGACTGCAGATGCTGTTGGATTCTGACCTCCCTGCACTCGAAGTGGATTTTCTGGAGCTACAGAAGCCCAATTGGCGCGCTCTCAACGGCGTTGGAAAGTAGACATCCTGGGCTTTTCAGCAATATATGATAGTCTATACTTTGCCCAAGATTTGATGGCCCAAACCGGCGTTCAAAGTCACCCTCAGGAATTCCAGCGTTAAACGCCGGAACTGGCACCTAAATGGGAGTTAAACGCCCAAACTGGCATAAAAGCTGGCGTTTAACTCCAAGAAGAGTCTCTACACGAAAAATGCTTCATTGCTCAGCCCAAGCACACACCAAGTGGGCCCGGAAGTGGATTTTTATGTCATTTACTCATCTTTGTACACCTTAGGCTACTAGTTTTCTATAAGTAGGACCTTTTACTATTGTATTTGATATCTTCTGATCTTTGGAACCTTTTTCTTTAGATCTTTTGATCACTTTGGGAGGCTGGCCATTCGGCCATGCCTAGACCCTGTTCTTATGTATTTTCAACGGTGGAGTTTCTACACACCATAGATTAAGGTGTGGAGCTCTGCTGTACCTCGAGTATTAATGCAATTACTATTGTTCTTCTATTCAATTCCGCTTGTTCTTTGTCCAAGATATCACTTGTTATTCAACTTGATGAATGTGATGATCCGTGACACTCATCATCATTCTCACTCATGAACGAAGTGACTGACAACCACTCTTGTTCTACAAGCATACGAGGCTCTAGTGTTTATCTCTTGGATTCCTGATACACGATGCATGGTTGATCGCCTGACAACCGAGTGCTCGCCTGACAAACGAGCCAGCCATTCCGTGAGATCAGAGTCTTCGTGGTATAGGCGAGAACTGATGGCGGCATTCAAGAGAATCCGGAAGGTCTAACCTTGTCTGTGGTATTCTGAGTAGGATTCAATGATTGAATGACTGTGACGTGCTTCAAACTCCTAGCAGGCGGGGCGTTAGTGACAGACGCAAAAGAATCGATGGATTTTATTCCGGCCTGACCGAGAACCGACAGCTGATTACCCCATGCTGTGATAGAGCATAGGCAAACGTTTTCACTGAGAGGATGGGAGGTAGCCACTGACAATGGTGAAACCCTACACGAGCTTGCCATGGAAAGGAGTAAGAAGGATTGGATGAAGGCAGTAGGAAAGCAGAGAGACGGAAGGGAAGGCATCTTCATACGCTTATCTGAAGCTCTCACCAATGATATACATAAGTATCTCTATCTTTATCTTTATGCTTTATTCGTTTATCACTATACCCATTTGAGTCTACCTGACTGAGATTTACAAGGTGACCATAGCTTGCTTCATACCACCAATCTCCGTGGGATCGACCCTTACTCGCGTAAGGTTTATTACTTGGACGACCCAGTGCACTTGCTGGTTAGTTGTGCGAAGTTGTGTTTATGCCATGGTATTGAGCACCAATTCTTTGGAGCCATTACCGGGGATTGTTCTGTGTAAAAGTAGTGATCACAATTTCGTGCACCAAGTTTTTGGCGCCGTTGCCGGGGATTGTTTGTGTATGGACAACTGACGGTTCATCTTGTTGCTTAGATTAGGTATTTTTCTTCAGAGTTCTTAAGAATGAATTCTAGTGTTTCAAGGTGATGTTCTTATCATCACCAAAGCTGATTGATCCTCATCAATTTAGCTCTTGAATGCAATGTCCTGCTGAAGCTTGGCCGGCCATGTCTAATTTCTTTAGACTAAAGCTTTAGACTAACATTGCATGATTCCTGGAATTCTCATTAAGAATTTTGATACCTTTATTTTCCTTTTCACTTAATTTTCGAAAAAGCACAAAAAAATTACAAAATCATAAAATCCAAAAATATGTCTTGTTTGAGTCTAGAGTCTCATCTTAAGTTTAGTATCAATTGCATGTTTCTGTTCTTATTGCATTCATGCATGTGTCCTCTTTGATCTTTGAATTCTATTGACTTGAGTGTTTTGTTATATGCATTCTCATTTTGTTAGTGTCAATGGTATACAAACTGCTAAGTTTGGTGTCTTGCATGCATTGTTATTTGATTTTAAGTACATTTTGATTATTCCTTATTATTAAAAATCCAAAAATATTTTTAATTTGTGTCTTTTCAAGTCAATAATACAGAGAATTGAAGATTCAGAACATACTGCAGAGGAATCACACAGAAAAAGCTGGGCATTCAAAAATGCCCAGTGAAGAAGACAGACTGGCGTTTAAACGCCAGCCAGGGTGCCTGGCTGGGCGTTTAACGCCCAAAAGGGTAGTAGTTTGGGCGTTAAACGCCAGAATGTGCACCATTCTGGGCGTTTAACGCCAGGATGGCACAAGGGGGAGGATTTTGTTTTCAAATCAATTTTTTTTTCAAGTTTTCAAAGTTTTTCAAAATCAAATCTTTTTCAAATCAAATCTTTTCAATCAAATGTTTTCAAAATCAATTTCTTTCCTTTTTCAAAGATACTTACTAACAATTAATGATTTGATTGAACATTTTAAGTATGTTGCCTTTTCTGTTGAGAAAGGTTTAATGTTTGAATCATATCTTTTCTTGTTAGGCAAGTCATTAATTTTTAAAATCAAATCTTTTTAAAATTGTTTTCAAATCATATCTTTTCAATCATATCTTTTTAAAACCATAACTTTTCAATCAAATCTTTTTAATCACATCTTTTTCAAAATAATTTTCAATCAAATCTTTTTTTTATTTCTAATTTCAAAATCTTTTTCAAAAATCACTTGATTTCTTTTCCACTCTTATTTTCGAAAATCAATTAAGTGTTTTTCAAAATGTTTTCAAAATCTTTTACTTAATTTTCGAAAATTACTTCCCTTCTTCTCACATCCTTCTATTTATGGACTAACACTATTCCTTGATGCAAAATTCGAACTCCATCTTCTTTGATAAGTTCGAATTTTCTACCTCTGTCTTCCATTTTTCTTCCTCTGACACCTCAAGGAATCTCTATACTGTGACATAGAGGATTCCATATTTTCTTGTTCTCTTCTCTTTCATATGAGCAGGAACAAAGACAAAGGCATTCTTGTTGAAGCTGACCCTGAACCTGAAAGGACCTTGAAACGAAAGCTAAGAGAAGCTAAGGCACAACTCTTTATTGAGGACCTGACCGAATTCTTCAAAGAAGAAGAACCCATGGCAGCCGAAAACAACAACAATGCCAACAATGCAAGGAAGGTGCTGGGTGACTTTACTGCACCTACTCCCGACTTCTATGGGAGAAGCATCTCTATCCCTGCCATTGGAGCAAACAACTTTGAGCTTAAGCCTCAATTAGTTTCTCTAATGCAATAGAATTGCAAGTTCCATGGACTTCCACTGGAAGATCCTCATCAGTTCTTAGCTGAATTCTTGCAAATCTGTGACACTGTCAAGACTAATGGGGTTGACCCTGAAGTCTACAGACTTATGCTATTCCCTTTTGCTGTAAGAGACAGAGCTAGAACATGGTTGGACTCACAACCTAAAGAAAGCCTGGACTCTTGGGAAAAGCTAGTCAATGCCTTCTTGGCAAAGTTCTTTCCACCTCAAAAATTGAGTAAGCTTAGAGTGGAAGTCCAAACCTTCAGACAGAAGGATAGAGAATCCCTCTATGAAGCTTGGGAAAGATACAAACAATTGATCAGAAAGTGTCCATCTGATATGCTTTCTGAATGGAGCATCATAGGTATTTTCTATGATGGTCTCTCTGAACTATCCAAGATGTCTTTGGATAGCTCTGCTGGAGGATCTCTTCATCTGAAGAAGACGCCTACAGAAGCTCAAGAGCTAATTGAAATGGTTGCAAATAACCAATTCATGTACACTTCTGAAAGGAATCCTGTGAACAATGGGGTAAATCAGAAGAAAAGAGTTCTTGAGATTGACACTCTGAATGCCATATTGGCTCAGAATAAAATATTGACTCAACAAGTCAATTTGATTTCTCAAAGTCTGTCTGGAATGCAAAATGCACCAAGCAGTACTAAGGATGCTTCATCTGAAGAAGAAGCTTATGATCCTGAGAACCCTTCAATGGAAGAGGTGAATTACCTAGGAGAACCCTATGGAAACACCTATAATTCTTCATGGAGAAATCATCCAAATTTCTCATGGAAGAATCAAGAGAGACCTCAACAAGGTTTCAACAACAATAATGGTGGAAGAAACAGGTTTAGCAATGGCAAGCCTTTTCCATCATCTTCTCAGCAACAGACAGAGAATTCTAAGCAGAATCCCTCTGACTTAGCAACCATGATCTCTGATCTAATCAAGACCACTCAAAGTTTCATGACTGAAACAAGGTCCTCCATTAGGAATTTGGAGGCACAAGTGGGACAGCTGAGCAAGAAAGTTACTGAACTCCCTCCAAGTACTCTTCCAAGCAATACAGAAGAAAATCCAAAAGGAGAGTGCAAGGCTATCAACATGGCCGAATTTGGAGAGGAAGGAGAGGCAGTGAACGCCACTGAGGAAGACCTCAATGGGCGTGCACTGACCTCCAATGAATTCCCCTATGAGGAACCATGGGAATCTGAGGCTCAAAATGAGACCATAGAGATTCCATTGGACTTACTTCTGCCATTCATGAGCTCTGATGAGTATTCTTCCTCTGAAGAGGATGAGTATGTCACTAAAGAGCAAGTTGCTAAATACCTTGGAGCAATCATGAAGCTAAATGACAAGCTATTTGGAAATGAGACTTGGGAGAATGAACCTCCTTTGCTCACCAAAGAACTGGATGACTTGTCTAGGCAGAAATTACCTCAAAAGAGACAAGATCCTGGGAAGTTTTTCATACCTTGTACCATACGCACCATGACCTTCAAGAAGGCTCTGTGTGACTTAGGGTCAAGTGTAAACCTCATGCCTCTCTCTGTAATGGAGAAGCTAGGGATCTTTGAGGTACAAGCTGCAAGAATCTCACTAGAGATGGCAGATAATTCAAAAAAACAAGCTTATGGACTTGTAGAGGATGTTCTAGTAAAGGTTGAAGACCATTACATCCCTACTGATTTTATAGTCCTAGAGACTGGGAAGTGCATGGATGAAAACATCATCCTTGGCAGACCCTTCCTAGCCACAGCAAAGGCTGTGATTGATGTTGATAGAGGTGAACTGTTCATTCAAGTGAATGAAAAATCCTTTGTGTTTAAGGCTCAAGGATATCCCTCTGTCACCATGGAGAAGAAGCATGAAGAGCTTCTCTCAAATCAGAGACATACAGAGCCCCCACAGTCAAACTCTAAGTTTGGTGTTGGGAGGCCACAACCAAACTCTAAGTTTGGTGTTGAACCCCCACATTCAAACTCTAAGTTTGGTGTTGGGAGGTTCCAACATTGCTCTGAGTATCTGTGAGGCTCCATGAGAGCCCTCTGTCAAGCTACTGACATTAAAGAAGTGCTTGTTGGGAGGCAACCCAATGTTATATTTTATCTATTTTCTTTTGTTATTTTATTTTATTTTGTAGGTTGATGATCATGAGAAGTCACAAAATTAATTGAAAAAGCAAAAACAGAATGAAAAACAGGAAGAAAAACAGCACACCCTGGAGGAAGAACTCACTGGCGTTTAAACGCCAGTGAGGCTAGCAGTTGGGCGTTTAACGCCCAGTCTGGCACCATTCTGGGCGTTTAACGCCAGAAAAGGGCACCAGACTGGCGTTAAACGCCAGAAAAGGGCAAGAACCTGGCGTTAAACGCCAGGAATGGGCACCAGCCCGGCGTTTAACGCCAGAAATGGCTCAAAACGTGATTTTGAATGCCATTTGGTGCAGGGATGACTTTTCCTTGACACCACAGGATCTGTGGACCCCACAGGATCCCCACCAACCCCACCACTCTCTCTTTCTTCTTCACCCATTCACCAATCACCTCAACACCTCTTCCCCAAAAACCCTTCACCTATCAAATCCCATCTTTCTCTTCACCACTCACATCCATCCTTCATAAAACCCCACCAACCTCACCCTTCAAATTCAAACCACTTTCCCTCCCAAACCCACCCATAATGGCCGAACCCCATCTCCCCCTCTTTGGCCGAATACACCACCATTCCCTTCTTCCTCCATTTCTTCTTCTTCTACTCTCTTCTTTCTTCTTTTGCTCGAGGACGAGCAAACCTTTTAAGTTTGGTGTGGTAAAAGCATTGCTTTTTGTTTTTCCATGACCATTTATGGCATCCAAGGCCGGAGAAACCTCTAGAAAGAGGAAAGGGAAGGCAAAAGCTTCCACCTCCGAGTCATGGGAGATGGATAGATTCATCTCAAGGGTGCATCAAGACCACTTCTATGAAGTTGTGGCCTTGAAGAAGGTGATCCCCGAGGTCCCCTTTTCACTCAAAAAGGGTGAATATCCGGAGATCCGACATGAGATTCGAAGAAGAGGTTGGGAAGTTCTCACCAACCCCATTCAACAAGTCGGAATCCTGATGGTTCAAGAGTTCTATGCCAATGCATGGATCACCAAGAACCATGATCAAAGTGTGAACCCGGATCCAAAGAACTATCTTACTATGGTTCGGGGGAAATACTTGGATTTTAGTCCGGAAAATGTAAGGATAGCATTCAACTTGCCTATGATGCAAGGAGATGAACATCCTTACACTAGAAGGGTCAACTTTGACCAAAGGTTGGACCAAGTCCTCACAGTCATATGTGAAGAGGGCGCACAATGGAAGAGAGATTCAAGAGGCAAGCCGGTTCAATTGAGAAGGCATGACCTCAAACCCGTGGCTAGAGGATGGTTGGAGTTTATCCAACGCTCAATCATTCCCACTAGCAACCGGTCCGAAGTCACTCTAGACCGAGCCATCATGATCCATAGCATCATGATTGGAGAAGAAGTGGAAGTTCATGAGGTTATAGCCCAAGAACACTATAAGGTGGCGGACAAGTCCTCTACCTTAGCAAGGTTAGCCTTTCCTCACCTCATCTGTCACCTCTGTTATTCAGTGGGAGTTGACATAGAGGGAGACATCACCATTGATGAGGATAAGCCCATCACCAAGAAAAGGATGGAGCAAACAAGAGACCCCTCTCATCATGAGATCCCTGAGATGCCTCAAGGGATGCACTTTCCTCCACAAGACTATTGGGAGCAAATTAACACCTCCCTAGGAGAATTGAGTTCCAACATGGGACAACTAAGGGTGGAGCATCAAGAACACTCCATTCTCCTCCATGAAATTAGAGAAGATCAAAGAATCATGAGAGAGGAGCAACAAAGACAAGGAAGAGACATTGAGGAGCTCAAGCACTCCATAGGACCTTCAAGAGAAAGGAAGAGCCGCCATCACTAAGGTGGACCCGTTCTTTGATTTTCTTGTTCTTTATTCTTCTGTTTTTCGAATTTTATGCTTATGTTTATCTATGCTTGTGTCTTGTGATCATTAGTGTCTATGCCTTAAGGTTATGAATGTCCTATGAATCCATCACCTTTCTTAAATAAACAATGTTCTTAATTGAAAAGGAGAAGAATTGCATGAATTTTGAATTTTATAACAGTTTAATTATCTTGATGTGGTGGCAACACTTTTGTTCTCTGAATGTATGCTTGAACAGTGCATATGTCTTTTGAATTTGTGATTCATGAATATTGGCTCTTGAAAGAATGATGAAAAAGGAGACATGTTACTGAGGATCTGAAAAATCATAAAAATGATTCTTGAAGCAAGAAAAAGCAGTGAATACAAAAAAAAAAGAAGAAACCGAAAAAAAAAGAGGAAAAAAGAAAGAAAGAAATAAAGTTGTGATCCAAGGCAATAAGAGTGTGCTTAAGAACCCTGGACACCTCTAATTGGGGACTCTAGCAAAGCTGAGTCACAATCTGAAAAGGTTCACCCAATTATGTGTCTGTGGCATGTATATATCCGGTGGTAATACTGGAAGACAGAGTGCTTTGGGCCACGGCCAAGACTCAATAAGTAGCTGTGTTCAAGAATCATCATACTTAACTAGGAGAATCAATAACACTATCTGGATTCTGAGTTCCTAAAGAAGCCAATCATTCTGAATTTCAAAGGATAGAGTGAGATGCCAAAACTGTTCAGAGGCAAAAAGCTAAAAGCCCCGCTCATCTGATTGATACTGATCTTCATAGATGTTTTTGGAGTTCATTGCATATTCTCTTCTTTTTATCTTATTTGATCTTCAGTTGCTTGGGGACAAGCAACAATTTAAGGTTGGTGTTGTGATGAGCGGATAATTTGTACGCTTTTTGGCATTGTTTTTAGTATGTTTTTGGTAGTTTTAGTTGAGTTCTTAGTATATTTTTATTAGTTTTTAGTTAAAATTCACTTTTCTGGACTTTACTATGAGTTTGTGTGTTTTTCTGTGATTTCAGGTATTTTCTGGCTGAAATTGAGGGATCTGAGCAAAAATCTGATCCAGAGACTGAAAAGGACTGCAGATGCTGTTGGATTCTGACCTCCCTGCACTCGAAGTGGATTTTCTGGAGCTACAGAAGCCCAATTGGCGCGCTCTCAACGGCGTTGGAAAGTAGACATCCTGGGCTTTCCAGCAATATATGATAGTCCATACTTTGCCCAAGATTTGATGGCCCAAACCGGCGTTCAAAGTCACCCTCAGGAATTCCAGCGTTAAACGCCGGAACTGGCACCTAAATGGGAGTTAAACGCCCAAACTGGCATAAAAGCTGGCGTTTAACTCCAAGAAGAGTCTCTACACGAAAAATGCTTCATTGCTCAGCCCAAGCACACACCAAGTGGGCCCGGAAGTGGATTTTTATGTCATTTACTCATCTTTGTACACCTTAGGCTACTAGTTTTCTATAAGTAGGACCTTTTACTATTGTATTTGATATCTTCTGATCTTTGGAACCTTTTTCTTTAGATCTTTTGATCACTTTGGGAGGCTGGCCATTCGGCCATGCCTAGACCCTGTTCTTATGTATTTTCAACGGTGGAGTTTCTACACACCATAGATTAAGGTGTGGAGCTCTGCTGTACCTCGAGTATTAATGCAATTACTATTGTTCTTCTATTCAATTCCGCTTGTTCTTTGTCCAAGATATCACTTGTTATTCAACTTGATGAATGTGATGATCCGTGACACTCATCATCATTCTCACTCATGAACGAAGTGACTGACAACCACTCTTGTTCTACAAGCATACGAGGCTCTAGTGTTTATCTCTTGGATTCCTGATACACGATGCATGGTTGATCGCCTGACAACCGAGTGCTCGCCTGACAAACGAGCCAGCCATTCCGTGAGATCAGAGTCTTCGTGGTATAGGCGAGAACTGATGGCGGCATTCAAGAGAATCTGGAAGGTCTAACCTTGTCTGTGGTATTCTGAGTAGGATTCAATGATTGAATGACTGTGACGTGCTTCAAACTCCTAGCAGGCGGGGCGTTAGTGACAGACGCAAAAGAATCGATGGATTTTATTCCGGCCTGACCGAGAACCGACAGCTGATTACCCCATGCTGTGACAGAGCATAGGCAAACGTTTTTACTGAGAGGATGGGAGGTAGCCACTGACAATGGTGAAACCCTACACGAGCTTGCCATGGAAAGGAGTAAGAAGGATTGGATGAAGGCAGTAGGAAAGCAGAGAGACGGAAGGGAAGGCATCTTCATACGCTTATCTGAAGCTCTCACCAATGATATACATAAGTATCTCTATCTTTATCTTTATGCTTTATTCGTTTATCACTATACCCATTTGAGTCTACCTGACTGAGATTTACAAGGTGACCATAGCTTGCTTCATACCACCAATCTCCGTGGGATCGACCCTTACTCGCGTAAGGTTTATTACTTGGACGACCCAGTGCACTTGCTGGTTAGTTGTGCGAAGTTGTGTTTATGCCATGGTATTGAGCACCAATTCTTTGGAGCCATTACCGGGGATTGTTCTGTGTAAAAGTAGTGATCACAATTTCATGCACCAGCCATAAAAGAAGAAATGAAATTCTTCCATGAGAATCATACTTTTGAATTGGTAAAGTTATCGAAGGATAAGAGAGCATTCAAAAATAAATGGATATTTAAATTGAAAGAAAATGAAAATATTTCATGGCTAAGGTACAAAACTCGGTTGGTTGTGAAAGGCTTTGATCAGAAAAAAGGTATTGATTTTGAAGAGATTTTCTCTCAAATAGTGAAAATGTCCTCTATTCAAGTTGTGCTTGGATTAATGGCTAGCTTGATTATAAAGGTTGAGCAACTTGATGTGAAGACTACATTCCTTCATAGTGATATAGATAAAAAAAATTATTTGGAACAACCAGAGGGTTCCAAAGTTAAAGAAAAGTAGCATATTATATGAAAATTGAAGAAGAGCTTATATGAGCTGAAACAAGCTCCAAGATAGTGGTACACAAAGTGTACTTTTTTTATGAAAGGTTATGGATATAGTAAGATCTTTTCTGATCATTCATTGTATGCATGTCAAAAAATTCTATGATGATGACTTTATAATTTTTTTACTTTTTGTTGATGACATGTTGATTATTGGTAATGATACTAAGAAGAAAGTCTTAAGAAAAACTTGAACAAATTCTTTGTTATGAAAGATTTGGGTTTTGAAAAAAAATTCTTGGCATGAGTATCACTTGTTTTAGGAAGACTAAAAAACTGTGGTTGTCACAATAGAAGTATATTGAGAAGGTTTTAGAGAAGTTTAATATGAGTAATTTCAAACCCATTAATACTCTACTTGTTAGTCATTTCAAGCTGAGTTTGCGGTAATATTCTACAAGTGAGAAAAAAAGAAGAAGAAATGAAGAAGATTCCATATGCATCTGTGGTTGGTAGTTCGATGCATGTTATAGTTTACACCAAGTTGGATATTGCTTATACTGTTGGAGTTGTTGATGACAAGTCATCATATGCCTATTTTTCAAGCTAATTTCACTTGTTTCACTAGTTTTTATGCACTTTCTTGCATTATAAGTAAGTAATTTAGAGTGGAATTGCATGGTTTATTTGAATCAATCAACCACCCTTTAATTGATGCTAAATCATGAGGTTCAAGCTAAAATTAATTGATATTTGAATGATTTATGAACCTTGTGAATTTGGTGATACTTTGATTGGTTGTTTTGATTAATTGCATGTGAAGAAAAGAAGAAGAGAAGAAAGCGTGGCTTAAGAAGTGTGGCCCAAGGAAGAAAATAGTGTGGCAAAAGAAGAAAAGAGTGTAGCGCAACATTGAAGGAGGAAGCCACAATGCTCTCTCCAAGAGCACAATGCTCTCCAAGAGAGCACAATGCTCTCCAAGAGAGCACAACAATGAACCAAGGAGGCATGCTTTAATGCTCTGCTCCCCTTGAGAGCGGAGCACAAATTGAAGCCAAGAAACAAGGGAGGAAGAACATTGCTCTGCTCTCCTTGAGAGCATTATCGGGCTCTCATAAAAAATAATTTCAAGGAAATGTTTGCCAAATGCTCTCTCCAAGAATCGAACCCATGAGCAAAGGGGAGTGGGGAAGCGCTACTCACAAAGAAAATGAGCCAAAATTTGCCAAAATGCATCCCCCAAGACTTGAACCTTGCACTTAAGGAATAACAAGATGGCACTACTCCAAGGGGGCACGAGCGCTTGGTTGTTTTACTTAACTGAGCGCTACCTTATATTGATGGGCATAAGGAAAATTGGCTCCTCAAAATGCATTCACTGGGGAACGAAGTGGGAGCCTCACTCAAACAACAAGGAGCGCTACTTACACTACTTGAAAGGAAAATAAGCCAACATGGCTTCACTAGGATTCGAACTTGAGGCCTTCCACTCAAAGCAAGGCATTACCTCTCTTTGCTTCACAAAAGAAATTGGTCCAACTGTCTCCACCATGGTTCGAACTTGGAACCTCATTCACCATACAAGGCACCACTGCTCCGCTCTCCACAAGAGCAGAGCAATCTCATGTTGCCTTACAAACCTTGGCACGCAATAAGGATCCCTACACAAAGCTTCAATGCTCCGCTCTCCACAAGAGCAGAGCATCCTCCTGGGAGCAACACTTGGGCTGGAAATTCACTTAAAAATCCAACTTAATTCATTTCTTCACCAAATTAAAAGCCCATCTAAATTCTAAAATCCAAGAATAGAAAGTGTATAAATATAGGCTAGTTTGATTTAGTTAGGACCTTTACCTTCAATATTTTTTCTTTTACTTTTACCTCTGGACTCACTTTAAAATTTTCTGAACTTTCATTTTCATTTTGGGAGATTTTACTTTTGAGTTTAGATCTTAGAGAATTGTGAAAGAGAATTGATCTCTCTTCTTCCTTGTTCTTGCTTGAGCACTTTTTATTTTTCTTGCTTTGGATCTTGGGTGGAGAATTGAAGAACTTCTGTTTCAATCTCACCTTGAGATCTCTTGTTTGCTTTCTCTGCATAATTGAATTTCACTTTCCGTTTACTGCTTCATCTTCTATTCTTCCTGCAATTTACTTTTCTTTATTTCTTTTGCAATTGTTCTTGTTGGATCAAGGAAGGATTTGAGATCTAGACTTGTTTTCTAGTCTCTTCCACTCCTGAGATCTTCAACCTTCTTTTAAATTGCTGCAAATTAAGCATCAGTCACTTTCTGTTTTTAAATTCTCAAAGCATTTTTACTCTTCTGTTTGAGATCTACTTCAATTTGATTCATCTTCTACTCTTTTGTTTATTGCAATTTACTTGTTCTTATTTAAATTCTGCAATCACAATTCCCAATTTCTTTTATAATTCCAGCAATTTACGTTTCTTGCACTTTAAACTTCAGTCATTTATATTTCTTGCAATTCAAGTTTCTGCACCTTATATTACTTGCACTTTAAGATTCAGCTTCTTTACTTTCTTTGCTCTTTAATTTACTGCAATTATTCCCTCTCCCTTTACATTTCAAGCAATCTAGTTTCTGTAAATTACAAACAACTCAACCAATACTTGATTCGCTTGACTAAATCAACCACTAAACTAAAATTGCTCAATCCTTCAATCCCTGTGGGATCGACCTCACTCATGTGAGTTATTATTACTTGATGCGACCCTGTACACTTGCCGGTGAGTTTTGTGTTGGATCGTTTTCCACACATCAGTTGTTAGTTGGGTTCTCTCTAGTCCTGGCAAAGAACATTGGCAAGTAGTAAAGTAGATTCTCAGATACCTTAATGGTACTTTCAGAGTTTGTCTATGCTTTGGGAGTGAGAAACCTGTATTGGATAGTTACACAAATACAAATATAGTTGGGGATCTTGATTAAAAAAGGTTTACTTCTGGTTATATGATGACTTTTACAGGAGAACTGTGTCGTAGAAATCTCGACTTTAGAAATGAGCTGCTTTATCTATTACAGAAGCAGAATATATTGATGTTGTTGAAGTTTCTAAGAAATTTTTGTGGATGAAAAAACTTCTACAGGAATTAGGAATCAATCAAAAAATTTGTATTATTTTGTGATAGCCAAAGTGTTATCCATCTCAACAAGAATTCGACGTTTTATTCCAAATCGAATCACACATAGAGGTGAAGTATTATTGGATACGTCAAGCGCTTGAGATGAAGTCATATGCACTTGAGAATATCCATATTGATGATAATGGTTCAGATATGATGACTAAGAATTTACCTGCAATGAAATTTGATTCCTGTAAAGAAAAGACAGATTTAGTAGAGCAGCCTATTATCCCTACTAGAGTCTGTGAAAGAAAGATTTATTGGTGGGTTCCCAACTTAAGTAAGGCCACAGTTTAAAACCAAATAATAATAATAATAATAATAATAATAATAATAATAATAATAAAGAAGTGACTATAAATCACATGAGAGAAAGAGTGTTTTCACTTTTGAAAAAAAGAAAGAAAATAAACACAAAGAATGAAAGAGATGATGGATATCAAGGAGAAGAAGAAAAAAAATAGGGTAGTCTAATTTTGTACGTATTAAATTAGTTATTTTTTTATTTTTTTTTATAAAATTTTAGTATGTTATTTATGGTATATAAATGAATATTAAGATATAACTTATTAGTTGTATTTTTTTTGTCTAATTTAAAATACTCATTACTTTATAGAGAATTTATATTGATTCTTTAAATTTTGATGATATATTGTGTTGTTGAGATATCCTAATTCTACAAAAAATACTAATTGTATACCCATTATTTAATAGTGGAAAATTTTATTCAACTAAATTGATAAATTTTATTTGGTGGTGGTTATTTAATTACACAATAAAAAATAAAAAAATTTAGGAGTTAACAACTTTATTAAATTCTGGTCAATATATAATCAGTAAAAGAAAAGTAAGTAATCCTATACCATTAGATAAAATCTCACACTATTAAATACATCATTAATGATTACTTGATGGCTATAAATCACAAAAGTTACTACCTCCTAGCACTCTCGTGATAAGGTCTTCTCTAAACCTCATATTTTTCCAACATATATAAACCCCACTTTAGCACGCACTCATCACTTCATCCTCCCAAAAATATATAGCTTCATTGAAATTCATCATCACTTCATTTACTAAACCCAAACCAAGAGTGATCGATCGAGTGAAATAGTATTTAATTAACAATGGAAGTGAAATTCACTTCATTATCCTCAAAGGCAATCTCGCCAGCTCCACTGAAAGCACTATCATCAGAAGCTGAATCGCTTTCATTTCCATCATCGGAACCCACCAAGCAGCAGCAGCTGCTTCCTCTTCGTATAATTCCCGGTGACTACGGCCTCCCATTCTTCGGAGCAATCAAGGACCGCCTTGAGTACTTCTACAGCGACGGCGGCCGTAACGAGTTCTTCAGGTCCCGCCAACAAAAGTACAACTCCACCATCTTCCGCGCCAACATGCCACCTGGCCCCTTCGTCGCCTCCGATCCAAAGGTCATCGTCCTCCTCGACGGAAAAAGCTTCCCTGTTCTCTTCGACCTTACCAAAGTAGAGAAGAAGGACCTCTTCACCGGAACTTACATGCCCTCCACCAATCTCACTGGAGGCTACCGCATCCTCTCCTACCTCGACCCTTCCGAACCAAAGCACGAGAAGCTCAAGCACCTCATCTTCTTCCTCCTCAAGTCCAGAAGCAACAACATCATCCCTCAGTTCCATTCAAACTACACTGATCTCTTTGATTCCCTGGACAGAGAACTTTCCAAGAACGGCAAAGCAAGTTTCTCCGGCAACGACCAAACGGCGTTTACGTTTCTTTGCCGCGCTTTTTACGGCACCGATCCCAAAGACACGAGCCTCGGAAGCGACGGTCCCAGCCTGGTGCAGAAATGGGTGCTGTTCAATCTCAGCCCAGAGCTTTCCCTTGGCCTCCCCAAGTTCATCGAAGATCCCATTCTTCACACGTTCCGTCTTCCCTCCATCTTCGTCAAGAGCGATTACAAGAGGCTCTATGATTTCTTCTACGGCAGCGCGGGCTTCGTCCTCGAAGAAGCCGAGCGCCAAGGCATCTCTAGGGACGAAGCGTGCCATAACATCTTATTCGCCACCTGCTTTAACACCTTCGGAGGTGTGAAGATCTTCTTCCCGGCGTTGATGAAATGGATCGGTGGCCCCGGGAACAAAGAGCTCCATTCCCGGCTGGCTCAGGAGATAAGATCAGCCGTGAAATCCAACGGAGGAGAGGTAACGATAGCGACAATGGAAGAAATGCCGTTGATGAAGTCAGTGGTGTACGAGACTTTCCGTATCGACCCTCCCGTGCCGCTTCAGTACGCGAAGGCAAAGCAAGACATGGTTATAGAGAACCATGAAAACTCTTTCCAAGTAAAGAAAGGGGAAATGCTGTTCGGGTTTCAACCGTTTGCGACGAAGGATCCAAAGATATTTGAGAGAGCAGAGGAGTTCGTTGGGGATAGGTTCTTGGGTGAAGAAGGTGAGAAGCTTCTGAAGTATGTTTTGTGGTCGAATGGGCCTGAGACGGAGTCTCCGAGTGTTAGGAACAAGCAGTGTCCCGGTAAAGACTTTGTGGTGTTGGTTTCCAGGCTTCTTGTGGTCGAGATGTTTCTCCGTTATGATTCCTTTGAGGTTGAAGCCACAAAGTCAGCACTCGGTTATGATGTTAACTTCATCTCTCTCGCCAAAGCTACCTCTTAGAACTAAATTTACTATGTTTATCTTCTTTATCTGCACTTACATAAATTAAATTACTTTTTATTTATTTTCCTTGTATGCATGTCTGGTCTGTCTTTTAATTGGTTAAATCTTTTAAAAAAAAAATTATTCTCTCATACAAATGTTTTTTCTATATACAAGTCTTTATAAATAATTTATATTCACGGACTTTGTATCAGTTATTGCACTTTGTCAATTCTAAAGAAAAAAATATAGCATTAGAAAAACATTTTTCTGTATTTGCAATAAATTTGAATGTAATACGAATATATTTGAGTGTAATACGAAGATATTTGACTGTATTTTAGAAATTTGTGTATTTTTATTCTGATAAGTTCTACATAATTCAAAACTCTTCCTCCTTCTTCTCCTCATCTTCTACTACTTTTTTTTATCATCATCAACATCTTCTTCTTCTTCTTTTTTTATTCATCTTTTTTTTTTGGTTTATCTTCTCAATTTTCTTCTTATTTTACTTTCTTAACAAGAATAAAAATAAAAAATCAAACAAAAAAAATAAATAAAAAACACATAATGCTGCAAAATTACTTGAAAGAGGATGAACTTATATTCATTTAACTAAAAAAAAGAAAAAAATAAGAAAAAAAAAAAGAAGAAATAAAAAATGTAGCATTAGAGGAAACATTTTTCTGTATTTATAGCAAATTTGAGTGTAACATGAAGATATTTAGGTATAACACGAAGATATTTGAGTGTATTTTTATTCTTATAAGTTCTGCATAATTCAAAATTCTTCCTCTTCTTCCTCCTCATCTTCTACTACTTCTTTTTTCTCATATTCTTTTTTTGTTTTCTTATAATTCTTGAGAAAAAAATAAAACAAAAAAATACATAATGTTGCAAAATCAATAAAAATAAGAAGAAAAAAAAAATGCAACAACAATAACAACAATAAAAAGAATAGGAAAAATGCAAAGAAGAAGGAGAAGAAGAAGAAGAACGTGGAATACAAACGTTGAAAAAGAACCGTTTCTCATTTTGCGCTATTTAAAATTGAAGAAGCCCGTGTTTATACGCTCTCTAAATTGAGAGTTGTTTCCGACTAATTTGTATAGAATTGTATGCCAAAAAGATTTGTATGTGTAGTAAATCTCTAAAAAAAGTGTTGTGTGTTATTTTTAAGAAAAAATAACGAGAATCAATTGTATTATAAGTTAATTAAATTAATTTTTTTATTTTTAATTTTAAAATTTTAAAAAAAATTAAAATGATAGAGAATTTTTTTTTAAAGGAAATTTGTTTGCTAAATTATTGGCTCCAACTACTTTTTCATATTGTCGTAAACGAAAGTTCTTCAAAAGTTGTACATGTTTTTTAAGCTTTCTAAATTAAACCAATCATCATTTCTATGTGGTTATCCCATTCTAATGGTAGCATTTTGTGGTCCACACAATTCATGCATGCTGGGAGTGAGATATGTATTATTGTTGGGAAAGATGGAGACGCTGGGCAGAAAGAAAAGCATCGGTACAAAAAGAGGGAGGACCATCATGGGGTCATGGCATTATGTAGTATCAACATCAAATTTTCTGTACTATTAGCAGTGTATTTTTGGTTAAAATATTCCTGTACATCTAAAGTAAAATGTTCCTCTATAGGATTATTTTTTCTTTTATATATAGAAAAATATTAATTTAAATGTATTGTTAATACTCCAATAACTATAACCATAATAACTCATGTTTAGTTGTTGTATATCATCCCACGACATAAATTATTGAAGTCCAAAATAAATATAATAATATATACTCTGTAAAAACAAATTAAATCCACATGAAAACAAGAGTGAATATGTACACATCTTTATTATTAGTTATAGTTGTATATTGTCTCACTATTCACATGAGTTTTCGATGAGTGTTAATTTCTTATAATAATTTATAGAAAAATAATATTAGATGTTGAGTCAAGATTTGATTTTGTAATTTGTGATAATAAACATAATTAATTATTTTTTAGTATAACTAATTTATTATGATAAATATTATAGAAATAAATCAAGAATACCAATCAAACAAGATAGAATTATAAAAATTATCAATATTAATATGCATATCATATCCTGTCAAATTTAAAAAGAAATTACACAATTAAAACAGCAAGAAACGCTTTAAGAATCAAGCTCGTGAGCAATTGGATAGTTGTTGCGTTTTTATCAAGATTCAAGATAAAGAAAGAAAGTTTTCTATTTCTATGCCAACGGAAACATCTAATAAATGGTGATGTAATAATAATTAGTTGATGAAAAAGAAAATCTTTCTAACATTAAAGAGAATATATCAATCTCCATAAAAAAAGATTTGATCTAAAGAAGAAGGAGCAACTCAAAAATTCTTACCTGAAACACTTTGTCCTTATTCTTTAGTTTTATTCAATGTGTTCTTTCTTCTTTTCTTTTCTTTTTTTATCTATAATTAATAGCAAGTTATTAGTTGTTTCAAGTAATAAAAATGATAAGAAAAATATCATTTTCATGAAAAATTGTTAACTACTATTTATTTTTTCAACTATTATTTGGATTGATAAATTTAATTGTATTGCTAATTTGATTGTATGCCAAAAAATACAATAAAAATATAAATAGTAACAAGAACATTTAACAAAAAAATTTTTTAGTCTTTTAAAATATAATTTAAATTTTAATATTTTAACTCTATTAAACAACATTAATCCTAGAAAATATTTTGGCCTTTTCAAAATTAATCCTAAGTAGAATATTTTAGTTTTTAAATTTAAAATTTAAATTTGTAATTTTTAACGTATTTAAATAACAATAATACCAAGAAATAAATTTTTATCTTTTTAATTAATTTTTAAAGGGATATTTAAAAATTTAAAATTAATCTTTAAATAGAGTAATTTGATCTTTTTAAATTTAAATATAAATTTTTAATCTTTAAACTGTTTGACGTAATTTGGTATAAATAAGCATTAGTTGATAGTAAGTAGTTAAGAAAGAATAAAAATAAAATATCAAAATATTGTAAATACCGAGAGAAAAATAATTCAGCAAACATCTAACACAAATTCACAGGGGCCACCGCCCACCAGCATCCGTACTCTACAGTCTACAGTTCTAATTTAATCAGCATACTGTGGGAGAAGTGGTGATGGAGTCATCAATTGGCGAAGGTGGTTCAAATGGATAATTTTTTGATGTGAGTGAACATCCTAATCCTATGAAACCCATCTCCCCACTTCTTATTCTTTTAACTAGTGTTGGATGGATTTTTTTCAAAATTTTGGAGGATTTTTTTTATTAATTTTAAATAAATTTTTTATTATATTTTAAATATATTTTTTTAAATTTTGAATATTTTTTTATTAATTTTGGATTTTTTTTTTGAAGTTTAGATGCTTTTTTGGAATTTAAATGATTTTTTTAATAATTTTAATTTTTTTATTTTTGAATATTTTTTAATATTTTTTAAATATTTCATTTTGTTAAATTTTAAAATTTTTTAAATTATCATATATCTCTTTTTTATTAAGTTTTGGATGTTTTGACATTTTTAAAATGATTTTTAATTTTTTAAAATAATGTTAAATTTTTAAAATAAATTTTAAGATTTTTAAAATAATTTAAATATATTTTTTTTAAATGACGAGAGGTGGCATAGTAGAACAATGGATGCGACTGAAGGTAGGGCAGGACATCGGCGTTAAGATTTGATGTTGCAAGATGACGATAACGATGTGGCAGAGAGTTGTTGAGATTGAAGAATAATAAGAAGGTAAAATATAAAAGTGAAATTAGAATGTTTCTTATGTTTAATGGGCCTTGAAATACAATTTAATAGAATATTATTCGTTGTTAACTATATTCCTATTAGTTACCTAGCAGTTTTGATGACCATAATAACCCATGTTTAGTTGTTGTATATTATCCCACGACATACATTATTAAAGTCCAGTTGGGTTGCACATCCATATAATTTTCTATTCAAGTCTATTTAAGTTAGTCCAACACTAAAATAATCCAATCCCATTAAATGAGTATGTATTACATGCGCCCAAACCTCCTAAAACGTTAGCATATTTATTCGCACCTTGAATATGAAACATTTCTTCTTCAACCTCGAAACCGCTATTGGAGTTCAAATCTCTCTCAAAATCTCTCAAAGCTCGTTCGTGTTCTCTGCGAAAATTGCTTCTACTCTAGAATCGCATCAAGCTTTCGAAAGGAAGAAGAAAAAACAAACAAAATCAAGAACAAAGACTGCGAACGGTATGAGAAAAACTACTGTTCATTTAAAATCTTGCATTCTCGCATTTCTCCTAGTTAGATTTAAGGTTTAGTGGATTGATTTGCTTCGTTTAGTAGATCGAGTTATTCTGATTCCATATTTTTTTTTTTTGCATAACTAGGGCATACGAATGAAAATGTGTTGTTATTTTCTGTGATATATGGTACGGTTCATTGGAGTTGGTGATTTAGATTCACTTGATTGTTAGTGTGTTCAGTTGAGTTCTTTTGCATGCAGAAATATTTTTCTTGCTGATTGAATGTTTATCACGTTTTATTCAAAATATGAATGGAGATTGGTTCATTGGAGTTGGTGATTTTGTTTCACTTGATTGTTAAGTGTTCAGTTGAGTTCCTTTGCATGCAGAAATATTTTTCTTGCTGATTGAATATTTATCATGTGTTATTCAAAACATGAATGGAGATCGGTTCATTGGAGTTGCTGATTTTGATTCACGTGATTGTATTCAGTTGAGTTCTTTTGCATGCAGAAATATTTTTCTTGCTGATTGAATATTTAACACGTTTTATTCAAACATGAATGGATCGGAGTTCAGTTCATTGGAGTTGGTGATTTTCATTCACCTGATTGTTATGTGTTCAATTGAGTTCTTTTGCATGCAGAAATATTTTTCTTACTGATTGAATGTTTAACACGTTTTATTCAAACATGAATGGAGTTTGGTTCATTGGAGTTTGTGATTTTAATTCACTTGATTAAAATATGCATGCTTGTGCTTGTCGGTATATTGAGTGAAGCATTGACCAAATTTTTTTGTCCTTATAATAAAAATGCAAAAGATGATGGTGACCAAAAAGCAGAAGCCGCGCTATAACGTAAGCATATATACACGTTAAATATATTTATCACCTTTCATTCAAATAAACTCTATTTTGTTTTATAAATATATCATAACACATTGTTTCAAAACCTTGCAGAAAACTTATAATCTCAGATGTCAGACAAAAGCAATAGCGAGAGTGTTCAAGAATATGAGTCAGCAAAAGAAAGATATTATCGAAGAAATGGGATTCGGTGCGGTAGCACATATCCCGAAAATGAATGTCTCTCACAAGCTCTTGAGAGAATTGATTGCTTGCTATGATAGCTATTATGAATACTTGGACACTCTGTATGACAGAATATACATAACACCTGCTAAGGTAGCAGATGCGCTGGGCATAAACCTCGGCGGTAATATCCCTTCAACTTGTGTTTATTTCGGTTCTTTGGTTCCTTTATTTTTGGTTTATTTGGGTACATGGTGCACGAATTTGTGATTCGCACAACTAACCAGCAAGTGCACTGGGTCGTCCAAGTAATACCTTACGTGAGTAAGGGTCGATCCCACGGAGATTATTGGCTTGAAGCAATCGATACTTATTTTATTAATCTTAGTCAGGATGCCAATAAAGTTATTTGGATTTTACTTGTAAAAGGCCAAACTACAAACTACTTAAAATTGCAAGTTGGAATAATAAAGAGAACAGCGTTACTTGTTAGGCAGTAATGGAGAGTATGTTGGAGTTTTGGAGATGCTTTGTCCTTTGACTTCAACTCTTCCTTGGAATCCTCTTCTCACACGCAGGTTCCTTCCATGGCAAGCTCTATGTAGGGTGTCACCGTTGTCAATGGCTACTTCCCATCCTCGCAGTGAAAACTATGCTCACGCACTCTGTCACAGTACGGCTAATCACCGGTTGGTTCCCGCTCCTACTGGAATAGAATCCCTCTTTTGCGTCTGTCACTAACGCCCAGCAGATTAAAGTTTGAAGCACGTCACAGTCATTCAATCCCGGAATCCTACTCGGAATACCATAGACAAGGTTTAAACTTTCCGGATTCTCATGAATGCCGCCATCTATCCGGCTTATACCACGAAGATTCTGTTGGGGAATCTAAGAGACATTCATTCAGTCTGATGTAGAACGGAGGTGGTTGTCAGGCACACGTTCATGGGTTGAGGAAGGTGATGAGTGTCACGGATCATCACCTTCTTCACAGTTAAGCGCGAATAAACATCTTAGATAAGAACAAGCGTGTTTGAATGGAAAACAAAGGAATTGTATTAAATCATCGAGACGCTGCAGAGCTCCTCACCCCCAACAATGGAGTTTAGAGACTCATGCCGTCACAAAGTATGAAATTCAGATCTGAAAATGTCATGAGGTACAAGATAAGTCTGTAAAAGTTGTTTAAATAGTAAACTAGTAACCTAGGTTTACAGAAAAATGAATAAACTAAGATAATTGGTGCAGAAATCCACTTCTGGGGCCCACTTGGTGTGTGCTGGGGCTGAGACTAAAGCTTTCCACGTGTAAAGGCCTTTCTTGGCGTCAAACTCCAGGTTTTGACGTGTTTTGGGCGTTTAACTCCGGATCACGACGTTTTTCTGGCGTTTAACTCCAGACAGCAGCGTGTACTTGGCGTTCAACGCCAAGTTACGTCGTCTATTTTTGCGCAAAGTATGGACTATTATATATTGCTGGAAAGCCCTGGATGTCTACTTTCCAACGCCGTTGAGAGCGCGCCAATTGGACTCCTGTAGCTCCAGAAAATTCATTTCGAGTGCAGGGAGGTCAGGATCCAACAGCATCAGTAGTCCTTTTTCAGCCTAAGTCAGATTTTTGCTCAACTCCCTCAATTTCAGCCAGAAAATACCTGAAATCACAGAAAAATACACACACTCATAGTAAAGTCCAGAAATATGATTTTTGCCTAAAAACTAATAATAATTAACTAAAAACTAATTAAAACATGCTAAAATCTACATGAAATTACCCCCAAAAAGCGTACAAAATATCCGCTCATCACAACACCAAACTTAAACTGTTGCTTGTCCTCAAGCAACTAGATGAATAAAATAGGTTCTAATAGAAATTAAGAAGCAATATATATTTTAGAGTTTTAAATGAAGCTCAGATTCTTATTAGATGAGCGGGGCTTGTAGCTTTTTGTCTCTGAACAGTTTTGGCATCTCCCTGTATCTTTAGAATTTCAGAATAATTGGCATCCTTAGGAACTCAGAATTCAGATAGTATTATTGACTCTCCTAGTATAGTATGTTGATTCTTGAACACAGCTACTTATGAGTCTTGGTCGTGGCCCTAAGCACTTTGTCTTCCAGTATTACCACCGGATACATAAATGCCACAGACACATAACTGGGTGAACCTTTTCAGATTGTGACTCAGCTTTGCTAGAGTCCCCAGTCAGTGGTGTCCAGAGCTCTTAAGCACACTCTTTTGCTTTGGATCACGACTTTAACCACTCAGTCTCAAGCTTGTAACTTGGACCTGCATGCCACAAGCATATGGTTAGGGACAGCTTGGTTTAGCCGCTTAGGCCTGGATTTTATTTCCTTGGGCCCTCCTATCCATTGATGCTCAAAGCCTTGGATCCCTTTTTTTTTTATTCTTAGCTAGTGCTCATGGCTTGTTTTTTTTTTTTTTTTTTTGACTGCTTTTTCTTGCTTCAAGAATCAATTTCATGATTTTTCAGATCATCAATAATATTTTTCGTGTTCCTCATCCTTTCAGGAGCCAATATTCATCAAATTCAAAGTACAATTTATGCACTGTTCAAGCATTCATTCAGAGAACAAAAAGTATTGCCACCACATATAATTAATTATAGTCTTTATTACTAAGAACTCATAAATATAGATTACTTCTTTATTCTAAAAAATTCTACTACTTTATTCATGCCTGATGATGATGAGAAAAATAAACTATAGCTTAATTGGAAATAAAATCAAAATAGACATACTAATTACTACTAAATATCTCCTAAGGTGAATTTCAAAAAAAATTATCCTATCACTAAGTTAAAAGCAGGAAAAGAAAAGAAAAATTGGAACTCAGCAACCTGTTGTTTTGAGGAGTAGGTGTTCCTCTAAAATATGTGGTGCTTTTTCATGGATTAATCTTTTGGCGCTTTAGCTCCCTTAAGTTCACATCCTTGCTCTTCCTGTTCTCTTAGGTGCCATGATCTTAATGAGTTTTAGCTCAGTGATCATGGCAAATCACACCAAACTTAGAGGTTTGCTTGTCCTCAAGCAAAAGAAAGGAAAGGAGAGGAGTAGAAGGAGAGGTATTTTCATAAAAAGATAAGATGAGTTGAAAAAGATATTAAAAATATTTGAAAAAGAATTGGATTGGAAAAAGATTTATGTTTATAAATTAAGATACATTTGATATTTTTGAAAAAGGGATTTTAGAAATTAGGGTTCTTAGAAAACCAATTTGATTTTGAAGGATGATATTTTGAAACATGTTTATGCAAGAAATCATGAATTGAAACTTAAAAATTTAGAAAAATTGTAAAGAAAAACGAATTTTACCTCCTCCCCACCATCCTGGCGTTAAACGCCCAGGATGCTAGCAAACTGGCGTTAAACGCCCAGAAGGTGCATCTTTCTGGCGTTTAACGCCCAGAAGATGCTCCTTTCTGGCGTTTAACGCCCAGATGGCTACCCTTACTGGCGTTAAACGCCCAGTGGGAGCTTCTTTTGGGCGTTTAACGCCCAAAGTATTTCTTACTGGCTTTTTCATGCCAGTGAGCTTCCAAATTTCCCTGTAACTCTGTGACTTCAACCAATGGCTATTTCACCTTTTGAAGATACTTGGACTCAAACCTGTAAAGAAATAATTAATTAATTAATACGAATAAAATTAAATTTTGTGATTGGCTGGGTTGCCTCCCAGCAAGCGCTTCTTTAATGTCATTAGCTGGACTGAGTTTTAATCAAGTCTCAGTTTTGAGCATTCTTGCTCAAAATTGCCTTCAAGATAATGTTTGACTCTTTGTCCATTAACAATGAACTTTTTGTTAGAGTCATTATCCTGAAGCTCTATGTATCCATATGGTGATACGTTTGTAATGACATATGGACCTCTCCACCGGGATTTTAATTCCCCAGGGAATAATTTGAGCCTAGAATTGAATAGCAGAACTTTTTGCCCCGGCTCAAAGACTCTGGATGACAATTTCTTATCATGCCATCTTTTCGCTTTCTCTTTGTAAATCTTTGCATTTTCGAAAGCATTGAGTCTAAATTCCTCTAGCTCTGATTCGAGACTCTCAGCTATATTGACCTCTCTTACCAGAGAGTCAATTATATCAACACTCATGCAGTCATTTGGGGTGTCTGGATGTTACATGGCTTTAACAACATTCAGCTTGAACTCTTCCTCATTGACTCTCAAGGTTACTTCCCCTTTTTGGACATCAATGAGGGTTCGGCCAGTTGCTAGGAAAGGTCTTCCTAGAATAAGAGTTGCACTCTTGTGCTCCTCCATTTCCAGCACCACAAAGTCAGTAGGAAAGGCAAATGGCCCAACCTTGACTATCATGTCCTCAATCACGCCTGATGGGTATTTAATGGAGCCATCAGCAAGTTGAAGACATATCCTGGTTGGTTTGATTTCTTCAGCTAAACCAAGCTTTCTGATAGTAGATGCAGGCATTAGGTTGATACTTGCTCCAAGATCACATAAAGCTTGTTTGGTGCAAGTGCCCTCTAATGTGCATGGTATCATAAAGCTCCCAGGATCTTTAAGCTTCTCAGGTAAGCTTTTCAGAATGACTGCACTGCACTCTTCAGTGAGGTAGACTTTTTCAGTTTCCCTCCAATCCTTCTTATGACTTAAGATCTCTTTCATGAACTTAGCATAAGAGGGTATTTGCTCAAGTGCTTCTGCAAACGGAATCTTTATTTCAAGAGTCCTGAGATAGTCTGCAAAGCGGGCAAATTGCTTATCCTGTTCCGCTTGGCGGAGTTGAGGATAAGGCATTTTGGCTTTGTATTCCTCAACCTTAGTTGCTGCAAGTTTATTACCTACAGAAGTGGGTTGGGAAGCCTTTTTAGAAGGGTTGTTATCAGCACTTGTATGTGACTGATTCCCCACTGGTATTTGAATGCCAGTGGTGGGAGCTGGAGTGGCGTTAGACGCCCCTTCCTTGTTTGTTACTGGCGTTTGAACGCCAGAACCATGTTCCCCTTGGGCGTTCAGCGCCGGATTCATGCTTGTTTCTGGCGTTGAACGCCAGGAATGAGCATGGTCTGGGCGTTCAGCGCCAGCTTTGTCCCTTTCTGGGCTCGGACTGTCTTCAGGAGGATTTTGAGTATCCACTTGTTCATTTCTTGGTTTCCTGCTGCTTTGAAGTGAGGTATTTAATGTTCTCCCACTTCTTAATTGAACTGCTTGGCATTCTTCTGTTATTTGTTTTGACAGTTGCTTTTCTGTCTGCTTTAATTGTACTTCCATGTTCCTGTTGGCCATTCTTGTTTCCTGCAATATTTCCTTGAATTCGGCTAGCTGCTGAGTTAGAAAATCTAATTGCTGATTGAATTCATTAGCCTGATCCACTGGACTGAGTTCTGCAGTTACTGTTTTAGCTTCTTCTTTCATAGAGGATTCACTGCTTAGGTACAGATGCTGGTTTCTGGCAACTGTATCAATAAGCTCTTGAGCTTCTTCAATTGTTTTTCTCATGTGTATAGATCCACCAGCTGAGTGGTCTAGAGAAATCTGAGCTTTCTCTGTAAGCCCATAGTAGAAGATGTCTAATTGCACCCATTCTGAAAACATTTCAGAGGGGCATTTTCTTAGCATCTCTCTGTATCTTTCCCAAGCATCATAAAGGGATTCATTATCTCCTTGTTTGAAGCCTTGGATGTCTAGCCTTAGCTGTGTCATCCGTTTGGGAGGGAAACAGTGATTCAGGAATTTTTCTGACAGCTGTTTCCATGTTTTTATGCTGTTCTTAGGCTGGTTATTTAACCACCTCTTAGCTTGATCTTTTACAGCAAATGGAAACAGTAATAGTCTGTAGACATCCTGATCTACTTCCTTATCATGTACTGTATCAGCAATTTGCAGAAATTGTGCCAGAAACTATGTAGGTTCTTCATGTGGAAGACCGGAATACTGGCAGTTTTGCTGCACCATGATAATGAGCTGAGGATTCAGCTCAAAGCTACTAACTCCAATGGAGGGTATACAGATACTACTCCCATATGAAGCAGTAGTGGGGTTAGCATATGACCCCAGAGTCCTCTTGGACTGTTCATTCCCACTTGCTTCCATATTGAATACAAGTTGAGAATTTATAGTTATGGAATAAATAAAAGTGGAATATATAAAAAGGAGTTAAAAATATTTTGAAGATATTTTGTGAAAGAAAATTATTTATTTTATAAAAATTAAAATTTTTATAAAATAAAACGAAATAAATAAATGAAAGTGAAAATATTTTGAAATTGAAAATTAAATTTTTAATGTAAAATTTTCGAAAAAGTAGTTTTAAAAATAGTTAGAAAATAAGATTTTTTTTTTGAATTTTGAATTTTATGATGAAAGAGAAAAACACACAAAAGACACAAGATTTAAGATTTTTAGATCTAATGCTCCTTATTTTCGAAAATTTTTGGAGGGAAAACACCAAGGAACACCAAACTTAAAAATTTTAAGATCAAGACACAAGAAAAACTCAAGAACACCTTGAAGATTCACAAGAACACCAAGAACACAAGAAAGAACACCAAACTTAAAATTTTTAGAAAACTTTAATAAAATTTTCGAAAATTGTAAAAAGATTACAAGAAAACACCAAACTTAGAGTTTGGCACAAGATTAAATCAAGAAAAATTATTTTTGAAAAAGATTCCAAAGCGTAAATCCAATTGGATTAAATATAACACTTGTTCTAAATATTCCAATTAATGCCTTAAAAAGAACACAAGTGAAACAAGAAAAGACACAAAGCAAGAAATACTCAAGATCAAACTAGAAAATTAAGCAAGAACAACTTGAAGATCAATGAAGAACAAAGAACACAAGTCGAAAATTTTAAAGAAAAATATGAAATATGCAATTGACACCAAACTTAGAACAAGACACTAAACTCACGAAAATTAGCAATTAATTAAAAGAAAAATAATAAATTTTGAAAAGAAATTTTTTTGAAAAGAAACTATCCTATCAATATTGATTTAATGACTCTATAAAAATAAGAACAAAAATAAAAATAATTTATTCCTAATCTAAGAAATAAAATAAGCCTTCAATTGTCCAAACTCAATAATCCCCGGCAACGGCGCCAAAAACTTGGTGCACGAATTTGTGATTCGCACAACTAACCAGCAAGTGCACTGGGTCGTCCAAGTAATACCTTACGTGAGTAAGGGTCGATCCCACGGAGATTATTGGCTTGAAGCAATCGATACTTATTTTATTAATCTTAGTCAGGATGCCAATAAAGTTATTTGGATTTTACTTGTAAAAGGCCAAACTACAAACTACTTAAAATTGCAAGTTGGAATAATAAAGAGAACAGCGTTACTTGTTAGGCAGTAATGGAGAGTATGTTGGAGTTTTGGAGATGCTTTGTCCTTTGACTTCAACTCTTCCTTGGAATCCTCTTCTCACACGCAGGTTCCTTCCATGGCAAGCTCTATGTAGGGTGTCACCGTTGTCAATGGCTACTTCCCATCCTCGCAGTGAAAACTATGCTCACGCACTCTGTCACAGTACGGCTAATCACCGGTTGGTTCCCGCTCCTACTGGAATAGAATCCCTCTTTTGCGTCTGTCACTAACGCCCAGCAGGTTAAAGTTTGAAGCACGTCACAGTCATTCAATCCCGGAATCCTACTCGGAATACCATAGACAAGGTTTAAACTTTCCGGATTCTCATGAATGCCGCCATCTATCCGGCTTATACCACGAAGATTCTGTTGGGGAATCTAAGAGACATTCATTCAGTCTGATGTAGAACGGAGGTGGTTGTCAGGCACACGTTCATGGGTTGAGGAAGGTGATGAGTGTCACAGATCATCACCTTCTTCACAGTTAAGCGCGAATAAACATCTTAGATAAGAACAAGCGTGTTTGAATGGAAAACAAAGGAATTGTATTAAATCATCGAGACGCTGCAGAGCTCCTCACCCCCAACAATGGAGTTTAGAGACTCATGCCGTCACAAAGTATGAAATTCAGATCTGAAAATGTCATGAGGTACAAGATAAGTCTGTAAAAGTTGTTTAAATAGTAAACTAGTAACCTAGGTTTACAGAAAAATGAATAAACTAAGATAATTGGTGCAGAAATCCACTTCTGGGGCCCACTTGGTGTGTGCTGGGGCTGAGACTAAAGCTTTCCACGTGTAAAGGCCTTTCTTGGCGTCAAACTCCAGGTTTTGACGTGTTTTGGGCGTTCAACTCCGGATCACGACGTTTTTCTGGCGTTTAACTCCAGACAGCAGCGTGTACTTGGCGTTCAACGCCAAGTTACGTCGTCTATTTTTGCGCAAAGTATGGACTATTATATATTGCTGGAAAGCCCTGGATGTCTACTTTCCAACGCCGTTGAGAGCGCGCCAATTGGACTCCTGTAGCTCCAGAAAATCCATTTCGAGTGCAGGGAGGTCAGGATCCAACAGCATCAGCAGTCCTTTTTCAGCCTAAGTCAGATTTTTGCTCAACTCCCTCAATTTCAGTCAGAAAATACCTGAAATCACAGAAAAATACACACACTCATAGTAAAGTCCAGAAATATGATTTTTGCCTAAAAACTAATAATAATTAACTAAAAACTAATTAAAACATGCTAAAATCTACATGAAATTACCCCCAAAAAGCGTACAAAATATCCGCTCATCAGTACAGAAAATAAAACTGAGCCTTTCTGACTGATTTGTTGCTATTAAAATGTTGTAGCGAATCGTTTTCCTGAGAAAGTTGAGTACAGCAAACTCAGTGAGCAAAATAAGCAGATAATCGACAGCTTCAAAAGTGCTACATTGACATCTTTGACAAAGTCTGTCCTTGATATGAGTGTTGAGGGGGAGAAGAACCGTAAGAAGTTCAAGAGGACTTTTGTCGTCTTTGTCCATAAGTGCTTCTTGCTGCCGACGATAGTGAGCACGACCTCCCCGATCCATAAGTCCCATGCCCTTTGTGTGGACAACATTTTGAAGGGAAAAGAGAAGGGAAAGCTGAAGAAAGAAAAAAAAGAAAATTGTTGTTCTGGATTCTTCTTTGGAAGAAGACAGTTTTTCTGACTTCGAATCCCAATCTGAATCTGAATTCGAGAAAACACCACCAAACAAAAGAACAAAATAACAGAGGCTGGTGAAAAAACAAAAGATTGTTCCGACGGATTCGGAAACCACAAGTGAATTTGAAAACAAAAGCAGTCTAATGGATTCAGAAAGCACAAGTGAATCTGTAAACCAGTATGTTTGGGAAATGACTATTTCGATTCATTGCTTTATTTGTTTGATGTTCATTTGGTTTAGTTTTGCTTCTATTTACTTAAAATTGTTCTTATGCGCTAGTTAAGTTAATTATAGCTCTGGTATTTGTATCCAATCAAGACAGTTTTTCTGAATCTGAATCTGAATCTGAATCTGAGTATACTTCTTGAAAACTATCTATTGATTTAAATTTTTATCATGTTATTTTAACGAAAATTTTTGTATGTATTGCAGAGAAAAAGAAGAAATTGAAAAACAACGACAAAAAACAAAAACAACCACAGAAGGTGATTAAGAAAGAAAGCAAAAAAAGGAAGCTCTGGTGGGAGGGCAATCGAAAGAAGAAGCACAGCCTGAGTTGTATGTTTTTTACTTGTTCAAATCTGGGTAATTTCGGTTCATTACATGGTATACTTGTGGTTTATTTGAATCCAGAAATTAATTAGATGTATTCTTTATTAGACTCTTTTCTGTTTGTTACAGCTGCCCTCCAAAACCCGAAAAACAGGCTGGCGAGGAATCTTCCTGAGGAAGGCAGAGCCAGAACCTCCATTGAATGTGTAAGTTTTAATTAATATCATTTTATTAGCTTTCGTGTTATATGATATTGCTTTTTTATTATTACATAAAACTTTTCTCTGTCGTCTTGCAGTGCTGCTAATCCTTCTTTATAGGAAAATGATGCACCTTCTGTCAGCCTTCGGATAAGTCCTCCAACATCTCAACTAACTCCCCCGACCTCTCAATTGACGGAAACACAGCTTGAAATCCTGGCAGAGGCGGTGATAAATACTGGGGTGGCGGTGGCATTGAAACTTGTTGAGGAAACCAGTGCCGAGCCAAGCTTCACAACTGCTGCAGGGTACAAAACTCCGGAGAAAGAAAAAGAAATCACAGAGGAGCTGAGGGAAAAGTGTTATCATGGGATGACACATGTAAAGAAAACTAAAGATACTACCAATGAATATGACGCCATATTCGTCTTGAACCATGAAACACGTTTGGAGGGGCTTAGACATCATTTCTTGTCTCTAATGCCCGGAGAAGATGTAGAAAACACAATAAATTCTTTTCCTATTACGTTAACATTAATGATTTTTCTAAAGACTCTTATACCGTATATCTCATAAATTTTCTTTCTGTAGGTGGTCAATGCAATGTGTATGATTCTCAATGACAGAAAATGTCACTGGTTTCAGGAAGAAATATACTGTGTGCCGACGAATATTGTGGAAACCTAAATTTTTTATTCCCTAAGTAATTTACTGGTTCTGATAAATAATTCAATTCATTTGTGATTTAACTGAGGTTCATTTTGCAGATATTTATGTTGGAAACCCATGGCAAGAAATACATTGATCCAAATACCAACAAGGCCTACCAGATCGATATCGATCAATATGCGTGGTGCGCGAATTGTGAACTTGCACTGTAAGAACAGCGATTAATTAACCGTTTAATTAAATAATTAAATTGCCCAAAATAGGATCCAAAAATTTAGAATGTTAATTAGAAAATATAAATATGATTTTTGGGTTCAGTAGATTTTTTTGAGTTGGAAAATGTAATTTTCTGCGAAAAATCGCATAAAAAATGCGAACCAGTAAATTAACCAGTAGTACCGGCTTAAATCTGTCCAGTACTGTGCGAGAATGATAAAAACAGTAGGAAAATTTAGGAAAATAATTAAATTTGAAAACCGGGCACTAATTTTAAAGGTTTGGCCCAAAGTTGGGCCAAACGGGCCAAAAACGCTAATGGATTGGACCAGGCCCAAATTGGGCCCAAGCCCAACATATATAAAGCCACTTAAGTGGCAAATTTAGTCACTTAAGTGGCAAATCCACTAGCAGAAACGTGAATTGAGAGAGAAGAGAGCAAGGGTTCCAAAAACTCTATTCACTTTCAACTTCATTCAACCATAACTTGAGCTACGGAGCGCAGATTTGCGTGCCGTTTGCGGCTATGCAAAACTCTCGACGAGTCCGTCACTTCTAGCTAAGTATTGTGGTAAGCTTCTTGAAAATCTCTGTCCAGTTTTCTGCCCTTGTGAAATTCAAATTTTAGGTTTTGGTTTTGAGTGAACTTTTGTGTTTTGGTTGTTTAAGTACTAACCATTAGTGAGGAATTATTGAGTTCTATCCCAAATTTCAGTGGATAAGGTAAGGTTTCTCAAAAATCCTTGTAGTTTGGTATATTGTGAGTATTAGGTTTTGATTTTGTGAAATATATTATGTTAGTTTGAGCATTGGTGCTTGTTGGAGTTGCCTTGGATATTTGGAAGCATTTGGATTGGAATTGGTGGCTTGATTTTGGTTGAAAGCTTGTTTGGACTCAAAATTTTGATATTGTGCATATTGGGAATCGGCCAAGGTATGATTTTAGTTTCCTCTATGTAATATGTAATATTTCTGGACACTTAGGCTAGTGGGATTGAAATTGATTGTTGATAATTGTGATGTATGATGAATTTGATGATTTTGATGATTATGGTGAATGATAATGTTGATGTATGATGTGGGATTCGAATAATGATAAATTTGAGGATTGTAATAAATGATGAGGTTTGTTGATGTTGATAGAGGATGGTGGAATGATATTTTGTGATGAAAATTGTTGAGATTTGAGTTTACAAGTAGAATTTGGTGTATGGAATGGGTGATTTTATGTGTTGCTAAGTTATGGAATGAATAAAAGGTGTATGAATATGATTTAGGTACATTAGGACTATTTTGAATATGGAACAAGTAATTTTGGATTGAGAGTTTGGTAAAATTGAGGTTTAGAAATTTTTGCTAAAAATATATTTTTGGTGAACTTTGACGGATCATATCTTGAGCTACGATTTTTGGAATTGAATGATTTTTTATATCAAATTAAAGATAATTCAAAGAGCTTTAAAATGGTATAGGTATTCGTAGAAATTGGAATTTCGTAGAAAAAGATATGATCGTTGGAATTTGGTGTCAAAAATCTGAAATCTGTGATGCGAAATTTGTGATTTTTGGTTTGTGTACGCACACACACTGCTGTGCGCATGCTCTGAACAGTGGCTATATTTTGACTTGTGCTTACGCACAGCCTTGTGCGTACGCACACACAGGAAGATACCTACAATTGGGAGCGCTAGCACACTCTAGTGCGCACACACAGACTACGAAATTTGCAAGTTGTGCGTACGCACAACATCGTGCACACGCACACGCTGGGAAGTGCCTTCTGTTGGGGCATTCACACGTTTCTTTGCATGCCCTCAACAAGGAAAATTTTTCCTTCTATGCGTACGCATACTACCCTGTTTTTCAATGAAAACCTTGTTTTTAACTGTTTTACCTTTCCGGTAAACTTGTAAAGTTTTGTAACACTTATTTAAGATTCTTTAACTTGATTTTAGGCTTTGAAATATATAGAATACCATAAGTAGGTTAACTAGATAATTTTTGGTAAAAAGTTTAGAAGACGGAGCCTTAGGATTCTGGAGTACTGAGGGTGGATTAGCTGAGTGAAGTGGTAGAGTGCTGTAAAGACGAATAGTATGATGAAATTGTGGAGTTGTGGACTTGATGATGCTTGAGACGAGTCTAAGACTCGAAGAGGACTGAATACTGAACATGATTTCTGAAAACCACTGAATTACTGTTTCATACTGAGATTGATGAGACGCTATGCACCTGGCAAGGACGGTTGGTTAATCCCGCTTGTCGAGGTCACAACGACGGTGTAAGGATGGTTGGTTTATCCCGCTTATGTTGAGATGTGAGGTCCGTGGCAATAGTTTCCCGCTCGCATCCTTTTGGAATCAAAAGAGTGTGCAAGAACTATGCCTTGGACCGTGTTTCGGGCACGATATCTTGGGAGTTCCCATTCTGAGACTGAAAGTAGACATTCTCATGGGAATGTGTCGGGTTGGTAGTTAAACCAACGATATGATATCACAGCCAAATAGGACAGGCATTCATCATGTGCATCTTCTATCTGTTTGCTTGCTTTGCCAACTTGAATTGCTTGCCTAATTGTATAACATGATTAATTGCTACTTGAATTTCTTGATATACATGCTATACTTGTACTTTACTTACATTGTTATTATTTATGTTTTCTACTGGGATTGAGGAGGTTCGGAAGGCGGTGGCGATGGGATCGCATGGCGGTTAGGCTGGTGAAGGCTGTGGGATAGCGGTGAACTGATAGTTAGTTTACCCTATTTCATAAAGGTTTTAAAGTTATGTTTTTAATTTTAGTTATGCTTTAAGTTGAATCTTCTGTGGATATGAAGTTCTAGGATTGCCTCTAGCGTCACAGAGTCTTATATCTTACATTACTGGGTACTGTTATCATACTGAGAACCTCCAGTTCTCATTCTGTAAAATCCGGTTAATTAACGGCTAATTAACCCATAAATGAGAATTTATTCTAGAAAGCCTAAAATGTAATTTTTATGGCTAAATATGATAGAGGAGATTGAGGCGAGAATTTTGGTACCAATTTTATAGAATTCGGACCAAGATTGGACCGAACGGGCCAAACCGGGCCAACCGGACCCAAAGTGGGCCCTTGGCCCAACATAACTAAACCAAAACCCTAGTTTTCAGCACTCTCTCTCCTCATTTGAGACACTAAACACGCTGAAATGGAGGCCATTGAGGGAAGAACTCTCTCTCAAGTTCTTTCTCTCACTTGATCTTCAAACCACCATAACTTTTGATCTAGAGCTCCGATTGCCGCTCCGTTTACGGCCACGCGTTCACCGCGGAGAGCTCTACAAAACCCATACAATTAATCTTGAGGTAAGCCACGTTTTTCTCTTCGAATTTCCAGCCTTGATTTCGAGTTTCATGAGCAAAAATATTGAGATTTTGGGTTCTTTGATGTTATAGGACCCAACTCTCTTGAAGGAGAAGGTTAATCTTGTCTCCTTGGACCTTGGGTGTGGTAAGATTCTCAACCCTAGTGTGATTTGTTGTTCTATGATGTTTGGGTATTGAGATGTTGTGTATGAGTATGATGATTGTGGCTTAGGTTGTGTATATGTGTATATTGGAGCTTGATTGGTGATTTTGAAAAGCTTGGAAAGGGTTTGGTGGTGAAAAATCTGTTCTTGGAGGTTTTGAGGCCTTGAGAGCTTGTGGATAAGTGGTTTGGAAGTGCTCCGGTTGAGCTTGGGAAATCGGCTACGGTATGGTTTCGGTTTCCCGTATCTAATATGTAATGTGGTAGGAAATACTTAGGCTAGAGGCCCTAAGATAGGCATTGAATTGTTGATGTTGTTGAATGGTTGATATATATGATGTGGTCATATATGTAATGATGATTATTGATGCCTTGATGGTATGATGTATGAGAAATATGCATGTTGTGATATATGCTTGATGATTGATTATGGTTGAATTGTGGGTGGAGCCATATTGATGGTGAGTATGATATTGATTGTGTGCAATGATAATTTACTGGAAGTGGTATTATTGGAAATTGGGGTGAGAAAGGATGTATGACATGATATTGTGTTTGTCCTTTAGCCATTTGGTTGAGAAGTGTTAAGATGGTTGGATGTGGTTTTGGGAATTGTGGTAATGTGTCAATGTGTGAGTTGAGGAGGCTTGATGTTGAATTTGATATATTTTGATTGATTTCAAAGAAAAGGGATGAAATTGGCATGTTTTGATTGATTTTGAAAAGAGCTGAAAATGGCTTGTTTTGAAAATGGCATATTGTGGTTTTGTATGAAAATATGGTTTTTGGGTATACTTTGGTGGGACATAACTTGGACTACGGATCTCCGTTTTATGCCAAATCTGTTTAGAAATGAAATTGGATCCGGGAAGTCCATGCCTTCGAAGAACGGGTGAAAAACGATTTAAAATGAGGAAGTTATGTCCGTTGGAAGATTGGGGTAAAAATCTGTGAATTCTGCAGCTTTTAACTTAGAAAATTTTTAGCAGAATAACCCCTTGTGCGTAGGCGCACTTGGCGCGTATGCGCCGATCTTCCAGAAAGCGCCATCCACGCGTGCGCGTGATGTGCGCTGGCGCGCCGATTGTGCTGCACCCAATGCCCAGCCACTTTCCAGAGAGTTATGCCAGAACTGTGCCAGTGTTGTGCCTGGGGCACGAGAACACCCACGCGTACGCGTGGTTGACGCATGCGCGTCGATTGGCAAATTTTTAATCCACGCGTTAGCGTGCATGACGCTTGCGCGTCGATGAGTTTTTGAAGCCATCCACGCGTGCGCGTGGAGTGCGCGTACGCGTGGCCCTGTTTTCATCCCAAAGTTGATTTTTGAGTTTTAAAAGCCAAATCTCATACTTCTAAGCCTCCGATCTCACCATTTATGTCTTAAATCATTATGATATACCTAGCATGAGAAAAAGGGCTAGTGAATGTGGTAACTTGTGAGTGAAGCAAGGGGGAAATATGTATGATCATTGAGGATCAAAGATGATTATGTGAGATGCGGAGAATGGCGGTGGAGGTGCTTGTTATGCCATGGGTCGAAGGGCCGTAAATGTTAATGAATTGGCTGGTTATGGATTTAACCGTGAGCCGGATGGCTAGATTATTGCCGTGTGACGGCGGAGCCATGTTTATGGCTAAGTATAAATGCATATATGCTGTTGAATGAATTGTGAATGTTTGCATTTCCACCATCGGAGATGAGGGTTTCCCTGGGTAGTAGCAGTGGCTAGCCACCACGTGCTCCAGGTTGAGACTCGAAGCTCTGTTAACCCTATGTCGTAAGTGTGGCCGGGCACTGTGAAAGGCCCGGATGAGCTCGCCCCCGTAAATATTCACCAGTGAGGGTGATGGATATGGATCATGATTATGATCAAGTTTATGATGAGTATAACTCGAGTTGGGGATGCGCGACAGAGGGACAGTCCAATGGTTAGCTGCCAGGACTTGTCGGGTTGGCTCTATAACCGACAGATGATATCATCAGCCATTAGGGACAGGCATTCATCATATGCATACTATATGAATTGTTTGAGATTGCCTATTTGACTGCATATTACTTGCTAATTGTCTAAATGCCTTAACTGTTCCTATTTGTATATTCTTTGTTTGATATAACTGTGTTTGCTACATTATACTCCTGCTGGTGGTTGGGAGGTTTGAAGGAATCGGAAAGGGAAGTATTAGTTAGACTGAAGAATCTTTAGTCAGATGCCATTATATGGTTTAGCTTGTTTATAAGCTTTGATATTATCTGGAGGAAGTACTAGGATTGCCTTCGGCTTTCCTCTATTATTATGTATTATATATGTGGAAGCTGTTACCATGCTGGGGACCTCTGGTTCTCACCCATGCGGATTTTGTGGTTTTCAGATGTAGGACGTGTGGTTTCCCGCTGAGGCATGCTGGAGACTTCTAGATTTGCGAAGATTCCTTGTTCTTGGGACTCTGTTTTAGTCTATATGTTTTGCTTAGATACTTTTATCTCCATTAAATAATACAAACTATGATGACTCCTCTTATGGGAGATTTTGGAGAATAGGTCTTATGTATTTGTGTCCCTTTGGGTTTCCTTTGGGGTTTTCCTTATTTTATCATATGTATATATTGCTATGCTTGGACCGGTTATCTTCGCAGCCGGATTTTGAGTCTTGATATTCCTGTTTTTGACACTCAGTTGTATATATATAATCTCGCGCTGGTTTATCCTTATTCGTTACGTTATCGACCGGAGTGTTGCGCTTTTGAGTTGCGATTTTTGTTTACCCCTTTTTCTACAAAGGCTCCTAGTTATAATCAATCATTCATACTACTATACGTACTAAATTTTTATTTTAGAGGTCGTAATACCTTGCCATCTCTGAATTATGACTTAAGCATAAGACTCTGTATGGTAGGTTGTTACACATTCCATACTTTCACTACAAGAAAAAGCAATATTTATAACAAAAAAATTGTTACAAAAAATTAGAATTTTGAAACAAAAAGAATTTGTAACAAAAAAATGGTCGTTGCAGTATGTCCCATTACAAAAAGTTTTTGTAATAAAAAATGAAACTGTTACAATTCAAAGTAATATTTTGTAACAAATTTTTTTTATATAAAAACTGAAATTTGTTACAAAAGTGATAACAAATTTTGATCTTCAAATTTTGGGGACAATATATTTTTTCCTATCAAAAAATTTTGTTACAAAATATAACTTGATTTTATAACATTTATTTTGTTACAAAAGCACAATATTTATTTTCTAACAATTATTTTTAATACAAATAGCATGCATAATTTACCAAATTATTTTTTCAATTAACTGATATATTAACTATTTTACTGAGCAAGTCAACATCTATATAATATCTAAAAACATAAATAATTCAAATATGCTTCATTTAACTAAAATTATTTTAAAATAAAATAACATTAGTGACTACATTGATTAGTTCTACAAGTTATATTTCTTACACAAGCTCAACCAAAAGTTAAAAGTCTAACATAGATTAGTGTCTCTATAAATCAAAATATTCTTGAGTCCTTTAGGTAGCATGTTGTCACCATTTTAGCACTCCTGTAAATGAGAAAAATCGAAACAAAAAATTAGAATTTTTATGCTTTCATAACATTATTAACCAAACTAACAAAGCTCGGAAACTATCAATGTTGTAGGGTTAGCACTAGTTCAAAAAAAATAATAATAATAAAGAAAGAGAAAGATACACATACTACATATGCTAGAGAGAGAAACATAACTTCCCCCAATGATATCAAATAATGAAAAACTAGCAATTATAAGATTTAAACTCACATAAAGTATTAAAATATTGCTTAAGCACTAAAATTAAATGAAGTTAAAAGATACATTCATAGTGAAAGCAAAAATTTCTTTCAAGTAATTTCCTCCTTTTTATTTTCAATTGGAGGGAGGAGGTGCCAAATAAAGTTTTTAAAAATGTATTTTCAAAGGAGCAGTGAATTTGCCTAATGAGTAAACTTATTTTGTGAAAATTCAGGCATCAACTATATTGAAGACAGGTTTTGTAGCATTTCATACCAAATGCATGCGGTAACTGGTGAAGAAAGTTATCCCCCAGCCTCCTGCCTGTAATAGGTATGATCAATGAGAACAAAGGGAAAGAAATATGAATCAAAGAAAAAAAAGGAAGATATTACTATGTTGGTGATAGATAATTACTTAGTAAATTTCTTTGTCAATCTGGTCTGGCTTATATCAAATTCAAAACTAGATTGTCCATGTAAAGTGAGCAATGAATTACAGGACATGGTTTGAACTTATTCATAAATACTTTTGAGGAAAATAACAGATGAGGTAAAGTAGTAATTTTGATGAAATAAATAGTGTGAATGAAAAGCAATCAAAAGAAGCATTCAAGGTGTCGAAGCCAAATAGAGGAAGTAGAAGAAACTTAACCCCGAATAAAGCCAAAGAATCAACAACAGCCTTGGATGGTTTCCCTTGCACTGAAATAGTAGAGTAACCTAGAAAAGCTCAATTTTACGCAACATAAATAGTCTCTTTATGATGTTTGAAAAGATCAATTTGGATTGTATGATCCACAATATAGAATGAGAAATAAATTACTTACCAAAGATTAAAGGGAGGATAATGAAGCAGATAAGGGAAGTCATGCTTACGAGAAATGAACAGCGCAGCGCATTCAACCGAAGGTCTAAAATCAAAATTACAAATAAAGAAGAAAAGAGAAGAGCCAGTTATAGAAGAGTTGAATTAAATGTGTGAATCAGCAGAAAAGAGCTGAATTTAGATAAAACATAAAAACAAAAAAAACGATAGATTAAGACATAGAATTCTCAACTGGGCATATTCACAAATAGATGGAGTACCTAAACCAAATAGCTCTGTGGCCTCAATATGGTGGTGGTGCAGATGCCCATGATGATGATGATGACTGCCATGATCATGGCCATGATCTTAGCTTTTAGTCTCATATCTTTCCAATCACTATTAAGTTGCTGGTTCACTTTCAAAGTTGCCGTTTCATTTCAAAACTCAGATTTTCAGCAAGTAGTTTAGTATTTCAAAATTCAACCCCTTTAATACCTCTCAAAATCAATCCCAAATCAACCATCAATCAAGTTCACCATCATTACAATATATCAATCAACCAGCTAAACGGCAATCAATCCAATGTAATCCACCAAAAATTTAGAATTCACAGTAATTATTTGTCAAACATTTCACGATCCACATAATCAATCAATATCACTAAATCAACAATTCTAATCATATTTTCACAGTCACAATTCAACATTCATTTAATCAATCAATTACTCACAATAGTTAAACCTATTTACAGTTATTTGATAAGCTTTATAGGCATTCTTAAATTAAAACCATTTAAAATTAAACCCCCTACCTCGATGTCGCAAGTGTATTATTTAACGTAACAATTCCACTTAGTCTGAACTCACAACAGCAGCAGCACTTCCCACGAAGGTAATGATAGTTACAGCAGAATAGAGAATTCAAATTGAATAAGAATGGAAAGTGAACACAGCCTTGAAAAATTCAAAGCTAGGCATATACTAGAATTAAATCAAAACAAGCGTGGCAGTGACAATAGAATGTCCAAATGGACTGTAATTAAGGAAAAGAACACACAAGAATTGAAGTAGCAATATCAGACTCATCAACAGCAGCTTTAACAGTTTCCTGATGGCATCAACACTATACCTTATGGTGGTTCTAGCAGCAAACAAGAAATACAGAGTAGCAGTATTAAACAGAGACATTTGTTTCCTTACTCAGAACAGAAAAAGACTAAGGAAAAAGATGGAAGCAGAGCAAGGATTAAAGCTTACGGATTCAAGAACGGAACAATTGGAGTTGAAGCGGCGATTCCCATGGCGACTCTATCGACGGGAACAGGATGCAACTGCAACAGGTTTGACCCTAATTGACGGCAGTAGTGACGGCGGAGCAGGACGGCGCGAGGATGGATCTTATTCTTCCCCTCCTTGTCGCGTTTCTGCTTCTCTGTCTCCCGTGCGTCTCGTGCGTCTCATCGCTTCTCTTCCTCTTGCGTGGTATAGCAGCGCAACGGCCAGAGCACAGCGGTAGCGACTCTGGTGCACGGAATTGTGATCATCAACAATGGCGCCAAAAACTTGGTAGTACTCTCAAACGTGAATCACACTTAGTCACAACTCCGCACAACTAACCAGCAAGTGCACTGGGTCGTCCAAGTAATACCTTACGTGAGTAAGGGTCGATCCTACGGAGATTGTTGGTATGAAGCAAGCTATGGTCATCTTGTAAATCTCAGTCAGGCGGATAATAAATGGTTATGAAGTTTTCGAATAATAATAATAAATAAAGCAGAAGATAAAGGTAAAGTTACTCAGATAAGTGTATGGAGATGCTTGTCCCTGTTGGATCTCTGTTTTCCTACTGCCTTCCTTCAATCCTTCTTATTCCTTTCCATGGCAAGCTGTATGTAGGGCATTGATGAGCGGATAATTTGTACGCTTTTTGGCATTGTTTTTAGTATGTTTTTGGTAGTTTTAGTTGATTTCTTAGTATATTTTTATTAGTTTTTAGCTAAAATTCACTTTTCTGGACTTTACTATGAGTTTGTGTGTTTTTCTGTGATTTCAGGTATTTTCTGGCTGAAATTGAGGGATCTGAGCAAAAATCTGATTCAGAGACTGAAAAGGACTGCAGATGCTGTTGGATTCTGACCTCCCTGCACTCGAAGTGGATTTTCTGGAGCTACAGAAGCCCAATTGGCGTGCTCTCAACGGCGTTGGAAAGTAGACATCCTGGGCTTTCCAGCAATATATGATAGTCCATACTTTGCCCAAGATTTGATGGCCCAAACCGGCGTTCAAAGTCACCTCAAGAAATTCCAGCGTTAAACGCCGGAACTGGCACCTAAATGGGAGTTAAACGCCCAAACTGGCATAAAAGCTGGCGTTTAACTCCAAGAAGAGTCTCTACACGAAAATGCTTCATTGCTCAGCCCAAGCACACACCAAGTGGGCCCGGAAGTGGATTTTTATGTCATTTACTCATCTCTGTACACCCTAGGCTACTAGTTCTCTATATATAGGACCTTTTACTATTGTATTTTCATCTTTTGATCATGTTTTGATGATTGAACCCTCTTGGGGAGGCTGGCCATTCGGCCATGCCTAGACCTTGTTCTTATGTATTTTTAACGGTGGAGTTTCTACACACCATAGATTAAGGTGTGGAGCTCTGCTGTACCTCGAGTATTAATGCAACTACTATTGTTCTTCTATTCAATTCCGCTTGTTCTTTGTCCAAGATATCACTTGTTCTTCAACTTGATGAATGTGATGATCAGTGACACTCATCACCATTCTCACTCATGAACAAGGTGACTGACAACCACTCTTGTTCTACAAGTATCTGAGGCTTAGTGAATATCTCTTGGATTCTTTAATCGGAGTCTTCGTGGTATAGGCAAGAACTGATGGCGGCATTCAAGAGAATCCGGAAGGTCTAACCTTGTCTGTGGTATTCTGAGTAGGATTCAATGATTGAATGACCGTGACGTGCTTCAAACCTGTAACCTGCTGGGCGTTGGTGACAGACGCAAAAGAGGGATTCTATTCCAGTAGGGGAGGGAACCAAACCGGTGATTGGCCGTACTGTGACAGAGTGCGTGAGCATTAGCTTTCACTGCGAGGATGGGAGGTAGCTGCTGACAACAGTGAAACCCTACACGAGCTTGCCATGGAAAGGAGTAAGAAGGATTGGATGAAGGCAGTAGGAAAGCAGAGAGACGGAAGGGAAGGCATCTTCATACGCTTGTCTGAAGCTCTTACACCCATGATATACATAAGTATCTCTATCTTTATCTTTATGCTTTATTCGTTTATCACTATACCCATTTGAGTCTGCCTGACTGAGATTTACAAGGTGACCATAGCTTGCTTCATACCACCAATCTCCGTGGGATCGACCCTTACTCGCGTAAGGTTTATTACTTGGACGACCCAGTGCACTTGCTGGTTAGTTGTGCGAAGTTGTGTTTATGCCATGGTATTGAGCACCAAGTCTTTGGAGCCATTACCGGGGATTGTTTTGTGTATTGAAAAGTAGTGATCACAATTTCGTGCACCAAGTTTTTGGCGCCGTTGCCGGGGATTGTTCTTGTGTATGGACAACTGACGGTTCATCTTGTTGCTTAGATTAGGTATTATTTTTCTTCAGAGTTCTTAAGAATGAATTCTAGTGTTTCAAGGTGATGTTCTTATCATCACCAAAGCTGATTGATCATCATCAATTTAGCTCTTGAATGCAATGTCCTGCTGAAGCTTAGCTAGCTATGTCTAATTCCTTTAGACTAAAGCTTTAGACTAACATTGCATGATTCCTGGAATTCTCATTAAGAATTTTGATACCTTTATTTTCCTTTTCACTTAATTTTCGAAAAAGCACAAAAAAAATTTACAAAATCATAAAATCCAAAAATATTTCTTGTTTGAGTCTAGAGTCTCATCTTAAGTTTAGTGTCAATTGCATGTTTCTGTTCTTATTGCATTCATGCATGTGTCTTAAGTGATCTTCAAGATGTTCTTGATGATTTCCTTGTTTTGATCTTTGAATTCTATTGACTTGAGTATTTTTCTTGTTTCTCATATGCATTCTCATGTTTTTAGTGTCAGTAGTATACAAACTGCTAAGTTTGGTGTCTTGCATGCATTGTTATTTGATTTTAGTTGCATTTTGATTATTCCTTATTATTAAAAATCCAAAAATATTTTTAATTTGTGTCTTTTCAAGTCAATAATACAGAGAATTGAAGATTCAGAACATACTGCAGAGGAATCACACAGAAAAAGCTGGGCATTCAAAAATGCCCAGTGAAGAAGACAGACTGGCGTTTAAACGCCAGCCAGGGTGCCTGGCTGGGCGTTTAACGCCCAAAAGGGTAGTAGTTTGGGCGTTAAACGCCAGAATGTGCACCATTCTGGGCGTTTAACGCCAGGATGGCACAAGGGGGAAGATTTTGTTTTCAAAATCAATTTTTTTTCAAGTTTTCAAAGTTTTTCAAAATCAAATCTTTTTCAAATCATATCTTTTCAATCAAAGGTTTTCAAAATCAATTTCTTTCCTTTTTCAAAGATACTTACTAACAATTAATGATTTGATTGAACATTTTTTGCCTTTTCTATTGAGAAAGGTTTTATGTTTGAATCATATCTTTTCTTGTTAGGCAAGTCATCAATTTTTAAAATCAAATCTTTTTAAAACTGTTTTCAAATCATATCTTTTAAAATTGTTTTCAAATCATATCTTTTCAATCACATCTTTTTAAAACCAATCATATCTTTTTAATCACATCTTTTTTTCAAAATAGTTTTCAATCAAATCTTCTTAACTTCTAATTTCAAAATCTTTTTCAAAAATTACTTGATCTCTTTCTCACTCTTGTTTTCGAAAATCAAATTAAAGTTTTTCAAAATGTTTTCAAAATCTTTTTAACTTAATTTTCGAAAATTACTTCCCTTCTTCTCACATCCTTCTATTTATGGACTAACACTATTCCTTAATGCAAAATTCGAACTCCATCTTCTTTGATAAGTTCGAATTTTCTACCTCTGTCTTCCATTTTTTTCCTCTGACACCTCAAGGAATCTCTATACTGTGACATAGAGGATTCCATATTTTCTTGTTCTCTTCTCTTTCATATGAGCAGGAACAAAGACAAAGGCATTCTTGTTGAAGCTGATCCTGAACCGGAAAGGACCTTGAAGCGAAAGCTAAGAGAAGCTAAGGCACAAATCTCTGTAGAGGACCTAACCGAATTCTTCAAAGAAGAAAGACACATGGCAGCCGAAAATAACAACAATGCCAACAATGCAAGGAAGGTGCTGGGTGACTTTACTGCACCTACTCCCGACTTCTATGGGAGAAGCATCTCTATCCTTGCCATTGGAGCAAACAACTTTGAGCTTAAGCCTCAATTAGTTTCTCTAATGCAACAGAATTGCAAGTTCCATGGACCTCCATTGGAAGATCCTCATCAGTTCTTAGCTGAATTCTTGCAAATCTGTGACACTGTCAAGACTAATGGGGTAGACCCTGAGGTCTATAGACTTATGCTATTCCCTTTTGCTGTAAGAGACAGAGCTAGGACATGGTTGGACTCACAACCTAAAGAAAGCCTAGACTCTTGGGAAAAGCTAGTCAATGCCTTTTTGGCAAAGTTCTTTCCACCTCAAAAATTGAGTAAGCTTAGAGTGGAAGTCCAAACCTTCAGACAGAAGGATGGTGAATCCCTCTATGAAGCTTGGGAAAGATACAAACAATTAATCAGAAAGTGTCCATCTGATATGCTTTCTGAATGGAGCATCATAGGTATTTTCTATGATGGTCTCTCTGAACTATCCAAGATGTCTTTGGATAGCCCTGCTGGAGGATCTCTTCATCTGAAGAAGACGCCTACAGAGGCTCAAGAACTAATTGAAATGGTTGCAAATAACCAATTCATGTACACTTCTGAAAGGAATCCTGTGAACAATGGGACTAATCAGAAGAAAGGAGTTCTTGAAATCGATACTCTGAACGCCATTTTGGCTCAGAACAAAATATTGACTCAACAAGTCAATTTGATTTCTCAAAGTCTGTCTGGAATACAAAATGCACCAAGCAGTACTAAGGATGCTTCATCTAAAGAAGAAACCTATGATCCTGAGAACCCTTCAATGGAAGAGGTGAATTACCTAGGAGAACCCTATGGAAACACCTATAATTCTTCATGGAGAAATCACCCAAATTTCTGATGGAAGAATCAAGAGAGACCTCAACAAGGTTTCAATAATAATGGTGGAAGAAACAGGTTTAACAATGGTAAACCTTTTCCATCATCTTCTCAGCAACAGACAGAGAATCCTAAGCAGAACCCCTCTGACTTGGCAACCATGGTCTCTGATCTAATTAAAACCACTCAAAGTTTCATGAATGAAACAAGGTCCTCCATTAGAAATTTGGAGGCACAAGTGGGACAGCTGAGCAAGAAAGTTACTGAACTCCCTCCAAGTACTCTCCCAAGCAATACAGAAGAAAATCCAAAAGGAGAGTGCAAAGCCATAAACATGGCCGAATTTGGAGAGGAAAGAGAGGAAGTGGACGCCACTGAGGAAGGCCTCAATGGGCGTGCACTGACCTCCAATGAGTTCCCCAATGAGGAACCATGGGAATCTGAGGCTCAAAATGAGACCATAGAGATTCCATTGGACTTACTTCTGCCTTTCATGAGCTCTGATGAGTATTCTTCCTCTGAAGAGGACGAGTATGTCACTGAAGAGCAAGTTGCTAAATACCTTGGAGCAATCATGAAGCTAAATGACAAGTTATTTGGAAATGAGACTTGGGAGGATGAACCTCCTTTGCTCACCAAAGAGCTGGATAACTTGTCTAGGCAGAAATTACCTCAAAAGAGACAAGATCCTGGGAAGTTTTCCATACCTTGTACCATAGGCACCATGACCTTCAAGAAGGCTCTATGTGACTTAGGGTCAAGTGTAAACCTCATGCCTCTCTCTGTAATGAAGAAGCTAGGGATCTTTGAGGTGCAAGCTGCAAAAATCTCATTAGAGATGGCAGACAACTCAAAGAAACAAGTTTATGGGCTTGTAGAGAATGTTTTGGTGAAAATTGAAGGCCATTACATCCCTACTGATTTCATAGTCCTACAGACTGGGAAATGCATGGATGAAACCATCATCCTTGGCAGACCTTTCCTAGCCACAACAAAAGCTGTGATTGATGTTGATAGAGGTGAAATGATCATTCAAGTGAATGAAGAATCCTTTGTGTTTAAGGCTCAAGGATATCCCTCTGTCACCATGGAGAGGAAGCATGAAGAGCTTCTCTCAAATCAGAGACAAACAGAGCCCCCACAGTCAAACTCTAAGTTTGGTGTTGGGAGGCCACAACCAAACTCTAAGTTTGGTGTTGAACCCCCACATTCAAACTCTAAGTTTGGTGTTGGGAGGTTCCAACATTGCTCTGAGTATCTGTGAGGCTCCATGAGAGCCCTCTGTCAAGCTACTGACATTAAAGAAGCGCTTGTTGGGAGGCAACCCAATGTTATATTTTATCTATTCTCCTTTGTTATTTTACTTTATTTTGTAGGTTGATGATCATGAGAAGTCACAAAATCAATTGAAAAAGCAAAAACAGAATGAAAAACAGGAAGAAAAACAGCACACCCTGGAGGAAGAACTCACTGGCGTTTAAACGCCAGTGAGGGTAGCAGTTGGGCGTTTAACGCCCAGTCTGGCACCATTCTGGGCGTTTAACGCCAGAAAGGGGCACCAGACTGGCGTTAAACGCCAGGAAAGGGCAAGAACCTGGCGTTAAACGCCAGGAATGGGCACCAGCCCGGCGTTTAACGCCAGAAATAGCTCAAAACATGATTTTGAGCAACATTTGGTGCATGGATGACTTTTCCTTGACACCTTAGGATCTGTGGACCCCACAGGATCCCCACAAACCCCTCACCTATCAAATCCCATCTTTCTCTTCACCACTCACCTCCATAAAACTCCACTTACCTCACCATCCAAATTCAAACCACTACTTCTTCCCTTTTTGGCCGAACCACAAAGCCATTCCCTTCTTCCTCATTCCTTCTACTTCTACTCTCTTCTTTCTTCTTTTGCTCGAGGACGAGCAAACCTTTTAAGTTTGGTGTGGTAAAAGCATTGCTTTTTGTTTTTCCATAACCATTTATGGCATCCAAAGCCGGTTCAACTGAGAAGGCATGACCTCAAGCCCATCACTAAGAAAAAGATGGAGCAAACAAGAGACCCCTCTCATCATGAGATCCCTGAGATACCTCAAGGGATGCACTTTCCTCCACAAGACTATTGGGAGCAACTGAACACCTCCCTAGGAGAGTTGAGTTCCAACATGGGACAACTAAGGGTGGAGCACCAAAAACATTCCATCCTCCTCCATGAAATTAGAGAAAGATCAAAGAATCATGAGAGAGGAGCAACAAAGACAAGGAAGAGACATTGAGGAGCTCAAGCACTCCATAAGATCTTCAAGAGGAAGAACAAGCCGCCATCACTAAGGTGGACCCGTTCTTTAATCTCCTTGTTCTTTACTTTCCTGTTTTTCGAATTTTAGTGCTTATGTTATCTATGTTTGTGTCTTGTGATCATTAGTGTCTTAGTGTCTATGCCTTAAAGCTATGAATATAAATCCATCACCTTTCTTAAATGAAAACTGTTTTTATTACAAAAGAACAAGAAGTACAGGATTTCAAATTCATCTTTAAAACTAGCTTAATTAGTTTGATGTGGTGGCAATACTTTTGTTTTCTGAATGTATGCTTAAACAGTGCATATGTCTTTTGAATTTGTGGTTCATGAATGTTAAAATTGTTGGCTCTTGAAAGAATGATGAAAAAGGAGACATGTTACTGAGGATCTGAAAAATCATAAAAATGATTCTTGAAGCAAGAAAAAGCAGTGAATACAAAAAAAAAAGAAAAAAAAAAGAGAAAAAGAGAAGGAGAAAAACGAAAAAAAAGGGGAGAAAAAGAAAAAGAGAAAGAAATAAAGTTGTGATCCAAGGCAAAAAGAGTGTGCTTAAGAACCCTGGACACCTCTAATTGGGGGCTCTAGCAAAGCTGAGTCACAATCTGAAAAGGTTCACCCAATTATGTGTCTGTGGCATGTATGTATCCGGTGGTAATACTGGAAGACAGAGTGCTTTGGGCCACAGCCAAGACTCAATAAGTAGCTGTGTTCAAGAATCATCATACTTAACTAGGAGAATCAATAACACTATCTGGATTCTGAGTTCCTAAAGAAGCCAATCATTCTGAATTTCAAAGGATAAAGTGAGATGCCAAAACTGTTCGGAGGCAAAAAGCTACTAGTCCCGCTCATCTAATTTGGAGCTAAGTTTCATTGATAATTTGGAGTCTATAGTATATTCTCTTCTTTTTATCTTATTTGATTTTCAGTTGCTTGGGGACAAGCAACAATTTAAGTTTGGTGTTGTGATGAGCGGATAATTTGTACGCTTTTTGGCATTGTTTTTAGTATGTTTTTGGTAGTTTTAGTTGAGTTCTTAGTATATTTTTATTAGTTTTTAGCTAAAATTCACTTTTCTGGACTTTACTATGAGTTTGTGTGTTTTTCTGTGATTTCAGGTATTTTCTGGCTGAAATTGAGGGATCTGAGCAAAAATCTGATTCAGAGACTGAAAAGGACTGCAGATGCTGTTGGATTCTGACCTCCCTGCACTCGAAGTGGATTTTCTGGAGCTACAGAAGCCCAATTGGCGTGCTCTCAACGGCGTTGGAAAGTAGACATCCTGGGCTTTCCAGCAATATATGATAGTCCATACTTTGCCCAAGATTTGATGGCCCAAACCGGCGTTCAAAGTCACCTCAAGAAATTCCAGCGTTAAACGCCGGAACTGGCACCTAAATGGGAGTTAAACGCCCAAACTGGCATAAAAGCTGGCGTTTAACTCCAAGAAGAGTCTCTACACGAAAATGCTTCATTGCTCAGCCCAAGCACACACCAAGTGGGCCCGGAAGTGGATTTTTATGTCATTTACTCATCTCTGTACACCCTAGGCTACTAGTTCTCTATATATAGGACCTTTTACTATTGTATTTTCATCTTTTGATCATGTTTTGATGATTGAACCCTCTTGGGGAGGCTGGCCATTCGGCCATGCCTAGACCTTGTTCTTATGTATTTTTAACGGTGGAGTTTCTACACACCATAGATTAAGGTGTGGAGCTCTGCTGTACCTCGAGTATTAATGCAACTACTATTGTTCTTCTATTCAATTCCGCTTGTTCTTTGTCCAAGATATCACTTGTTCTTCAACTTGATGAATGTGATGATCAGTGACACTCATCACCATTCTCACTCATGAACAAGGTGACTGACAACCACTCTTGTTCTACAAGTATCTGAGGCTTAGTGAATATCTCTTGGATTCTTTAATCGGAGTCTTCGTGGTATAGGCAAGAACTGATGGCGGCATTCAAGAGAATCCGGAAGGTCTAACCTTGTCTGTGGTATTCTGAGTAGGATTCAATGATTGAATGACCGTGACGTGCTTCAAACCTGTAACCTGCTGGGCGTTGGTGACAGACGCAAAAGAGGGATTCTATTCCAGTAGGGGAGGGAACCAAACCGGTGATTGGCCGTACTGTGACAGAGTGCGTGAGCATTAGCTTTCACTGCGAGGATGGGAGGTAGCTGCTGACAACAGTGAAACCCTACACGAGCTTGCCATGGAAAGGAGTAAGAAGGATTGGATGAAGGCAGTAGGAAAGCAGAGAGACGGAAGGGAAGGCATCTTCATACGCTTGTCTGAAGCTCTTACACCCATGATATACATAAGTATCTCTATCTTTATCTTTATGCTTTATTCGTTTATCACTATACCCATTTGAGTCTGCCTGACTGAGATTTACAAGGTGACCATAGCTTGCTTCATACCACCAATCTCCGTGGGATCGACCCTTACTCGCGTAAGGTTTATTACTTGGACGACCCAGTGCACTTGCTGGTTAGTTGTGCGAAGTTGTGTTTATGCCATGGTATTGAGCACCAAGTCTTTGGAGCCATTACCGGGGATTGTTTTGTGTATTGAAAAGTAGTGATCACAATTTCGTGCACCAGGCATCACCGTTGTCAATGGCTACATCCCATCTTCTCAGTGAAAAAGGTCCAAATGCTCTGTCACGGCACGACTAATCATCTGTCGGTTCTCGATCATGTTGGAATAGAATCCCTTGATTCTTTTGCGCTTGTCATCACGCCCAACAATCGCGAGTTTGAAGCTCATCACAGTCATTCAATCACTGAATCCTACTCGGAATACCACAGACAAGGTTTAGACTTTCCGGATTCTCATGAATGCCGCCATTAATTCTAGCTTATACCACGAAGATTCTTATTAAGGAATCCAAGAGATATGCGCCCGGTCTAAGGTAGAACAAAAGTGGTTGTCAGTCACGCGTTCATAGGTGAGAATGATGATGAGTGTCATGGATCATCACATTCATCATGTTGAAGTGCAACGAATATCTTAGAATAAGAACAAGCGGAATTGAATAGAAAATAGTAGTAATTGCATTAAAACTTGAGGTACAGCAGAGCTCCACACCCTTAATCTATAGTGTGTAGAAACTCCACCGTTGAAAATACATAAGTGAAGGTCTAGGCATGGTCGAGAGGCCAGCCCCCAATGTCTAAGATCGCATAAACTGATCAAAGATGTAACGTGGTCAAAAGACGACTAATACACTAGTAAAAAGTTTTATTTATACTAGACTAGCTACTAGAGTTACAGAGATAAGTAATTGATGCAGAAATCCACTTACGGGACCCACTTGGTGTGTGCTTGGGCTGAGCTTGAGCTTTACATGTGCAGAGGCTTCTTTTGGAGTTGAACGCCAAGTTGTAACGTGTTTTTGGCGTTCAACTCTGGTTCGTGACGTGTTTCTGGCGTTTGACTCCAGAATGCAGCATAGAATTGGCGTTGAGCGCCAGTTTGCATCGCCCAATATCGAATAAAGTATGGACTATTATATATTGCTGGAAAGATCTGGATGTCTACTTTCCAACGTCGTTGAGAGCACACCATTTGGAGTTTTGTAGCTCCAGAAAATCTATTTCGAGTGCAGGGAGGTCAGAATCCAACTGCATCAGCAGTCCTTTGTCAGCCTTTTATCAGAGTTTTGCTCAGGTCCCTCAATTTCAGCCAGAAAATACATGAAATCACAGAAAAACACACAAACTCATAGTAAAGTCCAGAAATATGAATTTAGCATAAAAACTAATGAAAATATCCCTAAAAGTAGCTAGATCCTACTAAAAACTACCTAAAAACAATGCCAAAAAGCGTATAAATTATCCGATCATCACAACACTAAACTTAAATTGTTGCTTGTCCCCAAGCAACTGAAAATCAAATAGGATAAAAAATAAGAGAACATATTATAAATCCCAAAATATCAATGAATATTAGTTCTAATTAGATGAGCGGGACTAGTAGCTTTTTGCTTCTGAACAGTTTTGGCATCTCATTTTATCCTTTGAAGTTTAGAATGATTGGCATCTATAGGAACTTAGAATTTTATATAGTGTTATTGATTCTCCTAGTTAAGTTTGTTGATTCTTGAACACAGCTACTTTTATGAGTCTTGGCCATGGCCCTAAGCACTTTGTTTTTCAGTATTACCACCAGATACATAAATGCCATAGACACATAACTGGGTGAACCTTTCTAGATTGTGACTCAGCTTTGCTAAAGTCCCCAGTTAGAGGTGTCAAGGGTTCTTAAGCACACTCTTTTTGCTTTAGATGACGACTTTAACCACTCAGTCTCAAGCTTTTCACTTGGACCTGCATGCCACAAGCACATGGTTAGGGACAGCTTGATTTAGCCGCTTAGGCCTGGATTTTATTTCCTTGGGCCCTCCTATCCATTGATGCTCAAAGCCTTGGATCCTTTTTACCCTTGCCTTTTGGTTTTAAGGGCTATTGGCTTTTTCTGCTTGCTTTTTTTTTCTTTCTAATTTTTTTCGCCATTTTTTTTTTCTCAAGCTTTTGCTTTTTCACTGATTTTTCTTGCTTCAAGTATCAATTTCATGATTTTTCAGATTATCAATAGCATTTCTCTTTGTTCATCATTCTTTCAAGAGCCAACAATTTTAACATTCATAAACAACAAGATAAAAAATATGCACTGTTCAAGCATTCATTCAGAAAACAAAGAGTATTGTCACCACATCAATATAATTAAACTAAATTCAATGATAATTTCAAAATTCATGTACTTTTTGTTCTTTTGAATTAGAAATATTTTTCATTTAAGAGAGGTGAAGGATTTATGGAATTATTTATAGCCTTAAGACATAGTTACTTAATACTAATGATCATGAGGTAGAGACACAAAACATAAACAAACATATAGCGTAAAAATCAAAAAACAGAAAAATAAGAACAAGGAATGAGTCCACCTTAGTGAGGGTGGCGCCTTCTTGAAGAACCAATGGTGCTTTTTGAGCTCCTCTATGTCTCTTCCTTGCCTTTGTTGCATGATCCCTAATGATTTTGGTGCTCTTATCCTTAGTTGCTCCCAATAATTGTGTGGAGGAAAATGTATTCCCTGAGGTATCTCAGGGATCTCTTGATGAGGAAATTCCTCATGCTCTCTTGATGTGCAGTCAAATGCTCTTCTACTGAGCTATGGACCCTTGAGATGAATCTCTCCATCTCCCATGACTCGGAGGTGGAAGCTTTTTGTCTTTCCTTTTCTCTTCTTTTTTTTTTTGAGGTTTCTCTGACCTTAGGTGCCATCAATGGTTATGGAAAAACAAAAAAGTTATGCTTTTACCACACGAAACTTAGAATGTTGCTCGCCCTCGAGCAAAGAAGAAAGAATGGAGAGAGAAGAAGATATGGAGGAGAGGGAGAGATGTGTATGTTTTGGCCATATGGGTGGGATTTGGTGGGGAAGAGATGAAGAGATGGATGGATGTGAGTGGTGAAGAGGTGATGGGGAAGAGATATTGAGGTGATTGGTGAAGAAGAGAGAAGGTGAGTTGAGGTAGGTGGGGATTCTGTGGGGTCCACAAATCCTGAGATGATCCTGTGGGGTTCATAGATCCTAAGGTGTCAAGGATTTACATCCCTACAACAATGAGGCATGTAGAACGCCTTTGCATACAATTCTGGTGTTTAAACGCCGAAGTGATGTTTATGTTGGGCGTTCAACGCCCAATTGCAGCATGTTTCTGGCGTTGAACGCCAGTTCCATGCTTTGTTTCTGGCGTTCAGCGCCAGCTCTCCTCAGGGTATATTTCTGGCATTCAAACGCCAGGATGCTGCTTGTTTCTGGTGTTCAACGCCAGATCCATGCTCTGTTCTGGTGTTGAACACCAGCCAGATGCTCATTACTGGCGTTTGAACGCCAGTAAGTCCTTCCTCCAGGGTGTGAATTTTCTTCTGCTGTTTCTGATTCTGTTTTTAATTTTAGTAATTTTTTCGTGACTCCACATTATCATAAACCTAATAAAACATAAAAGAACAATAAAAATAAAATAAAATTAGATAAATAAAAATTAGGTTGCCTCCCAATAAGCGCTTCTTTAATGTCAATAGCTTGACAGTGGGCTCTCATGGAGCCACACAGGTGATCAGGTCAATGTTGTAGACTCCCAACACCAAACTTAGAGTTTGGATGTGGGGATTCAACACCAAACTTAGTGTTTGGCTGTGGCCTCCCAACACCAAACTTAGAGTTTGATAGTGGGGGCTTTGTTCATGCTTCCTCTCCATGTTTACAGAAGAACACCATTGGGTCTTAAATACAAGGTAGTCCCCATTCAATTGAAGGACTAATTCTCCTCTGTTAACATCTATCACAGCTCCTGTTGTGGCTAGGAAAGGTCTTCCAAGGATGATGCATTCATCCTCCTCCTTCCTAGTGTCTAAGATTATGAAATCAGCAGGGATGTAAAGGCCTTCAACCTTTACCAACACGTCCTCTACCAATCCATAAGCTTGTCTTACTGACTTGTCTGCCATTTACAATGAAAATATGGCAGGTTGTACCTCAATGATCCCTAGCTTCTCCATTACAGAGAGTGGCATAAGATTTATGCTTGACCCCAGGTCACACAGAGCCCTTTTAAAGGTCATGGTGCCTATGGTACAGGGTATTAAGAAATTGCCAGGATCTTGTCTCTTTTGAGGTAAGGTTTGTTGAACCCATGTATCTAGTTCACTGATGAACAAGGGAGGTTCACCTTCCCAAGTCTCATTACCAAATAACTTGGCATTCAGCTTCATGATAGCTCCTAGATATTGAGCAACTTGCTCTCCAGTTACATCTTCATCCTCTTCAGAGGAAGAATAGTCTTCAGAGCTCATGAATGGCAGAAGGAGGTTTAATAGGATCTCTATGGTCTCTATATGAGCCTCAGATTCCCTTGGGTCCTCAACAGGGAACTCCTTCTTGCTTGAGAGACGTCCCATGAGGTTTTTCTCATTAGGATTCACGTCCTCTCCTTCCTCTCTAGGTTCGGCCATATTGATTATATCAATGGCCTTGTACTCTCTTTTTGGATTCTCTTCAGTATTGCTTGGGAGAGTACTAGGAGGAGTTTCAGTGATTTTCTTACTCAACTGGCTCACTTGTGCCTCCAGATTTCTAATGGAGGACCTTGTTTCACTCATGAAACTTAAAGTGGCCTTAGACAGATCAGAGACTAAGTTTGCTAAGTTAGAGGTGCTCTGTTCAGAATTCTCTGTCTGTTGCTGAGAAGATGATGGATAAGGCTTGATATTGCTGAGCCTATTTCTTCCACCATTATTAAAGCCTTGTTGAGGCTTTTGTTGATCCTTCCATGAGAAATTTGGATGATTTCTCCATGATGAATTATAGGTGTTTCCATAAGGTTCACCCATGTAATTTACCTCTGCCATTGCAGGGTTTTCAGGATCATAAGCTTCTTCTTCAGAAGATGCCTCTTTAGTGCTGTTGGATGCATTTTGCCATCCATTCAGAATTTCAGAAATCATGTTGACTTGATGAGTCAACATTTTGTTCTGAGCCAATATGGCATTCAGAGCATCAATTTCAAGAACTCCCTTCCTTTGAGGCGTCCCATTATTCACAGAATTCCTCTCAGAAGTGTACATGAACTGGTTATTTGCAACCATGTCAATAAGTTCTTGAGCTTCTGCAGGCATTTTCTTTAGGTAAATGGATCCACCTGCAGAATGGTCCAATGACATCTTAGAGAACTCAGATAGACCACAATAGAATATATCTATCATGGTCCATTCTGAAAACATGTCAGAAGGACATCTTTTGGTCACCTGCTTGTATCTTTCCCAAGCTTCATAGAGGGATTCACCATCTTTTTGCTTGAAGGTCTGAACATCCACTCTAAGCTTGCTCAGCTTTTAAGGAGGAAAGAACTTAGCCAAGAAGACCGTGACCAGCTTATCCCAGGAGTCCAGGCTATCTTTAGGTTGAGAGTCCAACCATGTTCTAGCTTTGTCTCTTACAGCAAAAGGGAAAAACATGAGCCTGTAGACTTCAAGATCTACTGCATTAGTCTTAACAGTCTCACAGATCTGCAAAAACTCAGTTAAGAACTGGAAAAGATCTTCTGATGGAAGTCCATAAAACTTGCAGTTCTGTTACATTAGAGCAAATTGAGGTTTCAGCTCAAAATTGTTTGCTCCTATGGCAGGAATTGAGATGCTTCTTCCATCAAACTTAGACGTAGGTGTGGTATAATCACCAAGCATCCTTCTTGCATTATTGTTGTTAGGTTCGGCTGCCATCTCTTTTTCTTGTTCAAAAATTTCAGCAAGGTTGTCTTTGGATTGTTGTAATTTAGCTTCTCTTAGTTTCCTCTTCAGAGTCCTTTCAGGTTCTGGATCAGTTTCAACAAGAATGTCTTTTTCCTTGTTCCTGCTCATATGAAAGAGAAGAGAACATAAAAGGAAGAGGAATCCTCTATGTCACAGTAAAGATGTTCCTTATTATTAGTAGAAGAAGAAAGGATAAAGAAAGGAGAATCCAAACACAAGGGTGAGGATAAGGGCAGTGATTTGAGATGAAGAGAAGTGTTGGTAAATGAATGAATAAATAGAATAAGATGAGAGAGGGAGAAATTTTCGAAATTAAATTTTAAAAAGGAGTTAAATGATTTTCGAAAATAAAGATAACAAATAAAATTAAAATTAAAATTTAAAACAATTAATTAATTAGAAAAGAATTTTTGAAAAAGAGGGAGGTATTTTCGAAAATTAGAGAGAGAAAAATTGTTAGGTGGTTTTAAAAAAGATAAGAAACAAACAAAAAGTCAAATAGTTAGTTGAAAAAGATTTGAAAATTAAATTTGAAAAGATAAGAAGATAAGAAGTTAGAAAAGATATTTTAAAATCAAATTTTTGAAAAAGATAAAATTTTGAAAAAGATATGATATAAAAGATGGGATAAGATAGATTTAATTTTTAAAATTAAAATTAATTACTTAACTAACAAGAAACTAAAAGATAAGATTCTAGAATTTAAAGATTGAACCTTTCTTAACAAGAAAGTAACAAACTTCAAATTTTTGAACCAATCACATTAATTGTTAGCATAATTTTCGAAAATAAAGATAAAATTAAGAAAAATATTTTTGAAAAATATTTTAAAGTATTTTCGAAAATAAATAAGAAAAATAAAAAAGATTTAATTTTTGAAAAAGTTTTGAAAATATAAGATTTTTAAAATTTGAAAATTTGACTTGACTTTACAAGAAACTAACAAGAAACTAAAAGATAAGATTCTAGAATTTAAAGATTGAACCTTTCTTAACAAGAAAGTAACAAACTTCAAATTTTTGAACCAATCACATTAATTGTTAGCATAATTTTCGAAAATAAAGATAAAATTAAGAAAAATATTTTTGAAAAATATTTTAAAGAATTTTCGAAAATAAATAAGAAAAATGAAAAAGATTTAATTTTTGAAAAAGTTTTGAAAATATAAGATTTTTAAAATTTGAAAATTTGACTTGACTTTACAAGAAACAACTAATTTTTAAAATTTTTGACTAAGTCAACCCATATTTTCGAAATTTTGAGAGAAAAAAGGAAAAGATATTTTTTTATTTTTTTTTAATTTTTGATGATGAGAGAGAAAAACACAAATATGACCTAAAACATGAAAATTTTGGATCAAAGCCAATGATGCATGCAAGAACACTATGAATGTCAAGATGAACACCAAGAACACTTTGAAGATCATGATGAACATCAAGAACATATTTTTGAAAAATTTTTGATGCAAAGAAAACATGCAAGACACCAAACTTAGAAATCTTTAATGCTTAGACAATATGAATGCAAAGATGCACATGAAAAACAATAAAAGACACAAAATAAGAAAACATCAAGATCAAACAAGAAGACTTACCAAGAATAACTTGAAGATCATGAAGAACACTATGAATGCATGAATTTTCGAAAATTGCAAGAACAAAATTAATATGCAATTGACACCAAACTTAAAGCATGACACAAGACTCAAACAAGAAACACAAAAATATTTTTTATTTTTTATAATTTTATTATTTTTTTTGGATTTTATTTTATATTTTTCGAAAAACATATAGGAAAAAGGAAGTAATGAATTCAAAGTCCTCAATAAAAATACCAGGAATCATACCAGGTTAATCTAAAGCTTGATGGCCAGCCAAGCTTCAGCATACCATTTTGAAACTCTAGAATTCATTCTTAAAAATTCTGAAGGATTTTTCGAAAATAGAGGGAGAATTTTGAAAAATATTTTTGAAAAATTTTTGAAAAGAAAATAAAAATAAAAAAAGAAAATTACCTAATCTGAACAACAAAATGAACCGTCAGTTGTCCAAACTCGAACAATCCCCAGCAACGGCGCCAAAAACTTAGTGCATGAAATTGTGATCATCAACAATGGCGCCAAAAACTTGGTAGCGCTCTCAAACGTGAATCACACTTAGTCACAACTCCGCACAACTAACCAGCAAGTGCACTGGGTCGTCCAAGTAATACCTTACGTGAGTAAGGGTCGATCCCACGGAGATTGTTGGTATGAAGCAAGCTATGGTCATCTTGTAAATCTCAGTCAGGCGGATAATAAATGGTTATGGAGTTTTCGAATAATAATAATAAATAAAGCAGAAGATAAAGGTAAAGTTACTCATGTAATTCAATGGTAGGAATTTCAGATAAGTGTATGGAGATGTTTGTCCTTGTTGGATCTCTGCTTTCCTACCAATAGGATGTAGCTGTGATGGGACACAGTTAAGTTGTTTCAAAACATCACATTCAAAAGTTGTAAATGGCAATTTCACACGTAGTTCTTCGAGAATGCAACTATATACATATAAAAATTTTCAAAATCCTTATTTCTATGAAAAACTCGCTCAACCCTTGTGCATGGCAACAATTCTACCCGAACCCCAAACCTCACTATCTTCGAAACATCTATCTCATCCACACTACTCTTATCAGTAAATAGAGAGTCACGAATCTTAACATCCTCATTCATCCAATCATACAACCCATCATTGTCAACTTTTGGCAAATTTTTTCCCTTTTTCTCACCCACTTTTTCCAAGAACAAAAAAGACATAAGCGAGGAGACAAAATTAGAAAAGCAAACGAGAGTACACTAATCTCTTTTAGTCATCCCTTGATCTTTAAAAATTCATTTCAATAAAAGTAATATAGCTCTAATGAAAACTTTCAGGATTCCAAAATACTTTAAACAAACATTTAATAAAATCCATTCAGCTTCAAGTAGATCACAACCGTTGTTTCCCAAACGGCCAATGGTAATAAAGTCTCATTGAAAATTGAAAACAATTTTTAATGACATGACCTTTTTTCATTTTCCTTTTACTTTCCCTACGAAAATGCAAAATTGAATTTAACTGTACTAAATACTTTTTAATGAAACACATTGAACTGGGGGCTCCTTACGCCGAGTTATAACACGTTCCCTAAAAGCTCAACCTATTTCATAAAAAATACCACTAGACCAAGCTTGTGGGCTATGATGTGACCGTTACACATCGGTTACAAGTTATAACTCTGTCATAAAGCGTTAAAGACCAGCTAGCCATAACTGACATTAAAACGAATATCAAAATGTTAGATATAAAATTATTCTCCACTTAAAACACCATTACTCGAAGACATAACAGTTACTTTCATTTCTCAGATATAAAAGAAATGGTAAGAAGATTATTTGATTCATGGTATTCTGCAAAGCTTATTACTCAACATATTGACTTGAGTGTCGAAGTGCCTTTCGCAGGTGTTGCGAATTTCAAATGTCCACAAACTAACTGGCAAGTGCACTGGGTCATACCAAGTAATACCTCCAGTGAGTGAAGGTCGATCCCACGAGGATTGATGGACTGAACAAAAATAGTCGATTGAATCACTTAGTCAAGCAAGCAGAAAATAATGTTTTGATATTCAAAAGTATTAGACAGTACTTCAAAGAGTAAGAAAGCAAACAGTAGACTTGGTGTGAAATGTATGTGAGAAAATAGTTAAGATTTCGGAGTTATTTATTCTTTCGGATTAAGATTTCTTACCAACTATTTTAAACTTGTAAGATTCATTTCATGAAAAACTGTAATTGACTAAACCCTAATTCCTTAGTAATTTAGTCTCCTCTAACGTAATCAACCGCCAATTTCTTGGTCACTTAATATAGATTAGAGGGTTAGGTTCGATTCTAGTTTATTGGCCACAAAAACCCTAACTACCCAAATATAAGAGGATTATATATAACATATCTCGTTAAGTCCAAGAAATTAGCAGTTTAGGAGGAATTTACTTTCAAGCTAGTATTCAAGTGAGATAACTTTTTCAAGAATCAACAAGAATTCATGTAGAATAGGAGTTATTTTCCAATACACTCAAATTCATAAGATGAAGAACAAAAGTAATCCTTGAAATTGAATCAATACATTAATTGAAATAGAGTGGCAATAGTATCAATCCATGGAAATAAACAGAGCTCCTAACCTTAACCAAGGGAGTCTAGTTTCTCATGACTTAGAGAGAAAACTAGGGTTAAAAAATGTGAAAGTGTGGAACGAGGAAGAGAAAAGAGATTCCCCCGAAGGGCGAAATCTTTTCCCTTTTATATCTAACCTAATTTGATTTGAAAATAAAATAAACTAAAAATAACTAAAACCCAAAAGATTGTGTTTGGGAATAAAAATACTTAGAACAAAATAAAATATAATAATTAGAAGTCAAATCCACTAAAAATGCTCATTTGGTGAAGATTGATCCGCATTATTGACGTTAAACGTCAGGCTCAGTGTTTAGCGCCCCAGGAGGCTATAACCTCCATATCCATTCTACCTTCCTAGCGCTAAATGCCAGGCTTGGCGTTTAGCGCCCCTGGTGGTAGAGACTTCTTCGTTTTTGACTTCCTGGCACTAAACGCCCAGGTCTGCGTTTAGTGCCAGCTTGGCAGATTCAAAATTTTCTTCTTTCCTTGCACACGAACTCTGTCAAACCGATCCAAATTTTACCTGAAATAATTAAAATACTAAAGCGACTCAAAGTAGCATCCAAATAAGCTTCAAACACTAAAATCCAATTAAAACTCAATAAATTTACATCTTAAATAAATAGAAAATAGAGAAAAGATGCTCATGCATCAGCAGCACCCATCCTCTTGTTCTCTTCTTGCCGACGTATAACTCATCTCGATGAAAAGTTTGAAGACAATCATCAGCAGACAAGCTATAAACCGGCCAACCTTAACAAGAATAATATTCTAACATAATTAAATTTAACAGCATAAAAATCATCAAAACCTAATTTTCTGCTCTGGCAACAAATTTAATTCAAATAAACCATCATATTAGTTAATTATTTAACCTAAACCAACCTAAGCTAACTAATCCGAACACTTTATATTAAAACGGCTAACAATTCATCTAAATATTTATGTTCAAATATCTTAAATTGACAACAAATTAATTAGAACTGTTATGGTATGAACAACCTGGACGTAACCTCGGCTGCAGGGGTTGACGTCGAGCTTTAACTTTTAACGCCGAGCTTTGGCCTTCAGCGTCGAGCTGTAAACTGAGATGATCCGAGCTTCTCGTCCAGAGAGATGTCACATCAAGGAGAGTATGAGCAAAGAGGGAGTGTACCTGCAAAAGGCATTCCGATGCTTAAGTTAGTACTGAGAATTCAGTGTGTTCTTGTTGAAGATAAAACATCATACTTTTATAGGTGAAGTAAGACAGGTCAGTTATATTCTTGTTGATTATCTAAATTCATGAGCAGTTATTAGGTTTAACGAGTAATAAATATCTGGTCAGACAGTTTTATTCCAGGATGTAGCCTGTTGGGTCTGATTATAACGTGTAACCGCCGAGTTATAACTCAAATTGCCGAGTTATAGTGTATAATACTGAGTTAAGACATTGAATTTGTAACAACTAGATCAAAAACAAAGTCAATTAATATATCATTTTCTAACTATTTAAATTCAACAAATAATAACGTCCCAACTAAAACTAAATAAATCATAATATCCTAACATATCAACTAAGTAACTATGTAACACAAGAAATACAAAAACCAACTTTAAAATTTAGTGTCTCAACCACATATCACGTTACATTCAATCTGTTAATGCTTTTTTATCACACATAATCCTTTTATTGAGCCATATATGCTTTTTAAACTTTTCAAAACTATAAAAAAATCTCAAATGAAGGCAAACATCTGGGCTGCACTCATTTTTATAGCCTCTAACACTTATTCTGGGTACTAAATCCTGTATATTCTTATACGGTGAATGCTATGGTGCCTAAAAGATGTTGCCTATTTACTAAAAAAAGTTAAAAATAATATTTAATTTAAAAGATATAACAATAAATAATTTTTAAAAAATCAAAACTTACTACAAAAGGTAAGTTAGGCAAAATTTAGACACCAATTCATAAAAACCATAAAATTGACCTTCTTATATACATATCTCGAGTACTCAATAAAGCGTGCGTCATATTTTGAGTATAGAGTAACCGAAATGCATTTTTGCCATATATGATATATTATGCAAATCGATAAATATTTTACATATTACACATTATCATAAATATTATAATTATTTAATTTAAATTAAAAAAATCCGACTATTCTATATATATTTAAAGCAATAATGTTAAGAAGACAAAAAAAACAGATAAAATTTATTTTATTTAATATTTATTAATTGTCGTAACAATTAATAAATGCTAAATAAGGTAAATTTTGACTATTTTTAGTTAATTTTTTTTGTTACCAAATATTTTTAAATTTAAAGAATGATAAATGGTACGGTTAATCATGCACAAATACTGATTAATTATCCCCTGAACTAAATTTCTCTTTGCCATAATAGACGTCTTAATTCATTATAATTTTCCCACAGATAAAATCAATGGAAGAATTTAGTATGGGATACTCTTATAAAGATATCTAAAACAACTTTTTTTTTAGTTGCTGATGTGTCATTCTGTGATTGGTTGATTATTAAAAACCGATTAATAAAATCTATCTCCAAACCAGGTGCTTTAAATTTGGTTCGACCCATCCGACTTATATAAACCAGTCCGAATCTCTTTTTTTTTTCCTTAGATATATGAAACTATGTCGTTTCACAGCCTCTTCTCTTCCCTCAACATTACTGTCACTGCAGCTCTCTCATCTCTCACTCTGCCTCTCTGCCTCATTGACGCGAACTCAAGTCCTCTCCCTCTATCGGCATCGGTCTCTCTCACTGTCTCTGACAAACTCGTCGTCGATCTCCTACGGTCTCCGGCCTCGTGCGCCTTTCCTGCCCTCGTCGTCGCTGGTGGCAGTAGCAGCAGCTCCCGGGACTGGACGTCGTTGTCGCTCCATGTCTTGTCACCGCCTCACAGTCAGTCTCGCGCCTTCGTTGCGCCCGTCGTTGTCGGAGACAGAAGCAGCAGGTCCCCGAACTTCCTCCTCGCCTTCAGCAACTCCTCGGCTTCCTTCGCACAACCTGGTCCCAATTTGGTGAGTTCCAACAAATTTTTCTGTTCTTCCCTTTTCTGTTTTGTTGCTATCTTTGATTTTTTGGCTGAAAATATCAATTAATTATTCTCTTTGTTGCTGAAAATAATCACATTGAGGGAAGATCACTAATATGGGCACATGGGTATTCATAAAAACATGAACTTTATCAATGATTGAAGCCAAAATTGATAATTTTTGCTATTTTGTTAATAATTGTATAATTGGGATCAAACAGAATTAAAGGGGTTATGCAAAAAATTGGCAACTGAAATTAAAATGGACTTTGAAATAAGAACTAGTGGCGCGAATAACTAACAATGATGTAAAGGAATCTATGCATGGGGTTTTTGAGATATATCTATGATGAATGCATTTGTGTTTGTTATGCACACAAACAGAGTCAAAGGTTGTTGGGTATGAAGTATGAAGAGGGGTTTGGCACAAAGAGAAAGACCTATTCATTAGCTAATTTTGCATCTCTAGCCGATGAGTCTAGCATAGCTAATTTTACATTATTGCTGGTGTGAAACATGATACTGCATTTACCCCACAAACCAAAAAGGAGAATGCTTTAAAGAGTGGTCTTTATGCCGCAATGCAGATAATTGGAAAAAATATAAGGCGGCTAAGAAAGAGACAAAAGTGGCTGTAAATGAAGCAAAAACAAGAGCATATGAGGGTCTCTACCAGTCTTTGGGCGCGAAAGAAGGAGAAAAAGGTATATATATAATCGCAAAGAGTCGGGAAAGAAGAACGAGAGATTTGGATCAGGTTAAGTGCATAAAGGATAAGGATGGAGAGGTGTTGGCTCAAGAGGAGAAGATTAATGAAAGGTGGAAGAGTTACTTCTACGAGTTATTTAATGAGGGACAGAAGACTCTTCCGAGTCTTGGTCGATTATGCACAAGGGAAGAAGATCAAAACTTTGACTACTATCGAAGGATTCGAGACTTCGAGATAAAAGAGGCTTTAAAGCAGATGAAAAATGGCAGGACAGTAGGACCTGATAATATCCCGATTGAGGTTTGGAAAGGTCTTGGAGAAAAAGGCATCAACTGGTTAACCAAGCTTTTTAATGAGATTTTAAGGTCAAAGAAGATGCCTGATGAGTGGAGAAAGAGCACCTTGGTACCTATCTACAAGAATAAAGGAGATATACAAAGTTGCGAAAACTATAGAGGGATTAAGTTTATGAGTCATACTATGAAGTTATGGAAAAGGGTGATAGAACGGAGGTTGAGAAAAGAGACACAAGTAACAGAGAATCAATTTGGATTTATGCCAGGAAGATCTACCACTGAAGCGATATACCTATTAAGAAGGATGATGGAGAGGTATCGTAGTAGTAAAAGGGACCTACATATGGTGTTTATTGATTTGGAAAAAGTGTATGATAGGGTACCAAGGGAGGTCTTATGGAAGGTTTTAGAAAAGAGGAGAGTAAGGATCGCATATATTCGGGCAATTAAAGACATGTATGATGGGGCCACAACTAGTGTGAAGACTCAAGGTGGTGTGACGGAAGAATTCCCTATTGGTATAGGATTACACAAGGGATCATCCTTAAGTCCATACCTTTTCACATTAGTCCTAGAAGTACTCATAGAGCACATCCAAGAGCCTGTGCCATGGTGCATGCTTTTTGCCGATGATATCGTCCTTATGGGAGAGTCAAGGGAAGACCTAAATAAGAAGTTGGAGTTATGGAGAGAAGCTTTAGAAGTGTATAGTCTGCGCATAAGCCGTAGCAAGACGGAATATATGGAATGTAAGTTCAGTCTGAGAAGGGAAAACCCAAATATAGAGGTGAAGATTGGAGAAAACATCCTAGAAAAAGTTAAAAGTTTTAAGTATCTTGGGTGCATCATACAGGATAATGGAGAGATTGAACAGGATGTAAATCATAGGATCCAAGCAGGTTGGTCAAAATGGCGGAGTGCATCTGGTTTTATATGCGACAAAAAAGTGCCTTTAAAACTTAAAGGTAAATTCTATCGCACCGCTATAAGACCGGCTATGCTGTATGGTACGGAGTGTTGGGCGGCTAAAGGGGAGCACGAACATAAGCTGAGTGTGGCAGAGATGAAGATGTTGAGATGGATGAGTGGTCATACACGATTGGATAAAATAAGGAATGAAGATATAAGGGAGAGAGTTGGAGTAGCACCCATTGTGGAAAAGATGGTTGAATCGCGTCTCAGGTGGTTTGGACATGTGAGAAGAAGACCGATAGAACATCCAGTCAGGAGGGTGGATGAGATGAAAGATGGACAAAGGGCGAAAGGCAGAGGAAGACCTAAGAAAACTATCCATGAGGTGGTCAAACGAGATCTACATGTAAACGGTCTCTCTGTAGACATGATACATGACAGAGCACAATGGCGTCGCTTGATTCATGATTTCATGTAGCCGACCCCACTTAGTGGGACAAGGCTTTGTTGTTGTTGTTGTTTCGTATTTGAGTACTGTTGTTCTTCTATTTATATGAATCTATATGTGGCACCGGCTTGATGACCTTCAACCTGCAAGTGATGAAGTGATATGTCGTGGAATCACTGGCCCCAAGCTTTATATAGTGTCCCCTTTTTTGGCGTGAGTACAGCGGCACGTGATTTTTGATAGTTTTGGTCATTGTCCCAGGAGTTGTTGAAATTTATGAAAACTGGTGTCTTTTATGCAGATCCTTGAAATCATGGACACATCCACCTCCTTTGGCTCCAAGGCCTGATTTGCCACTTAAAGGTAAGTTGGTTACACACATGGTTTAATTCGTTGCACTGCATTGTATTTAATTTGGGATTTTGTTAAGAATTGAAAAGTGAGTTGCTTAGATGATTGCTGACAAGCCTTTTACATTAGTTAAGGAATTTGCGTGTGGAAAGCAAAGCACAGTTCTACAGGGAGTAGCTCATCATTCATGGATAGCCAGCTCACAAAGTCTGAAAATGAATTTCAAAATCTTGATATAGGGCCTGGCAGGAGCTTCAGGAATTTTAAATTTAATACTGCATTGATCTTACAAGCCATGGAAACAGCATTTTCTTCTTGAAGGTCCAACAACATTCCTGTGAAGTCCCTCCCTATAATTGAATTGGATGGCACCATTTTCACTCTTATGTCAGAGGTCGGTAGTGATCAAATTAGGTAGTTATACATGATGTTTCTCAGATTATATCAGATTGAGTAATTTGTACATTGTGTACATGAATCGTTTGTGGGCCTAAACAGTATTCTCAATATAAAGGTTTATATTCTCCGATTTTTAATCAATCATACAATTAACTGTGAAACTTGTCTTTAATGATACCAAACATGTTAAAATAGGTTAAAGTTATAACATGTTCTGCATTTCTTTTTTTCCAGTCCTAAGCTTAAATTATGATATTTTTTTTTTCATTTGGTATATGAAGTTATGTTATAACCTGAGACAGTACATTATTCCAAATTTAAAATAGCTGGATATCATCAAATAAACCAGCATATGAGATTACATTTGGAATAAAGTAAGCATAAATAATTCCAATTATCCAGATGTAGCGATCAAGCCCAGATCTGAAATGCCACTCATGCATTTGAAGGAGATCAGGCTTTGCAGGATCAGTCTCGAGACTGGCTATTTCTGACGCCAGCGGCTACTTCTGATGCCGGCGACGACGAGTTCAGGGAAGGCGTGCGAGCGTGGCTGAATGCAAGACAATGACGACTGAAGACACGGAAGTGATGAGGACCTTGGGTGCGAGGCTGGGGACGAGAGAGGGAGAGCTTGCGATTGCGAAGCGGCGAAGCCAGTGAGCAAAGAGATGAGGAGTTCAAGCTTCAGTGAGAAAGGGAGAGGAATGAGACGATAGGACTAGGTTTGTTTCTTTTTCGGGTTAGCTTGAGAGATTATTGAGAGGTTGAGCTTGGACTTGGGCTTGGGCTTGGACAAGGATAAGGGGCTAAGGTTAGGTTTTATTTAGGGACTTAATTGTATTTTTATATTTATAGGGATTTAAATGTCTGCAAAACAAAAATTAGGGATATATTTGTCTTTATATCAAAAAATTTAAACATGATTCGGTTCAAATTGTATAAATCAATTGGATCAATCGGATCTAATAATTATAGTGTAGACAATTAGGTTTATTATTGTTGTTATAATAAACTGGTTTTATTCTGGTTTATTAAAAAATAAATTATTAACCGATTTAATAAAGATGACCAATAATATCATGACATATGTAAATATCTTTAAAAAAAGACATATTTAATGTCTTTATCAAAGTAGTTTTCATTTAATATATGAGGAATGCTAGAGGGCCAGCAATTTTAGTGTTTTGTAACCATCAATTGGCCATCAATAATGTTTTTAATGGTGTGAGATTACATCTAATTGTGGAAGATCACTCACTTTTGTTTTAATGGTTAAGTGGTGGCCAAAAAACACAAAAGTTGGACTTTTCCTTAATATATCTCAATCAAATGACTTGCTAGGGAAACTATTTGACGAGGGAGAGCTTTGTTCACTCAACCATACTTCTCTATCTTGCACCGAAACCGGTGAGCTACTTTTGGTCCTATCCAACAACGACCTTAACTTGGGCCCAGTTAGTAGCCCGACCTTGGTTCTACTGCTAAGTGGTTTCTCACTCTCATTAGAGGAGGAGGAGGAGGAAGAAGAAGAGGATAACTCTGTAGAAGCTACACAATTATGATTGTCACCAAAACTAGGCCACGTAGTAAGAGTGAGTTGTTCTAACTCGCTTGCCACTTCTGTCATTGAAGGCCTCATATCTCTATGGAACGCAAGGCATCTAAATGCCAACTCAGCAACCTTGTGTATTGAGGAAAGTGTCCAAGGATCACTTCTTGCTTGAGGCACAAGAAAGGGGTCTATGATCTCGTCCAAGAGCCCGTTCCCGATCCTATCAGTTGCAAGGGAGGCCAGGTTCACTTCATTATGAGGGCGGGTAAAGTCAACCACCTTGAGTCCAGTTATGATCTCAACAAGAACAACGCCGAAGCTGTAAACATCACTCTTGTCAGAAAGATGAAAGTCTTGATGGTACTGCGGATCAACATAGCCAGGGGTCCCCTGTGGCGCCGTTGAAATGTGGGATATTTCAGTCATTCCAAGTCTAGAGAGACCGAAATCAGCTACCTTTGAACCGAAATTGGAATCCAAGAGTATGTTGCTGGATTTGATATCTCTATGGTAGATTGGGGGATTCATGGCAGAGTGAAGATGTGCAATGGCTTGTGCTGTTTCGGTGGCAATTCTTAATCGAATCGGCCATGAAAGACCGTCTCCTCGTTCTTTTTGAAGATGCTGACTCAATGTTCCGTTCGGCATGAACTCATAGACCAGGATCTGTTCTCCGTGTTCTATGCAGCAACCCAACAATCGCACTAAGTTAGTGTGACTGACTGAAGAGAGGAGCTTGATCTCGTTCATTACTTGCTCGATGCTGTCGTTGGCGTCCCTCTGTTTTATTCTCTTGATGGCAACCAATTCATCGTTGTTGTGAAGTTTTCCCGCGTAAACTGTACCGTATGCACCGGTTCCCAGGCGTTGTTTCTCAGAGAAACTGTTGGTGGCTCTCTCTATGTCTTTGTAGGGATAGATAGGGACGCTGTAGTTGACGGTTGCTTCCGTGAACCGCCTTTTTGTGCTCTTTGTGACTCTCAATTTGCTGCGCTTTTTAAACAAACAACAAAATACTGAAACCGCACTTATCATCACTGAAATTCCTACAGCAAATCCTGTCAACCAAAGTAATCTCATATATCAATTTTGTATGTTATAATTCAATGTGTATGGTTTTATTGTATGTCATTTCCTAGCTAAATATAAGGCACCTGCAATCAAGATGACAAATCTCACTGTTCCTCCACATCTGCCAGACATGTACTTGGCTGCGTTGCATGCTGAAGAGGCTGCATATTTACGATCCCATCATCATAAAATACAATTACTAACCCAGAAGGCCAGAACTATATAAAAAAATGACATAACATAAAGTTGAGCTAATAGCAACTTAGTTTATAATATTAATTAGTAGTAGCTAGTGGCGATAGATCATGTTTCAATTCGGATTCCTTGATTGGCGTCTGTGGTTGTACGAATTACTTACAGAGATTCAAGGGTTTATCCTCTAATCGCTTCAGCAGTTTTGTTGTTTGGTTTAATTACTTTAGCAGTGCGTTCATAATTAGATAATTAATTAGTGCATCTAATAGTTAAAAGTTATACATTTAGTTAGGCGAAGCTTCCATTTCTTGCGAGGAACGTACTCTTCTAGATTACAACAACTACTACTAGTATGACAAGAAAAAAGAAAAAACCTACGAATAAAAAACGTTCACTTCGCTGAGTTGCCATATATTTTGAATACGACATTCACCGACACTTATCCGATACACGTGTCTGTTATGTCCAATCAGATCTTAATAAAAAAAATAAAAATTTCTTCTTCACATATACTGAACACACCTAAATACCATCACCTATTAAATATGTCTAGTTTTATTTTTAACATATATTTTTAAAATAAATTTAAGTATATTATTATTTATTAAAATAAAAACTATTTTAAATATTTACTATAATTAAAATAAAACAATAAAATAATTAAAAAATAATTTATATTTTAATATTAATAAAATATTAAAATATTATTACAATTTATATAAAAAATACTTTATATTTTATATAAATACATATATCTATGTCATAAAATTTTAAAATTCGTGTATTAACGTGTCCCATATTATATAGCGTTTGGTATCCATGTCTTAACATGAGAGGAAAAAAAAGTAAAGTTTCCTTTTTGGACCAAATTTTATGGAAAGAACATTTGACCACTGGGCTAATTGATTAGTCTTGTTGACTTAAATTCCCCGTGATTATGGGTTGCCCCAATAAATTAAGTGGCAGTTACGTTTTGGGCTCCACCAATTATTTCTCTCGTCTCTTTGCTGGCTGCTACGCGGTCCTACTTGCACCATCCTTTTACGCTTGAGGCCACTCTCAATTATTTAACACTATCCAGCTCATCTTTCAAAATTATGACTCAGATTTTTATTTTGATAGTGCTGCAAATCTATAATCTATAATTATTTACTGGCAAAACATCTCGTTATGTTTAGGATTTGCATATAATTATCAAATATTTAATATATCACGTGTAAGATATGTACCCTAAACTATTGGTTCGCACCGTCTATTTGTACTAGTTGTAATCATGAATGGCATTGGCATGTATCCAAACTAAGAGAGTGGATCAAAGGAAGTAGCTAGGAAAATGATCATTTATTTGTTTATTTTATTATTTATAATACCCAAGAGGTTAAGCTGGCTAGTGGCAACTCAATATAAAACAAGTCATTTTCAACATGGTGAATTATTTCCTGTGAACTGCTATGACATAAAGAAAAGTCTCCAACTAAATCATGTCATCCCGAGGGATCTTACAAGAAAAAATGTGACATGTGTGGGAGAATGCAGAAAAGGACGGGATCTATTAATCGCATAGTCCGGGTTTATTTAAAAAATTATAAGACTGAAACATGAATATAAAAATATAAAATTATATTTAATATGTAAAATATGAATAAAAATATTATATTTTAAAATATTAAATTAATATATTTTATTTATTATTATTATTAAATTTTTATAATCATATTTTTATTATTTTTTAATTATTATTTTTTTTTATTATCACACCAAGTTAAAGAAAGATTTTAAGTTAAAACTAAGTTATTTTACACTAAATCATCCTAACCTAAACCGCAAAAACGACACCTACAACACTCTTTCTAAAAACTATCTAACAAATGTCAGATTTGAAAATGACAGCAGTAAAAAAATGCAAAGCAGCAATGGTGGAAAATAAATAAAATTGCTATTTACCACCAGTAATTACGACACAGAAAGGTGCTGGAAGTTAGAAATGGCAAGTCCCTCACGGCAGTAGCACGAAATCCTTAGTGTGTTTGTTTGAGGTGAAAATGGGAGGAAAGAAAAGGAAAGGAAAAAAATTGGAAAGAAAATAGTTATTTTTTTTTGTTTGGTTGAGGAGAGAAATGGGAGAGGAAGGAAAATGAATGGAAAAATATTGGTGGGACCCACCAATTTTCTTTTCCTCCAACAATGGAGAGAAAATGAAGAAAAAACTATTTATCTCTCTCTACTTCCAATATTACTCCTTTACTTTTTTCAATATATTTTATAATATAAGGATAAAATTGTCTTTTTATACTATTTCTTTCCTTCTTATTTTCCTTTCATCCAAACACATCTAAAGAAAATAAAAAATGGGTAGTTATAGAAAGAGGGGATCGGAAGAATAGAAAAAATATAAAACAAAAGTGGTAACTATAACCGTAGAAAAAGAAGCGTGAAAGGTCAGGGCAGAATTGATTTTTTTGTGCGCTTTCAAGTGACATTCAAGTGTATTTAATGCTCTAAATACGATAATCGAAGTGACGCTTTCGAAACAGCCAAACAGGTGTTGAGGGCAATTCCCACGCTCGAAGAAGCCACTAGAAGCTTGGACCCATGCCGACAAACCTGCGTTGGGTAGAAACTATTTTTACAGGAACGCGAGCAGGTGAATGCGCTAACCGTGAACCTCACGCCTTGACGCATTGGGGGCACTGTTCTAGCCAACCCAACAACGGAGTCCACCAAGCGGCACATACTCACATCCGTAACGGACAGACGCCCTCCACGTGACTCGTTCTCTTAGCTCGAAGATCTTGACAGTTAACAATTGAAAGAAGTTTTGAAAAGACTGGACCTTAGAGAAAAGAAGACCTATCCGAACGAATAAGGATAAGGGAGAGAGACCTATTCTTCTCTCCAAATACGTTATCATTATTCTAATATAGCTGTTTCAACATATGGATACTAACTTAAACATTAGAGCATTTTTGTAGGTGGCTCCATCTGCCGACCAATTAACGATGCGCTGAGGTAGCTCCCCAATTTAGAACCAGTTCTCATGTCTTAATCCTCGTTCCAACACTTGACAACCAACTGACTCAACTAACCACCAAATATTACGTAATTAAAAATAGGATCCCGCTAGGGAGACAATAGACTATTTGTATAATGTGTACAATGACCTATTGAATTACAAAATGAACATCCTCCATACTATCTAGAATAACCATCCGAGTACGATTTTGGGGTTCACCAAGGATCGAATTCTTGACCTTTTGGATCTAGCGCTCTAATACTATGTATTATGATACCACTCATCCTAAAAACTTCAGCTGATAGAAAAAGGTAAAACAAATGATTATATCTTTAATATTTCATAAACCTCCAATGTACGCATTGTATAAATATTCTATTGGCTTCTCATACTTTTCCTTAAAAATATATTCAGCCTGTTCCTAATCGCCATTTAAAAAATAAAATAACAAAGACAAAGGAAAGTTTTTCACCATTAACAATGTATCTAAAAATTTGGGGCATAGAAATTAAATTAATCTAACTAAAAGTTAACTAATTATAATATTTTAGAAAATAATAAGAACAAAGGCAAGAACTAACCTCTGATTCTCGTACAGCCTGTTCCGGCAAGAAAGCCATCGCCGACAAAGCCTTCCTTGCAGGTACACCGAAAGCCGGGTTTCCGATCAACGGGGGACTCAATTTCGGTACAATTAGCATCACTAGAACACTGGCAAGCTCCCTGAAGCCACCAACCAAGCTGAATTGTGGCTACCTCCAACGACACCGGAGCACCGGAATTGTTCCTCAAATTTTCCGAACAGATGGAAGACATAAAGTTGCCACAGCCGTACCCATCCAAGATGCTCTTATTCAAGAACTTGTTGGTGCTGTTGTTTTCGAAGTAGCAGCTCAAGCTACTTCCCTCTCTGCAATCCTCAGAGTAGTCAAAGTATTCCCGCACCATAGCCTCCGGAACGGTGCAAGACGACGCCGTTTTGGAGCAGTTCTGCACGAAGATCACGTTCCCCGATGTGGGAGCGTACTTGTGGCTGAAGAGTTCGTGGAATGTATAAAATGGGCGATTGCACTGTGCTTTGATGCCGACGATTATGCTGTCCGTTGTTACTTCTTGGACTGGGAATTTACCGATCAAGATTCCGCCGTCGGTGGTACAATTGAGGCGGATTCCGCAGTCGGAGGAGAATCCGAAAGGGTAAGGGTAAGGTTTGGATGAACCGCATGTTTGGTTGCACGTTCGGTAGTTCACTTGTGCCGTGCTTAGAGAGCGGAAGAGAAAGCATAACACTAGAAGGATCAAAATTGTCTGCTTTCTGATGATGATCATGGCAGTGGCAACAAGGCAGAGATTATTATTTATCTAAGAAAAGGGATTTCTCATTTAGGTGAAGGATAAAGGAGGAAGAAAGGAAAGGAGAGAAAAGAGACAGCTTGATCGTAGTATGAGTTTGAAGGATGAGAATATTGGGCTAAGACTTTCGTGGTAGTTGTTGATTAGTATCAGAATTGTGATTGTATATTTTTTTTTGTTGGAGTAATAAAAAAAATAAACATATATGATCCATTGTTTTATTTTCTATTTTTATTTATTTTTTCTTGCTTTCTTTTGGACGCCTATGAATCTATCTCTATCTTTTGTCGTCTTTTCACACCATCAGGTGAATAGTTTAATTCTAATGACATCTAACAAAGACAAAACATGAAAGGAAAAGGAATGACATAAAAAATTAAAAATATAATATTAATAAACCGTTCTGGATGATCGCTCATTTGAATAATATTGGAGGGTGTTAATCAACGCATGAAAGCTTGCTCACGGATGTTCTGTATGTTCACATTTGAGACGCTGACCGCTATGATTTAAGATCGTTATTGAAGCCTTTTTAACCCTTTTTTATTCGCTGCAGTAAGACCCTTGTAGCCTTATGTGCATCACTGCATGGTTAATTGTTGATTTAGGGGAAGCAATTCTCCTTTACCATGTGAAAGGGATATATAAATAACATTAAATGAAAAATACAGAAACAGTAAAGTATAGAACACGGCACACGGCAGAACAGTAGCTAGATGAAACACCCTGCCACTTTGAAAAATCAAAGCAATTAAGGAACGAAATTTCTCTCTCTCAAAAATTATGGATATAGGACAAATCCGATAGTTCATAATGCTAGTACAAAAATCCTTTTCCTTTTCCATATCAAAAGCTATTTTCCTTATTGTAAGCGTTAATATATATTTTAATACAATAATTAGATAGCTGATGAAAGTGAACGTGAATCAATACAACTAGATAACCGATGAAAGTGAACGTGAATCACAGGCACAGCTTATCTTGGCCACTTATGTTACTAACCCATATGTGAAGAAGATAAACGGTACTAATTTTCAACGGACAAGAACAAGAAACTAGCATACATACTCGTTGCGGCAATGCCTTTATGATTTGTCCGTATCAACATGGATTGTCAATTAATGTTACTGTACCTAATAGGCAGAGCAATAAAAGGGAACTACCCGTGTGTTTTTAATTTAGCTAGAACATAACTAATTAAAATTCAATTAACTCTATATAGTATTTGTTTTCAATGGAAAATTTTCTGGCCGCCATGCTTGACTTCCTTCTTACTCAATTATAAATAATCCGATATCCAGCACCAAGACATTGTGTGGACTCTGACCCTCCATAATTTCCGTACAATTCTAGCCAATCCTCATCTTAAGAAGAATGACATCCAACACAGGTTGAGGAACTTCTTCTATAAAATAAAACACATGTTCTCATGTTCAGGACCTTTTCATTAATCTTCAAGTAGGTTTGCACTGTGACAAAATATAGAGGTAGAATTTAATTACTTATTTCTTAATAGAGTTTTTATTTTTATTACGGGAATATAAATTTTTTAAATTACGCTGTTTTTATTCTGACATTATAAATTATGGCATAAAAAATGTATAGAATCAAAATACTTCTACAAAAAGGTCACAGAAAATGAAAGTTTTCGTTGACTAAGAAGATCAGGGTCTCCGATCCTTAGATAAAAAAATCAAATAATAAGCTTTTGAATTATTATTTTTATATGAAAGAGTTTAATTTTTTACTAATAATTAATTCTAACATTCATTATCTAAAACTTGAAAGAATTTAATGTGTATACTTTTATATTTGATTAGATATTAAGTCTGTTGCAAAAATAAAAGTAATTAATTTTCATGCTTGTTATTTAAAAATAATATTTTTTCGCTCTCTATATATAAAAGTATAATGAGATATTAGCATAAAAAATTATATTGATAGTTATAAAATTAACTTAAAATTAATTTTTCTGAAACAATTAAATCTTAATTCTAATTATTAATTACAACATTAGTATTCTCTCTAAATTATATGTAATAAATATTTGAGAAAAGAGAAGTAAAAATATACATTAGAAAGATAAGTAGTAAAAATTTAAACCTAAATAAACAAATAAAACAAGTATTCAAATAATAATAATAATAATAATAATAATAATAATAATAATAATAACTATATTTTTTGTGTGAACGGTATCATGAAATTATTTTTTATTTATATTTAATTATAAATTTAATATATTTCTTATAATTTATAAATTTATTTAAATTATATTATTTTATTAAATTTATATTTTGTAGAACAGAAAAGTAGAGAGATAGAGAATGAGAGAGAAAAAAAGATAAAGAAGAAAAAAGAGGAGAAAGGGAGTTTGTTAATTTTGGATGGAAGAGATTTTATTTTAATTGTAATGAAAGAATATTTTTTGACATATTTTTGTTTGTCAAATTAGTAATATAAAATATAAATTATAAATTATATATAGAGTGAAAAGGATATAAAGAAATAAAGAAGGGGAGAGAGGTATAAGAAGATGGAAGAAGGGAGAATTTTTAAAATAAATAAAATAAATATTTTAGTTACCAAAATATACAATATGTAGCAATTTTACCAAAATTCATCATATTTCTTATTTTGTTTATAGTAAAAACGAAATAAAATTGCACACATCTCGTTTATAGTGTAAATGAGATAAGGCACAAAACAACATGACTTAATCATGTTTGTACACGTGGTGTGTAATGGTCGTATCTCGTTTAGTGTAAACGAGATACGTACAATCTAATTTAGTCTACAAGACTAAACACGGCCTATATATACAATTTGTTTACGGCGCCATTTGGATAAATTTTTCGTCTATTTCTTTAACTTTTCTCCAATTTCTACCCTCTTACAATGATATTATCAACTTACTCGGCGATCATGGCGCGCGTAGATGCACATGATCTAGACATCAACTGACTGAATGTGACACAACACATTGCAGGGGCAACTGACTTTGAGGTTAGTGTTGTTTTCTTCCTGTTTATGTTAGAGTATGCATGTGTAGTCATACTTAGAATACTTTTATAGTTCTAGTATATAACACATGTTTGGTGGATAAATATATTGTTAAGAAGAGTTGATAGGTATGATTTTAGGTATTAGTTAAGTTAAATTCTTAAATTAAATGTTATTCATTTTGTTTTTATTTAAAGTAAGTTGTTAGGTAAATATTGGGTGATTAAGTTATTAATCATTTAAGTAAATATTTTTAGTTAAGTTAATTTATTAACTAGATATTTAGTAATTTAGATATAATTAACTACATGTTTATTAATTTAGTTATTATTTATTTAAGTCAATATTTTTATTTAAATTAATTTATTAATTACATTTTTATTAATTTAGTTATTAAGTAATTAAATAAAAATTTTTATTTAAGTTAATTTATTAAGTAAATATTTTTACTTAATAAAGACGAACAAAGATGCGATACTAAACTAAGCTTCGTTTGTAGGTTGGTTCGGATAGCATTTCTGGGTATACCCGATTTGCCTGGATAGACCACACCTCTTCTCTTGACGCTCACCCTCATCCATCTCATTACGAAACCTGGTGGATGTCTTCCAGTAGCCTTCCTGCGTATGGATGGATTAGGACGCAGCTGTGTTCCATACCACTCCGGCTAAAGCATTTTGTCTGGTATAAGTGAGAACTTCACCTCATACACCTTGAACACAACCTCCTACCTATACACTAGATGCACGTAAGGACCCCATTTGACACTTGCGGTGGTACAGGCGGCAAGCACATGACGACATAGAAAATGGAGTGACTGGAAAAGGCCACAGTCACACGTCCGCCATCAACCGAACACGGAACAAACTTTGCGACCAACCCTCGAAAGGCTCTAACTCCTCAACCACAAACACTGAAGCTTGTTTATCGTAGTGAGTAATGCGCATCTTCGAGATCCCCTCTCTTAACTTCTCAATAGCAACATTCAGCCATTGGAAAAATTGACTCCCCGCCCTCAGTTGTACTTGTGCCTCCCTTCCTTTCCTGACAAACAACTACTGCAGCCTCTCATAGGTGCATCGCACAATGGCTAAAATTGGTAAATAACGTGTACCCTTAAGTACTACATTCATGCATTCGGAGAGGTTCGTTGTCATGTGCCCAAATCGGTAATCGCCATCGCAATGTTGTAGCCAGATTTCTTTGTTGAACCCACCAGCCTAGTCTACCATCTCTCATGACAAACCTCTCAAGGCATCCATGTACCACTCGTACCTAGCCTTGCTTGGACTATAAGTAGCATTTATGAGATATTGCTTTCCCTCGGCAAACTTGAAACAAGACATAAAGTTCGCCGCTATGTGCCTGACACAATAAGCATGAACGCTCTATGAGGCTATCAACCATTATCATCACCTCTTAGTGCAACCTTGATAGCCTGGGATCTATCAGAAATAATTAACAGGCCATCATGTGGGGCCACATGTCATCTTAGATTGGTAAGGAAGAAAGACCAGGACTCCGTGGTCTCAGACTCAACAATTGCAAAGCCTACATGAAGGATATTACCGTGACCGTCTTGTGCCACTGCAATAAGCAAAATACCACCATATTTACCATACAGCGTACCATCGACAGAGACAAATGGATTGCAATGCTTGAAAGCCTCCACATAAGCAAGGAAGACCCAAAATACTTTATCAAACATGTTACAGTCATGCACCATAAGGTGCCCATCATAGTATGGTACAGCCCTGAACTCACATATCGTTCCGGAATAATAACTCTGCAGTGCTTCCAGCAATCTCAACACCTTATTGTATGACTCTTTCCACTCACCATATATCTGTACAATATCCTTTTGCATCGCCATCCAGACCTTTCTGTACGAGGGTTTGAAGTGATAGCTTTACCTAACTACACCTTGTAGAACATGGATGCTGATGGATGGGCTGGATTGTATCAATGACAGAATGACACGATACATGAGGCTGCTATCTAACTATCTATAGTCTTGGGACTTGATGGGTGCTAAACACATGTGCGCTCCTCCAACCTTACGCACCTCCCCAACAAAATAACACATACATGGTTGGCATTTAATCAAAATATAACAATTATAAATGAAAAAATATACCACAGTTAAACTTGAACTCATCAATATCTGAGATTCTGTCAGAGGAAAACAATGAGACTCCAAGGGCATCCTGCTGCATATTGCTAGCAATGCACATGGTACTTTGATCGATCTGACTCCACAACTTGGTACTCAGCAGTTCTACAAATATTGCAATTCTTCACACCTTGCATTACTGCATATCTGCTTTTGAACTTGTGGCCAACCCGAAACTCCACACCACCGTCTACATTGTAATCATCTTCACCCGTGTTGAAAAATGGAGTTTTCTCATACATCACGTCCAGATCCAATGTATGATAGTGACTAGGTACAACTGATAAGGTCAGAATTTGGTGCGGGGAGGGCAGAAAATACCGAACTGATAACTCGACCGGTGTCTCTGGTACAAACTTTTCTTCATCATCATCTTCAGAAGAACTACTGTCATTGCTATCCACAACGTACTCCTCGTCGGAATCCTCACCATCAACGTCCATGTCATCCACTGGACTAGTAAAGTGTAGCAGTGGTGGTGCGAGAGGAGGGTCGTCCTGCGCAAAATCGAACTGGCTAAATCCACCGCCATCGACATCGCCTACCTCTACAGAAAGTTTCATCACTTGTTCCACCATGATTCTCCTATGGATGTCAAACATGAGGCGCACATGCTCATCTCCATGGATCTGATAAACCCCCAATTTTGTAGTTTATCTTGTGCGTAATTTAGGGGATTTTATCAAATTTTCTCATATTTATTCAATGAAATAGCATAGTTTTGTAATTCTCTCTTAATTTGTGCTTAAGTGTAAAAACATGCTTTTTAGGCCTTAAAATAGTTAAATTTAATTCACTTTAATTCCATTCGATGCTTTGATATATTTGTTAAGTGATTTCAGGATTAGAAGGCAAAGATTGGGTTGAAGGAATGAAGAAAAGCATGTAAAGTGGGAGAACTAATGAAGAAATGAAGGAATCGCAAAGCTGTCAAGCCTGACCTCTTCGTACTCAATCAATCATAACTTGAGCTAAAGAGGTTCAAATTAGCGGTTCCAGTTGCGTTGGAAAGATAACATTCGGAGCTTCAAAATGATATAAAATTTGTCATAGTTTCCTGGCGTTTAGGGATGCGTACGCGTCCTCCACGCGCACACGTGGGTGGATCAGCGTGACTCACCTAAGGCAAATCATGGCCAGCGATTTCTGAAGCATTTTGGGTCCAATCCAACCCATTTCTGATGCTATTGAACCTAAGGATTGAAGGGGAATGAACCAAGTAGTCATAATTAGAGTTTTTATCATGTTTTAGGGTAGAATTCTAGAGACTATCTCTCTCTAGATTTAGGATAGAAATTAAGGTAAAGTTAGGTTAATCTCTCTCAAATTTATCTTTCAATTCTTGTTTTGATTTCAATTCTCTTTATATTTTAGTGTTTTATTGTTTCAATCTTCTTAGTTTTCCTTGTTAATTTCTTATTTTTCTCTCTTTTATGTTGATGAACCATTGTTGGATCTTGATTTCTTCTAATGCAATTTTATGTTTCTATATCCTTTTTATGTTCATCTTAATTGCTATTGTTGATTTCTTGCTTATGGTAGTCATGTGTTTCACTAATTCTAGCATTTTATGATGTTTACTTTTATTGCACACTAGGTGTTTGATAGAATGTTTCCTCTAGTTTTTGTCATTGGGTCTCAATGAATTGGTGATTTGAGAACCCTATGTGGTCAATTTGATACTCATTGACGCTAACCCGCTACTAAGCTAATTGGTAGATAGGTTAGGACTTATGGGTGATGTTGATCAAGCCTATTTGACATACTTCAAGCTTAGGAGTAGACATTAAACGTACTTAAAGCTTTTGGAAGTAGACTTAATGGGTTGGTCCCTCATAATTGTCAATATATGGTTTGTTGACAAGGATGGTGATCTCAATTTCCCATGTCTTAGCCAAGAGTTCTTTTTCCTTATTTTATTAGTTCTTGTTATTTTACTTTCTTGTCATTTATTTTCTTGCTAATTACCAAATCAAATCCCTTTGCATCTTCATAGCCAATAATTGAGCACTTCATTGCAATTTCTTGTGAGACGACCTGAGGTTTAAATACTTCGGTTAATTTTTATTGGGGTTTATACTTGTGACAACCAAAATTTTTGATCGAGGAGGATTGTTTGTTGGTTTAGAACTATACTTGCAACGAGAATTAATTTTGAGAAATTCTATACCATCAAATTATCTCTTTATCAGGAGCCAAAACAGATGAAACCAAAAAATTCTATTTTCTATCTGTGCTAGCAACCGATACCCTATTCTTCCGATCTTTTTTCTCCCGCTACTACTAATGCTACCCAATATCAGACTTTTCAGCTCTGACAAAAAACTTATTTGCTAGGTACGCAACAAAATGAGATTCTTGCACTCAAATATCATGCCAGTATCACTTTTTTTCATATGGCAATTGGAATACACACTTACAATCACATATCCACTACTACTAGACATTTTGACTTATTTTTTGGAAGAAAAACAGAAGAGAAGAAGAAGTGAAATGTTGGTGGAGAATACAAAGAGTTGCACATCCTTTTATAGCTGCTGAAAATTTGTCGAAACATATCTCGTTTACACTATAAATGAAATATACACATCTACCTTCTTGTGTCTTATCTCGTTTATAGTGTAAACAAGATACGTGCAATATAATGTAACACCAGATTATTTGACTTATCTGTCTTTAGGAAACTCCCGATTAATAACAGAATATAACACCTTATGTATTGTCGAAGGGTGGTAGGATCTGAGCTAGATGGTACACGCTGCACCCTCTGCCTCAGTCACGTCAGACTGATGAAAAACAGCTCATTCCTCTGCTCCCCCGGTTGCTAAAAGTGCAGAGGCCTAGCACCTAGGAGCTCTTTTACCCATTTTCAAGTGGGGTGCTGGTACCATATCTGAAAGTCGGGAGTGGATCCTCTCTAATAGGAAAAAAACTGGATGGTATCCAATGTTCAATCTCACCATTCATTGCTCTCTCTCCTATTTAATTTTGGTCCCACTTATAGAATTAAAGATGAAAAATCACACTTTATTCTCTCAAGTGTTCAAAAAAATAGAGAGGATCCATTTTCCTGAAAGTCCTACAAATAGCCACCCACTAGCTCTTTATTGGTGCGTAACCCAAGGTGGTATACAATGTCGTGCAAGGTGATGGTGCATTCCCTCCAAGGCAGGTAGAGAGTGTGGAAGTGCTCCACAAAAACAGCAATCAAGCTGTTGTCAAAGACAAAGTCCTTGAGTTGCCACATGTCGGCAAACCCGGCCTACCTCAAGTATGGAAGAATGGCGTTTGATGGTGCAAGGGTGTGGCTAACTCGCCTAGAAAGTAACAAGTAAGGCCTCTATTAAAATAAAAAATATTTCAATAAAAATTTAATTTAATACATGAGATATTTAAAATCAAAATTAAAAGTATAAAATTTGAAATAAAAATAAGAAATAAAAAATATAATAAACAATTATTTTACATCTTAAAATTTATTATTCTTCCTAATTAAATTAAATAAATTCATAAATATTTGCAGAAAAAATAATTTTCTAATTCAAACATTTAACAAGTTTTTTAAAGATAATCTAACTAATATCCATAAAAGTAAGTTACTAACAATATATTCCACCACCAAATAAAAGCTAAATTGCCAATTAACCTAAATAATGCACTAACGTAACATCTATTCTAGTAATATATATAGCAATATTAAATCCATAAAAGTACCATAACTTTATGCATATTTATTTAAAAGAGAAAAATAACAATACTAATCTAAAAGTTGATCACTTCAATGATGTGCCATGTCGCATTCAAACGATTGATATCATTATGTTAGACATCATTATGTTAGACATCTATGCGTGTCAGTAATATTAAGAAAAAGGTCCAAAAAGGAGAAAAGAAATGTAAAAGTGAATAAAATGACACTTTTCACATTGCAAACAAGTTGCTTATATAGGACAGCATTGATTATGGACATATCTCGTTTATACTGTAAACAAAATAAACTCAGTGTAAACGAAATACGCTCTAATCAACTCGTTTACACACTATAAACGAGATAAGTAAGGTAATGTAAATCGATAATAAGTAATAACTCTACAAAATACCAATTTTCATAAATAAAATAATTAAAAAATCCCTTCTTTTCGTCTATTTTAAATTTTATTTTTTTTGGGCAAGGTCCAGGCCAACAGACAGGTCCAAACCAAAACAACCAAATTCCCAAACCAGATCCTCAAACCTTTACCCGACCCGGCATTGGAAGAGGTTTCCTTCCTCACTCTGTAGCTGAAGCTTCAAACCGGTACCAAACTCATTACCTACCACTGCAATATCATGCGCGACAATATCAATGGCCACAGCCACTGCATGTTACCCCAGAGCAGAGATCCGTCATTGCAGCAAGCTTCCATTGACAAATTCTTCTGGAATGAGGAAAAGAGACAATCGGAAGAATCCTCAACAGACTAGATCTGAGCAATACTCCAGTCACCTAACCCTCAGTCACTAGTCAAACAATGTAGGAAGCCAATCAGAAGGATTATGAGCAGATGCAGTAGCACCGAGTTGCAAGATCAGGCTATCTCACTATATCCGATCCAAGCGTCAGCTGAAACATAACCCCAAGGAGCATAAACCAATCTTCTTGTTCGATGAAAACGAATGCTTGCATCTGGTTGTTCATGACTACTCTCCTCTCTTAGCTTGCTCCCTGTCTGTGGTTTCCGCATCCAGCCTCCCTGGCACAATCCTTAGCAGCCGTATCAACATCTCCTCAAAACACCTACCGGTCACTCAGTACTGAGATTCTACAAAGCTTAAAACAGATGGATTCTAAGCAGAACCGTGCACTCCAAAATGCAGAACTCTGGCTTTCTCACCCTCCGGACTAGCAGAATGCATGCTAAGCTGACGAGACAAAGAACAGAATACAAACCTACCCCACTCCTCAAATCCATCAATGCGAAAACTCGATTCTGATATCCTACAAAAAGAGTACAACACCAAAACTACCAAGGGGGAGAGAAACAACAGACATGGCATTCCACTCCCTCCCGACAAACAAGGTACCAAAATGCATATCCATAATGCCTCCAAACTTTCAATCTGCAATATAATTAATTCCCTACCTGATTTGATTTATACACAGCCAAAAAAGAACAAAAAAGTCTTCATACTCATGATCTGTTTGCCAGTTGCAGAGACATATAGTGCTCTTCTGTCAAAATGTTGATGATGATTTGTGGCTTGTACCTGAGCCAATTCTGTTGAAGAGAACCGTCAGCAGTAAGCCTGACTACTTCATGTGCTAAGCCATTCCCTTCTCTAGGCACCCAGGTAAACCCACAATTTGTGATACTTCACACTAATTCCAAAATGTCATCCAAAATAACTTGAATATCTGCAATTGAGGCTTTTGATTTTAAAGCTTGTATGAGTATCAAACTGTCAGATTCAAAAATAATTCTATCAAGTTGAAAGTTTTTAGCCATTATTAATGCTTCTCTAACCGCAAATGCTTCTGCAGCTAGAGATGAGGAAGCTGCAATTTTAGAATTTGAAGCTGTGAGAAGGCTTCCAGCATGGTCTCTGAATACTGCCGCTGTTGCTCCTCCAGAGTACACTTCGCAAAATGCTGCATCCATATTATAATTATTAGACTCGGTTCAATTTGATTGGTCTACATAATCTAAACCGAATCATGTTTACATTTTTTGAGATAATGATAAATATATCCCTAATTTTTTTTACATTTAAATTCTTAAAATATTTTAAAATATAATTAGGTCCCTGAATAAAAAAAACCTATACCTAGACCCTTGCACTAGCCCAAGTCCAATCTCTCACTAATCTCTCAATCTATCCTGACAAAAAACCTTAGCCCTCAGCGTCTCCTTCTTCTCATTTTCTCACTGAAATTCAAGCTCTCTCGTCTCTTTGCTCACTAGCTCTTGCGATCTCAAGTTCTCTTCTTCTCTCATCTCCAATCTCGCATTCAAGATCCTCGTCGCTTTTTGTGTCATCAGTCGTCACCGTCTCGCATTCATTTACATGCCTTCTCGTGCTCATCGTCGCCGGCAGCAAAAGTAGCCGGTCCCAAGACTGATCGTCATTGTTGTCTTCTTATTTTGAATTTTGCCGTCAGCTTCTTTTTCGCCGTCAAATTTCTTTGCGCAACCAAAAGCTGATTTCTGATTTGGTAATGTTACTTAATTTTTATTTTTTTGCCCTATGTTTCTTGCATTATAGTACAAGTGTATTCATATACTTGAAAGCCAAGACATCATTCTCTTAATATTATCAAGTACCAATATTGCAATGCATCTCTTTAAGAGGGTGTTAAGGTGTTAACAACTTTAATTGATAAGAGAAAAGAAAAGAATAAAAAAGTTTAACAAATTTGATTGACAATTTACTTTTTAAAAGAGATATATTTGAAGAGTTTTTATTATTCATAATTCCTTCACATCAGAAAGTTGTTTAAATGCCAAAATACTAATTAATTAATTAGCTAATTATTAATCAAATTTTAAATGATAAACCTATATGTTTTACTTAGTTTAAATTGTGATTAGCTTGCTTTAATTGTAGTGTGGAGTAGATAGATTAGAAGCCTAAGTTATGATGGAATTATAGAGCAGTAGCCGTCACTAAAATTGGAGAATATTATTTAAATAAATTGACTAAAATTAAATTTAAAATTTAAAAGTAGCTGAAATTTAAATCACTGCACTTTTATTTTAATTTGTTATTAAAAATATCACTGAACAATTTTTTTAGCTGAAAATCATCATTAACATAAATTTGTTTTTTATTATCACCACTAAACTTTGAATAATTTGTTGAACTAGTTTTTTTGTTAATTAAAATTATCACTAAGATGAATTTTTTATTGATTATCATTAGCGAACCTTGAATTTGTTGCTGTCTTGTTCAAATAATTACTTAGTTAAATGTTTTTGTTGCTGGAAATCTTATTAAGTTGAATTTGTTAGTGATTGAATCTTGAATTTGTTGTTGTCTTTCTGAATAATTACTTAGTACATGAAAATAAATGTTAAAGGGAGATCTCTACTAAAAATTATTATTTCTCCTTTTTTATAATTTACTGTTTAATATCATGCTTAGTTATGCTTAAAGCATGACAAATTTGCATAGTTGTTCATTTTTTCAATGATTTACTGTTTGTTACATGTCTCTGAATGCTACAAATATTAACTAAATACATATGATTCATTGGTTAAAACATTTGAGATTGGTTAGCACCTAAATTTCTAGATAAATTTGAACTATGGATATAATTGAAGTTGAGAAAAATCAGTTTACGGCGAGTGATCATAAGGTATGATGATTGAATATATTTTAAATGTTCAAGTGGCAATTGGCTAATTGCATTGACTATATTGCCTCTTTTTTTATTCTTATAGTCTTTATGGTGATTTAAAAGTTATGATGGATAATGTTTTTCAAGGTTTGATCAGGTTATGATGGAAAAAATGAGGTTTGATCAGGTTTAAAAATGAGCCTCAGTAGTCAGTATGATCTGATCATCTTGGTAACATTATCGTTCTTTCACATGAATTTTTCTGGTAGAATTGATGTTCTGAGCAACATTATACTATGTGTGTAAGCTGAAGATGAGATACTTCAAACTTCTTATATATATTTCTCTAATCTGGGTCTTTTTCTTTTTATACAAAAAGGAACAAAAGGAAGTTCATCAAAGGATTTCATTGTATCAACCTCTTATTTGATTGTGTTAGCTTGTGTAGAAATACACTCTTGTCTTAAAAAATTTTAACCCCTCTTTTATTCTTAGCTTCTATACTTTGTATTTTTTAGTAGTGTCTAATTACTTGTACCAAATGCCGATTATAAGATCATTGTAAACTATTAAGACATCTTAATCATCAGCTACATATAATCTTCTGGCTTAGTGTGATAAGCAATAAGCAATTGATTAATAAATCCTGTAACACCCTACTACACAAATCTTTACGCTTAAGTCGTAAAATCGAAGTAGTGTGGTATTACGACCTCTAAGATAAAATATATATATACGTATAATAATTGAAAGAATATAGTATACGAGGAGCCTTGAAGAATAGATAAATGAAAAATCGCAAAATTAAAAGTGCAATGCTCAGAAATAAACAGGAATAAAGTTAACTTACGTACAAAGAAACCTAAGGTTCATAAACACATACATATATATATTCACATGGTATTATATATATATATATATATATATATATATATATATATATATATACTTGTACAAGCCCTACCCCTCTAAAAACAAAATAATAAACGATGAGGGAAAAATAAAGTCTAACAACTCAAAACATACTCTTCTATGCTCCTGTAGCTCTGCACTAAATCTTCGCACCTGTAGCTGAAAGGGGGTGGAAATAAAGGGTAAGAACTGAAGAGTTCTTAGTAGGGTCGGAGTTAGAAGTTAAGTTCGTTTCATTATGTTCTCAGTAAATAATAACAGTCAACAAAGTATAATCCAACTTAACAATTACAAAGCATAGAATCCAATCCCAAGCACACACGATCATAGAAAACTGTAAGACCCCGAATTTTCAGAAACTAAATATTGTTATTTAATGATTTATTTTATTTACTCGAAAATATAATTTCCAGAAATTTATATATTAATCAAGTGTTTTCTTATTATTAATTTGAAACTTTAGTGATTGGAAAATAATGAGTTTTATCCGCTTTAGTTTGAATAATTAGATTTTAAATTTTATTTTTGTGATCTAAAGGAAACTAACTTAATTATCTCTAATTATTGAGTTAGAGTATCCATTTGAAAATAAATTTGTAAATTAATAATTAAATAGTATTTCTATAGATATTATTGTTGGATTAAAATTTGGTTTTTAATTACTCTATTACCTCAATTTTGTTAAAATTACTAAATTGCCCCTAACCCTAATTTTTGCCACACCCATCCCTTCCATTCTTTCCCACGCTGCGCAGCCGCAGCACCTATCCTAAACACATACACACACGACTATCTAAAGGAAAGAAATCAACGAAGAAAAGAAGGGGAAAACAGAATTGGGGAAAGGGAAGAGAGGAGGAACAACGCCGGTAAGGAGCCCACTACTGCCGCCGCTGCGTCGTCGCGGATTTGGAGGGAGGCCATGCCTTGAGCTGCCGCCGTCAATCCACCACGATGCACCATCGCAAGTCAGGACCGAGGCGAGAGACAGAGAGCTGCCGCGAGGGAAGAAGAAGAAGGAAGAGGAGACCGGGCCGTGCCCAGTCGTCGCCGTCGTGCCTCCATCGCGACTGACCCGCCGCCGCTAGGGTTTGTGGCCGCCATTTCTGTAACTACCGACTAGCACGGAGAGAGAGAGAGAGACGAGCGTGAACCAGATCAGAAGAGAGAAGGCGCCGTGTCTGGTAGCTGCCATCGCGTCGCTACTGTCGCCCTCACTGCGCCGCCGTCGTCCTCGTCACAGAACCGGCCACCGCCACTTATGGCAGAGTAAGAGAGAGAACTCGGGAACAGAGGAGGCAGAGATATCTGAGGTTGAGCTGGGGTTCAACCACCGTGCCCAGCCGATGCTCGCGTCACCGGCGTCGCCTCTGTTGAAACGGCCGCCGCCACTGCCACCATTTGAGCTCGCCGCTGCTGATGATGGTAAGCTGAACCGCAGTCAGAAAAGGGTTTAGGCCGCCGCAGGTGCTGCTGCCAGAGAAGGGAGCTGCGTCTCTGTAATTCTGACCACCGGAAGTGGTTCTGTGACTTCCGGGGCCACCGCTGAATCTTCGAACCGAGCCTCTACCACCGGAGAACGCCACCGCCATCACCGCCGGAAAACACTGCCGGTAAGGGTTTTTAAGTTGGTTTTCATTCGTTTAAGATTCCAAAAATTTTATCGTCTCCGTATGTGGGTTTCAGTTACCATCGCCGGAGTCCGGTCGCCGCTGCCGCTTGAGGTGGTTGCCGGGCTGCCGCCGTTGCTGTTTCGGTTCAGCCATTCTTTCTTCGTTTCGGTAAGCGTTTTCATTTCGAAATCCCCGCATTAGTATTCTATTGTGTTTAGTTAATGAATCTGAGCTTTGGTAATGTGGGATTGAGTCCTGACTATTATATGTTGCGATTAGAATCGTTGTTGTTGTTGAGAAAGCAAGTGGAGCTGAGGTTTTGGTTGCAGTCGATTCGGGTCGAGACGAAATAAGTCAGTTAACGAGTTTGGGTTGTGGTTTCAATGTGTCGAGGTAGGGGCTTTTTCTAAAAAGCTATTTTATATCTAGAATTGTTATAAATGGATACTGGTGTGAGAATTATATACTTTTAGTGATTGTACCAGTCTTATGTATTGTTTGGCTACCTTGGATGGATATGATTATATGTTTTGATTAGATTATTGCTTGGTTTTGATAAATGAATTGTTGCTGAACTATTTCTTTAAAGTTTTGGAAATGAGTTTAATCAATTGATAATGATTTGATTTTGAAACATTTTCCATGAGATATGAAAATGAGGTGACTATTGGATTTAGCTTGCTTTTTAACTTATTTTGGATTTGGACCGTTGAAAAGGATTGTGGAACGGTTTAGTTGGGACCTGAACCAGGTGGTAAAGTCCAAGTTTTAGGGGAGGTGCTGCCGAAATTTCTATAAAAATCCTAGACTTTGTTTGAAAAGTTATTTAGAAATGTTTGGATTTGAGAAATTGTATTATTTGATTTATTAAGAAAATGTTTATGTTTTCGAGTTTAACTTATTCAAGTAAACTATATGTCTTGAGTTCGACTTATTTAGGAATGAATTATTTTACTATTTGAGTCATTGAAGGAAAGTATTATGTTCTAATGTTGATTTTAATATAAAAAGGACTTTTGCTTTTAGTTAGACTTAAAGATTTCGTTCAGATGAACTTTTAGTGATTTTAAAGAAAATTGGACTTTGACTGAATAATTGTGTTTGTGACATTTTGGAAAAAGTCAGAGAATTGGTTTTTAAGGAGGAACCTGAGAGTGGTTTTAATTTAAATGAATCGGTTCCGTTTCAAGTGAATTGACTTTGGATTGGGTTGCGACTTGTGACTTTATATGATCCAGTTTTATAATAAACTCTGTTTTTATTTGCTTAAACCAAAGATCTATGATTTTAAGAATTTCAATGAATTTTTAAGAAATTGAGATAGGTTGTCCTTCCCTAAAGTCTTGAGACTCGGCTGAGAAATTTTATTATCGAATCCTATATTAGGATGAATGATTTTGAATCCTTTAAAGGAGATTTTAATTTTGCCTGGTTTTGGAATTTTGGAAATATGATGCTGAGGGTGACTTTGTTTTAGAAAAGAGAAAGTTACGTTTGAGGAAAAGTGGCTACAAGCCTGAAAAGATTTGTGAAATGGGAATTTTAAGGCCAAGGCTGGATAGAACTGATTTTTGATTTCAAAGTAAATTGAATTGAGAAAAAGTGATTTATGGCTTGAATGATAATTTTATGAGTTTGATGATGTTGGATGGTGGAACTGCTTTTATATTATAAGCCGGAATGGCTGTATATGATAATGAATTTTGGCTGATTGTGAAATATGTTATGAGGCGAAATGGCTGTATATGATAATGAATTATGGCGGATTGTGGAATATGTTATGAGTCGGATGGCTGAGTATGAATATGAATGATTTTGAGCTAATAAAGTGATTGTTGCACTTCCAATTATCTGATATACGAGTTTCCCTAGGTGAAAGCAGTGACTAGCCACCACGTGCTCTAGGTTGAGACTCGATACTCTGCTGACCCTATGTCGAAAGTGTGGCCGGACACTGTAAAAGTTCCAGATGAGCTTGTCCCCGTGAATATACACCAGTGAGGGTGTTGGATATGAATTATGATTTATGATTGTGAATAACTCGAGTTGGGGATGCACAATAGAGGGACAGTCTAATCGTTAGCTACCAGGACTTGTCGGGTTGGCTTTATAACCAACAGATGATATCATCAGCCATTAGGACAGGCATTCATCATTTGCATCTACGTGACATTGTTTGGATGTGAATATTGTACTTGGTTTGCCTATGTGATTAAATGTGTTTAATTGCTAATTGCTCTACTTGATGTAACTGCTTGTTTGTGCTTGAGCTTCCTACTTGTGTTTGCGACTAAAACTCTGTTGGATTGTGGTGGATTGGCTACTGTTGGATTGTTTTGGCCTAGGGCCGTGGTTGATATGACATGGGCCGATGGTTGGTTTCGGTTTTGTATTCCTGGTTTAGAAAAGTATGAAAAACTAATCTGGTTCAGCATAGATAAACTCTTTTGAAAGGATTTTGAATTTTTAAGAAATGAACAGTTTCCTCTTTCAGAAAAGATTTCAGATACTTTTTATAGTAGACCTTTGTTTTTGAAAAGATACATAAGGCGGTTATTAATCACTGTAACGATTGTATCTCGCATTTCCTGTTATAGTAATTCTGCAACTATATAGTGAGAACCCTTTTGAGGATGATGTTCTCACTCCCCTACAGATCTTCTCTTTTCAGGTTACAGACAACGAAGTTCAGAAGATATTATTTATTTTCTGCAGACGATATTTTTGTATTGTTTTAGTATTTATGTTTCCCTCGCCTTTAATTTTGCAAGTCTTATAAGAGGGATAGGATTTTGATATGAGATGTTGTAAATTAATATGTATGTATGTATATATCTCCTGTGAATATTGTAATTTATACTGTAAGTATGAATGTATGTTTTTGAAATATTCGATTTAAGTTTTAAACAGGCTCATATTTTAATATTAATTATTATAAGAGTCGTCGTAATACCCGAGCTATCAGAGTGGCGCAGCCGAAAGCGTGACATTTTGATAGTTAGGGTGTTATAAAAACACAATCACAAATAAATATCCGCAAACAAGTATGATGCATGTCTAGTCCTATACAGGCCATGAGCTCATGTGTCGGTTTGTTGCCTGATTCTCGACACTGGTCCTGAGATAAGCGTTTTGTACCGCCGTCCTTATCTCAGCCAACGTCCCCTCCATGAGCGTTACGCATCACCGTCCTCATGGGAGAACCTTCCTTTCGGTCTCAAGTGAGCGTTACGTATCTCCGTCCTCACTGAGCCGTCCCTATAGTATCAAGTGAGTGTTACGTATCGCCGTCCCCACTAGAAATTTCTTTTCAATCTTTGCTCTCTATTCTACTGCGGTAGAGATCCCTTTAATTAATACCTTCTTTTCTATCTGCTCTACTGTGGCAGACGTTTATTAAAATCTTTTTAGTCACTGCTCTCTACTTTTCTGTGGCAGAGATCCTTTTACTTAATGTATCATTCTCATCAATGCTCTCTGCTCTTCTGTGGTAGAGAGTCTTTTACTTCATACATCATTCTCTTTTTATTCTTTTTCTTTTCTTTTCTTTGTCATCTTTCTCTATTATTTTTTTACTTCTTTTCTTTCTCTCTTCTTTTCTTTATTTTTTTAATTCTTTATCATAATTCAACTTCACATTCTTCTCTTGCCTTTCCTTAATGTCTTATGAAAAAGAATCATAAAGTTCTTAAATCAACTGCGTCCTCTAAAGCTTTTAAGAATTTTTCTGTTTGCTCTTCTCTGACTTAAATATTTTTAATAAAATGATAACAATAAATAAATAAGATAATTTAAATGGTAAATAAATAATATTTATAGCTTTTCTTTAAAAAACTTAGCTTTGTAAAGCTTTTATTCTTAAACTCGTATTATTTACGTTTTAAACTTCAAACTTTTAAATATTTTATTTTTAACCCAACATTTTTATAAAATTATATTTGAAACCTCACTTATCTCAATATTTATAAAAGCAACCCTAAACTTTTACAAAATACCCATTTTTATCTTTGTACTTTATTTATTACCTAAAATACCTAAAAACTTATATAATTACAAATAGTACCTCAATTTTTTATATCCAAATACGATGTTACCCTTCAAAAATAAAATTTAATTACTAATCTTTCTTTTATACTAAAACTGAAACTCTTAACCTTTTTTCTCTTAAAATATTACTTGTGCGTTATTCCGTTCTCGAGTTTTTTAATTATCGATTCTTCGTAATTTTTAATCTTTTCTCTTGGCCATCAAACCTTACCAAATTTATCTAAAAATACCACACCATAACAGTTCCAGATTTACCAAAACACCCCAGGTGACTGTTTATACATAGCCGACCCAAAATCTCAAGCAAACAATAAAAATTCAACATAAACTTAATCAAACTCAAATAGTAATCAATCAAACCAATATTCACTCATCCAATTCACATTTAATTATTATAAAATTACCAAATCCTACTTCTATACGAAATTAAAACAAAAAAAATTCTGGAGAAGCTTTCTGACCGAGCTACTGAAGAAGAAAACGTCAAAAATCGCATGTACCTCCTAGAACACCAATTGACCGAATTCAAAGGGAAGGAGAGCTATGTCACCGTCGACTTCTACCAAACAAAAATGATGCCAATGTGTAGAGGAGGAGGATACGATTTTATCGGATTATATTTTTTATTAGAATTATAGATCGCAAAAAATCAAAGTCAGAAACTCTTGGGTTCCATGGATTTTACGTTCCCTCTCTCTCTTTTTTCTTTCTTCTTGTAACGTTAAAGGAAGAAATGAGATGCTGATGATGGTAATTAATAATGATGAGGATGATTTTGAATGGTTTGATGACACGTAAGGGGTGGTTGGGTGTCACGAAATCAAACTACTGAGTCAGCGATTTAAGTTATAAACATCTTAAACGGATAATTATAAAAATTGACATATTAAAACATAAGTAATAATATATATGAGTTAGTAATATAAATGACATTAACAATATAATGATAAAAGATATACGATAAAATATTAGCAAAGCTAAGTTTATCAAAAAATACCGATATTTACTCATATCGACGGATATCTTGTTCGATAATAAATTATTAATTAAATTTTATTTTTAAATTAAAAATATCAATTACTCAATATATATATATATATATATATATATATATATATATATATATATGGTTTTAAATTAAAAATATCAATTACTCAAAGTAATTTTTATTATTTATAAAGTACTAAAATTATGGTTTTAATTATGTAAAATATTTTATCATAATAAAAATATATATAAGAATCTGAATTTATTTGAATTCAAATAGTTATAAAATTAATTTAATTACTTTTAATAAAATAATTTTAAAAAATAAGAAACTTCAATTAATAAAATAAATTATAACTTACTTATATTTAGATTTTCAAAATGTGGGTCGTTACAGTAAAATTGTGAAATTATAATTTTTTTTATTTGATGTTGACTGTCAAGATATTATCAATAGGGATAAAAGTAAAATTATCTCAAACATTAAGGATAAAATTGATTTAAATTAAACATTAACAATAATTTTAAAAATTTTTGAACACTTTAAGAATAAAAGGTATATTTTATTCTAAATTATAATATTTTTAAATTTAAAATTTTATAGGAGAAATATTTTAGTTTAATAATTTAAACCAATCAAACTTTTTTTTTTTGAATAAGAAAATTCACTCTTTTTTAGTGTAAGAATAATTTTCTTATCTAATATATTAGATCCGGTTTAGGTAAATAACTTAATTAATTTTTTTGGAAAAAAGAGTTTAAACAATAAATACTTATATTAAAAGTAGCTTATAAATAAGTTATTTTGTGTTTGATTTTTTAGTACTAGAAGTGCTTATTTTAAAAGAAGAGTGATGAAAAACGTTTTATCATAAAAAAAGTTATTTTTTTTAACTTCTCCATAAGCACTTAAATAGCTTTTTAGAAAATTATAATTTAATTTTAAAAATTGTACCAAATATTAATACTATACCTTTTCATAAGTTAAAAGTTAAAAAAATTTAATGATATAATCTTGCTAATATGTATATCAATTATGTGTTGTTTTGCTTAAATCATGAATTGTTAATTGAAATCCTTAATTACTTCTTTTTCCTTGAATGATGGCTAATCTTTAAGAATGAAACTTTTTTATTTAATGTCAAATTTTTCTTTTCTTTTTTCTAATTATATAATCAATTTTAATATTTTTATATATGAATGCAAGATATATATAATTTTCCTGTAAAAATGACCAATATTCAACTACAAGTGAAAATTTTTATTTTAATATAAGTATAATATTTTTTAAGATTAAAAAAGAAATTATTGATTAATGCTATAATAAAAAATATCAAAATAAAATTATATCCGATACCTTATTAGGAAACAAAATATCAGTATAACAATCTAAAATAAATTAATCACAAAATTTTTATGCATTAATAAAATTTAAAATAATATTCTATTCTCAAAATTTAATTTAAAAATTATGTTTAATAAAGTAATTCGCTTAATTAGAGTATATTCATTAGAATTATTTTTGGAACAAAAACCAATGAAAATAAAATTTAATCAGGAGCAAGTCTAAAATAAAATACTAGCAATTAATGTAAATTTAATCAAGTACTAAAATAAAATTTTGATAAACTGTTGTTGAATTAATATAGTGACATCATGAATTTAATTTATTTATAGATTTGTAACTGAGTCAAGATAGAGCATTAGCTAACTCAAACTTGGTTCGTTAAAAATTTATATATTAATATGAATTTAATATAGTACTAAAAAGAAATTAAGATATTTTTTATGACATAAAATAAAGTCAAAGTAAGAAAAAGAAAAAACAAAAAAGTTCTAGCCTATGTATACGTAGTCTCTGTCTTGCTAAGAGTAATTATATGAAAGTTTTTTTTAAGAAGATATACACTACGTATATTTAGCTACATTAATTTGTTTTCTCTCTTTACAAGCAAATCAAATATAGAATTCACATTTTCTAACATAAGCGTTGATGAAGACAACGACGAATATTATCCAATTTGAATTATCAACGGATTGGAGAAGATCTACACTCTAAAAGATCGGTGTAGTTGTAGGATACGACTAGTTTTTCGCTAGTCTATGATAGATACCAATCTAAAAAGACCATTTTATTAATGTTCCAAAGATATATTTGTCTCTTGAGTATGATAGAAAATTAGAAAAAAAATATGTTTAAAAGAAAAAAATAAATAAAAAATTAACCTAAAAATATATTTGTTTTTTTTACAAAAAGATTAATATATATAAAAAATAAAAATAAAAACAAAAATAAAAAATATGAGATTTTATAATATGATATTCTTTTAAAAAATAGTAATAGGTTTGCTTTTGGTTTCTAGAATTATGATTTTTAACTTATTAGCAACCTCTATATTATATTTTACTGACATCAATATATATTTAAAGTATAACTATTTAAGATTTTTATTTCTCTATGGCATTACTGAAGTTAAAATTTCTGTCCATTTCTATTACTAGATTCAAAAATTTTATAAGATTTAGTCTAAAAAAATTACTCTAAAAGACTATTAGAGATATTTAATTATTAAAAAATTTTTAATATAATAATTATTAAGTAAGATTAATTTTTATAATATTTATAAAAATTAATTTTTTGGAATTTGGAACATATGTAAAGTATAGCTCATTTTATATGAACATGAAATATATTATTATTATTATTTCTTCGTTATCATAATTATTTATACATGTTTTTAAGTTAATTTTGTTACTTTTTTTTATAAGGATTTAAATTTGATATTATTGTTAGATAGTGTAAATCTTTTCTTTGTTATTAACCTTGTAAAATTGAATTTGATTGTAGAAATTTACGATGAGAGATAGAATTAGTACATTATAATTGAATTGAGCTCTTTTCATAATTTCCAAAAACTAATAAATAAAAATATATATTTTGGATGTAAATTTTAAAATAAAAATACTTTATTTAAAATTATAAGTTTTAAATGTTATTATAGATCTATATATACCAAGTTACAAAGCTACCCACACTATCATCTTCATTCTACTATCATTATATTTTTCATTCGTATTTAACTCTAAATTATAATACGATTATCTTTATTTGATTTTTAAAATAAATGTATAATTAAAAAATATATTAATCGCTATGTTCATTTATCAGAAACCCTAATACTAAACATTTCATTTTTACACTCCACGTTTCTCTCGTTTCTCTTTCCCTCAACACATTTTTTAGATTTCTCAATCCCCAATCTACTCATTTGGATGCTACTTTGAGACGCATTGTGGTTTTATTAATTATAGAAAAGATTCGGGCGAATTTGATAGAGCTCGTGTAGAAAAAAAAAGAAAAAAAGTGAAAGGTATCAATTCTGACCTCCTCTCACTCCAACGAGCATAACTTAAACTACAGAAGTCCAATTGACGCAATTTTAGCGGCATTCGAAAGCCAACTTTCAGATCTTTCCAACAATATATAATAATTTATGCTATTCTTCCGGCATCACGGCGCTAAACGCCACGGCTCAGCATTTAGCGCCAGTTTCCTCGTAACCAGCGCCCAAGCCACTGCCTCGTGGGGCGCTAAACGCCGAGCCTGGCATTTAGTGCCAGGAAGACAGAAAGCTCACTGTCCTAAGGTCGCTAAATGCTGAACTGGCGTTTACCGATAATAGCGCGAATTTGGATCATAAAGAAGGGCTTCATGGCTGAAGATTTAGTTAATAATTATTTTATTTTACTTTCTTATCATTACTATTACTTCAAAACACAATCTTTTAGGTTTAGAATTTTTTATTCTATTTTATTTTCAAATCAAATTAGGTTAGATATTAAAGGAAAAAAGATTTAACCCTTCGCGCTATCATCTCTTCTCTCGGACCTCATTCCACACTTTCACACTTCTGAACCCTAGTTTTCTCTCTGAGTCATGAGCAGCTAAACTTTCTTAGTTAAGATTAGAAGCTCTGTTTATTTTCATAGATTAATATTTTTACCATTCTACTTTAATTAATGTACTGATTTAATTTCAAGGATTACTTTCGTTCTTCATCTTATGAATTTGAGCGTATTAAAAAATAACTCCTATTCTATGTGAATTCTTATTGATTCTTGGAAAAATTATATCACTTGAATACTAGCTTGAAAGTAAATTCCTCCTAAATTGTTAATTACTTAGACTTAACGGGATACATGATATATAATCCTCTTATATTTAGGTAATTAGAGTTTTTGTGACTAATAAACTAGAATTGAACCTAACCCTCTAATCTACGTTAAATTACCAAGGAATTGGCAGTTGATTAGGTTAGAAGAGACTAGATCACTAAGGAATTAGGGTTTAGTCAATTATAGTCTGACATGAAATAAATCTTGCATGATTAAAATAGTTGGTAAGAAAACTTAATCCGAAAAAATAAACAACTCTAAAACCTTAACTATCTTCTCACATACTTTTCACACCAATTTCTCTGAATTACTGTTTTAATACTTTTGAACCTCAAAATACCACTTTTTGTTTTCCTAACTAAGTAATTTATTTGATTGTTGTTGTTCAGTCCATCCATCTTTATGAGATCGACTCTCACTCATCTAAGATATTATTTGGTACAACTTGATGCACTTATCGATTAGTTTGTTAACTTCAAATACTTTAATCAGATTTAAGTTTTTATTAGAATTACGGAACTCAAGAAATCAAGTTTCGAAAATTTAAGGTGCCATGGCTTCTCATTCTCTCTCACTCACGGCTCTTTGTTTCTATTGTTTCTTTCCTTGGTTTCCTTGATTCATTGGATGAGAAGAAGGGAATGAAGTGATGATGATGAGGTGTTATAAGATGCCACGTGTCATGTTATGAGAGTGCTTACTTAACGCTTTAAAACATAAATATCTTAAACGGATAATCTTAAAAATTGGATATATTAAAATACAAATAATAATATATATAAGTTAGTAATATAAATGACATTAGTAACATAGTGATAAAAAATATACAATAAAACTTTAGCAAAGCTAAATTCACCAAAGAGTATCGATATTTATTCATACTGACAGATTTTAAACTTAATAATAATATTAACTAAACTTTATTTTAATCAAAGTGGATAATAATAATAATAACAATAATAATAATAATAATAATAATAATAATAATTTATCCTTTCTTGAAATCTCTCGTTATAATAAAAAAATTATATATAAATCATAATTAATTTAAACTTTAATAATCATAAAATCAATTCAATTATTCTTAGTAAAATAGTTTCTAATATTTTTAAAAAATACACGTTGTTATATGAAATATCAACATGTTAAAGTAATACTCTTACCCAATGTTCTGAAAATCAGACCTGACTGACCAATCGGATCGGTTCAACCGTAAATCGGTAGCTTTTAAAGTTCGGTTCTTTAGATAAAACCTCTAACTCAAAAATCGGATGCAAACAACTAAACTGGCCGAGAACCAGCCGGTCAGACCTAACCGTGACCTAGCTAGTTCAAATGAAACGACGCCATTTCGCTTAGAAAACATTCAGAAAGCATGCGCGTGCCCCCCAAGCCCTAAAGCCCTTTCTCCTTTCTCCTTCTTTTTCCCAGTCCCAAAGAAAAACAGAAGCCCTAGCCTCTACCAATGCCGTGTCCGTTGTGCTCAACCCTAGCCTCCATCATCGCTGCCATTCTTCTCATTGTCGCTGTCCCTGTGGTCCAGTTGTCTCTCCATATCCAACCGGTCGCATCCAACCCCTTTGTACACTCGCCTCAGTTAACGCCGCCGTTCGTTGGGCTCAGGCACTACCGTTCGTCACGCTTAGGCAAAACAGTCTTACAATCCAACCCCTCTCCAACAATCAGTCACTGGTCTTCCTTTCGAATCCGAAACCTCTCTCTTCGTCACCACCATGGTTCGTTTCACTTCTCTTCATCTACTTCTAGTTTCTCTGCATTCCTTTGCTTAAAAGATTTTCATTTTTTTCATTTAGCTTTTTATTTTTCTGATTTCGATTTGTTTTATCGTGTTATGATTTGTGTGTGGTGTTGTTGTAGCAGTAAGGAGATTACATAAAATGTCACAGAAAGTAATTTCTGCTCCTTGGCATTCTTGCTCCTTGAGATTTGCGATTTATGCTCGTCCTTAGTGTTCTTGCTCCTTCTTTCTTAATCGCTGCTCTGAAATCCTGAATCTTTATTTGTTCATTTTTTTGTAAGTAATTTCTTGTGGATCTTTGTTTTGAATTTTCTTAAATTTTTTGAATCAATATAATTTAGTTTGTTCGTTCATTATCAATGATTTAATTCCAAAGTGAGTTCTATTACTGATGATGAGTAATGAACATTATTGAACTATTCTTGTTATGAGTAATGATTTTCTTAGATTTTTCTGTTATGAGTAATTTATATTATTTTTTTACAGTAATTATGGAACTATTCTTACTGTTCAGATGTTGTATTTTTTATTTAATTATCTAGTATTGTGTTTATTATTGTTGCTGATTATTGGTGTTTGTTCTTGATAGTTCTAATTGTTGATTTTTGTTCACTATTGATTTTGTTCTTATTATTCTTGATTGGTAATGGTGGTGGAGCAGATGGAGCTTATAGGGTTAGGGAGATGAATTTGCTACATTTGAATTTTGGAAATGTTCCTTTGAGGATCTTGCAGTATATTTTGCTCATGACTGATGGTATCTTCTGCCTTGCATGAATTTGAAGAATTGATGTTTATTTGTTGTGCTACTGTTTCTCATGCTGTTTTTGCATTCTTATGCTTTGTGCAGCATAATTTTTTGCCTTTTTTGTTTGTGCTTTGATTATTTAATTAAAGAATTGTTCCTAACAAAATTAAAAGAGATGTTTAAGAGAAATGAATGAATCACCATTGAAAGTGTCTGATCCAACAAAGTAGAAGTAGTTGAAGGTTTTTGAATATCGCTATTCTCTTTTGATTTTGATGATTAATAACAAAGTTTAATGTCTTTGATATTTGGATATTTATTTAGTTTGTATTTGGATGAGATTATAACACTTTGGTGATATAATATTTTTAATTTGGATAATATTTTAAGATTTATGTTAGAATATAATAATATTTTGGTATGTTTATTTATATTTTATTTATTATTTTACAATTATTTCAGTTGAATCACAGTTGAACCGGTTAGATCAATAAATTAGTAAACTAGTAACTAAAGCGATTCAATGACCAGTCCAATTTTTAGAACCTTGCTCCTACCTATAGCATCTCATGTCAAGCACAGTTTTGACTAAGCAATAGCAATAGCATAGCAATTCAAATAGGAAGTTTGTAAATTACAAATCATTTAAATTTCAATACATTCAAAATTTTAACAGCACCAATAGTTCAGTTTACAAATTAACCTTACAATACCCTACAAGCAACATTGTGCATTTGTTCTTTAATGAATAAGCATATCATTAAAAACCAAAAAGGACCCTTGTGAATTCAAATTGACAATACTTAAATACCAACAGTCATTTAGCAAAAGGGCAAAACTAAGATATTAAAGGCTTTCCAACTACATATATGGACACATCAAATATATGGGAAAACTTACTTCGATGCTGACATCTATTACATGTTGAGATGCTATTGATATAATTACAAAATCACAAAAGGGAAGCAGGACAGAATGCCATGATGTTGAGGGCTAGATATCTTCAAAAAAATTTACGCATAATTGTCATATACTCAAAATCAACAACAATATTCTAATTAGATGAATACAAAAGAGGCCTATTTTAACCAAACAAATAAGCAAGTTTATTATCCCAAATCATGCTTGTGCAGTAACAAATTCTAGATGTAAAATACGGTCAAACCATAATTAATTAAATAATAAATTAAATAGGAACAAATATTGTTAGAAAATTTAGCAATTAGAATTTGATAATTTAAATATGATATATTGATATTTGGACTCTGTGAATTTTTCTGAGTCAGAAAACATGATTTTTTGAATAAAAATACGCACTGGAAATTTGACCGGCAGTAGCGGCTGCGATTTGTCCGGTACTGTGCCTGAGAAAATTAATTAGAAGTGAATAATTTTAAGAAATAAGAATTTATAATTTGGGAAGATAGAAATATTTAAAATACGATTTAAAACTCTAATCTTAAAGGTTTTAACCCAAAATTAGGCCAACAGACTAAAACAAGTGAATCGGGCCCAAGTGGGCCCAAGACCCAACATATATAAACATTAGTTATGAGCATTTCAGCTCATTTACCCTAAAGAAAAGGGAGTGGGGCGCTGAAATGGGGAAGAGAGGAAGAAGAGAGAAAATCCTAACTCCATCAAACTTCAAATCACCATAACTTTTGATCCGGAACTCTAATTGACGAGCCGTTTGCGACCACACGTCGCTCTTTTCCTCCTCCATAATGCTACCTAAGTTTTGTGGTGAGTATTCCACTGTCCTCTGCCCAGTTTTCTTTTTTCTCTTTAAATTCAAATTTGGCATAGGTTTTGAGAAAATATTGTGATTTTGGTTATTTAGGAGTGCTCTAATATGAGCTATGGGTGTTATTCATCACAAACTTTAGTGAGTTAAGGTAAGAAACTCTCCAAACCCTTGTCATTTATCATTTTCATGAATCCTAGGTTAATATATATATGTGAAATTGGTTATGTTAGTGTATTTGGTTATTTTGGTGCACAATGGGAAGATTCAATTTGCTTGTGAAACTTTGGTGTGGAGGGTTAAGCTTGTGGGCCTTGGAGAAGAGAATTTAAGTTAGGTGTGGACCGCCATCATTAAGGTACGGTTTAACTTTCATTTAAGTACCGTGTGGTGTGATGAGAATTCCTAGGCTAGATGCCCCTAGAATTAAGTTTGGATTGTGTAAATGGTTGGTGCTAATATGTATAGTTGATATGTAATATAAATTAATGATTAAGTTGAGAATTGTGTGAATTTATATGTTTGGTGTGTTGAGAATTTGATGAATTGGATAATGAAAATTGGGTTGTGGAATTTGCATTTAAATTGTGAAATTTAGCCGAAGGCCGCGAATCTTGGGCCGGAGGCCGGAAAGAGGTAAGGAAGGTAAGTTGATGTGTGTATTGTGTGATGATATAAGAGATTGGATGAATTTTAGATACTGAATGTGTGAATAATTGGTTTGATTATTGAATAATAACGTTTGAGGAATTGAGGTGTGGAATTTGATAGTTTTGGGTGAAATTGTGTAGATGAGGTAAGTTTGGTTTTAGTTGAGTGTAATTATGTGAATGTGGTTGGATTGTGGTCATTTGGACGAGTGAAAATGAATTTGGCTTGTGAACATTGGAAAAATTGGTGATTTCTATTTTTGGGTAAAAACTGATTTTTGACCAACTTTAGCGGTCCGTAACTCGATCCACGGAATTTGGAATCCATCAAAATTAGATTTTTATGAAAGTTTATTCAGTGATCTTTCCAACGGTTCAGAAATGGTTGAAAAAGGAATTTTGCAGAAGAAGTTATGTGTGTCGGAAGTTTGGGGTTTGAAAATGTAATTCTGCAGCTTTTTAAGTTAGTAAAATTTTTGGTAAAACGTACTCCGACACGCACGCATGGCCAAAGCGCATGCGTCACTCACGATTTTTACTCTCTCACGCGTGCACCTGGCCGACACGTATGCGTCACTGTATTGATGCAAGTGCCCCGTAGAAAATCTAGAGAGTTGCGCTGGTACTGTGCTAGGTTTGTGCGAGGAGCACAAAACGCACCTACGAGTACGCGTCACTGACGCGCATGCGTCGCGCTACCTTTTTGCTTCCCATGCGTGCGCATGGACGATGCTCACGCGTCACTTCCTTTTTCCGCTTTCCACGCGTGCGCGTGGGCAACGCGCACGCGTGACCCTGTTTTCAGCAAAGGTTGATTTTGAGTTTTAAAGCCAAATTTCAAACTTTTAAGCCTCCATTCTCACCCTTTAAGTCTTAAAGCCTTATAGTAGGCCTAGAAATGAGAAGAGACTAGGAAGAGTGGTAGCTTGAGGGTGAAGTAAAGGGAGAGTAATGATGAATTATGATTAATGATGACTGTATGAGTTGCTGAGGGTGATGATGGAAGTGCGGTGTATGCCGTGAGCCAAAGGGTTATATTTAATAATGATTATTGGCTGGTTATGGGTTATGTTATGAGCCGGATGGCTATGATAAATATTGATTTACGACTGGAAATGAAAATATGGCTTTGAATGATTGTTTTATCTTGAGCTCTCTTTCTCGAAAGTGCGACCCCAGAGAGACGAAGGAAGGTGAGGATCCCCTTCCTTGTTCCTCCTGGTAATGTAAAATCGCCCCCCAACGAGATGGTGGGAGGTTAGGATCCCCTCCTTAGTTCCTCCTGGGCATATGAGAACGTACCTCCTAGATAGATGCAAGGGTTATAGTTGCGCCCCACTTGCTCCAGGTTGGTTAGTATAGAGGCTCCTTGGGTGGACGCAAGGGTTGTGGTTTCGCCCCCACTTACCCTGGGTTATGATTAATGATGTATAAAATGTGCAATCATGTGATGTATAAGTGATGATATAGTCATGATGAATGATTATGGAATGTTATGAATGAATGTGAAATGATTATTTGAGATACGAGTTTCCCTGGATGAAAGCAGTGACTAGCCACCACGTGCTCCAGGTTGAGACTCGATACTCTGCTGACCCTATGTCGTAAGTGTGACCGGACACTATGAAAGTTCCGGATGAGCTCGCCCATGTGGATAAACACCAGTGTGGGTGTTGTATGATTATGATTATGAGTATGATTATGTTTATGATTGAGAATTACTCGAGTGGGGATGCACGACAGAGGGACTGTCCAATGGTTAGCTACCAGGACTTGTCGGGTTGGTTTTATAACCGACAGATAAGACTCATCAGCCATAAGGCAGGCATACATCATTTGCATATATTTGAATTATTTGGGTTTGCCTATTTGTTTTGGATTGCTATATCATATATGCTATATTACCTGACTATGTGCTACTTGTTCTACTTGTACTTTAATTGTGTATTACTTGCCTTTATTGCTTGTGTTTGTAAAACTGAGAGGTCCCTTATGCTGGTGTCAGTTGACGCTGAAGGATGTTTTTGATGAGATGAGTTGATGATGTAATTGAATAACGATGATGATTATTGAATGAGGTAATTGAGTTTCCTGGGTAGACGTAGTGAAGTGATTTCACTTGCTCCAAGTAAAGAATGAGATAATTTGAACTCCCTGGGTAAACGCAGTGAAGTGATTTTACTTGCTCCATGTGAGGATATGAGGTAACGACATAGAATTGCTGAGACACAATAACTGGTGATGGTTTGGCTTATGATTCTGATTATGATTTGTTGGAGAGTTAGAAAGTTGGGAGGCATGAAAGATATGAATTAGATTTAGCATTCCCTTATGACAGTTGCCTGTTTATGGATTAGCGAGAAAATAGGGTGAATATTTGGTGAAAGGAAGTTTAGGATGCTTAGTGAGTTTTTATTGTAATGCATTGTATTTATTTGACACTTTTACCGTACTAGGAACCCATGGATCAGGGGTTCTCATTTCGTATATATCTCTTGTTTTTCAGATACAGGTCTAGGTGCTCAGAAGTGAGCCGTGGTTCATCTGAGAGATGGCGAAGATCTTTATACTCTCTACTTTATATTTTCGCTTAGAATCTCTCCACCTTTATTTTGAAAAGCTTATATTATGTATTGAACTCTTTTGAACTTGCCTATAAAGGCTCTTATGTTTCTTTTGGGAGAGATTATGAGATACTGTTGTCAATTACTATTATAATGTACCCTAACCAACCTAAACTTCGCGTGTCGCGACTAGTGGCTATTTACTTATGTTATATGTCTATATATTGTCCTTCTCTTAATCTCTTTTATGCCTTTATCTGCATATCGTTTTCGACTTCACGCTTTAACTTTTAGTTGTTGATGCATGAGTGATACGACTTCGCGATTTTATTTTTACTCTTTTCAGACTTTTCGATTAATACTCCTTTCAATTATACTTATAATTATATATTAAAAATTCACCTGAGGGTCGTACCACCGTAATATCATTGACTTATGACTAGAGCATAAGGATTTGAATATTAAGGTGATACACTAGAAGGTAGATTGTCATTTTCAAATAAGTTAATAACTAGGAATTGGATAAACAACATATTGAGCGATAAAAGATATATTGTCTGAGTAAAATAAATAGATTTAATTGATTTCTTGAAAATATTCTATCATCCTCAATACACTACTAATTAAAATCCAAAATTTAAATAACAAATTTAAGGTACAATTATTAACAAATTTAACTCAATGGTGATTTTCAGTAACAAAATGATTTAGTTAAATAATTATTTGAGTTGAACAGCAACAAATTCAAAATTCAGCTAATGTTATCAATAACAAATTCATCTCAATAATTTTTCAACAACAAAAAAAAACTAACTCAGTGAATTTTAATCAACAAATTATTCAAGCTTCATATTCAGTAACAAATTCATGTCGGTGATTATTTTCAGCGACAAAGAGACTAATTCATTGATATTTGTAGCAACAAAATCAAAGATAGCAACAAAACAGAAAAGAAAAGAACAAGAAAATTTGTTGAAACTCACCAAATTGGGACCAACTTCCGATTGTGCAAAGGAAATTGACGGCGAAGAGGAAGCGCTAGGACCTGCTGCTTCTGTCGTCGGCGACAACGAGAACAAGAAAGGTACGTGATACCATGAGAGAGATCCAATATGAGAGAACGACGACAAATTTGACGATACTAGAGACAGTGACAGAGACTGAAACCGAGAGATGAAAGGAGTTTGGATGCCACAGTAGTGAACTACAATGACAGGAATGAGAGAGCTCCATCTTTAGTCTAGTACGTTGAGAGAAGAAGGTGAGAGTTTAGTGTTGCCAAACGACATGATTTTTAAAAATGAAAAAAAAAAACAAAAAAAAAATGATCCAATCCGAACTATGTAAATTGGCCAAATTGGCCAGATCCACCAGATTTAATAACTATTAAATATATTGCTGTTATTATAAAAAGTTAATTTTATTCTGATTTATTAAAAAAATAAAAAAATAATCAATCAATAATAATATTTCATGTAAATATCTTTAAAAAAAAAAACATTTTTTTGAGCCTTGTAAAAAAGTCGCTTTTTAATTTTCATATTGGGGAGGGAGGGGTGTTTTGTCCGTATATGGGGTGAGAGAGTGATTAACCTTGCTGTGGTGTCAGGAATGGGTGTATAGAAGGAAACGGACCCAGCGTTTCCCCCCCGCTGAGGAATCGGACCCAGCGATTCTCCATCAACACAGCAGTCGGACCCAGCGACTCCTCTCCACAGATCGGACCCAGGGATAGGAGGAAACGGACGGTCCGATTGGTGAAGCACTCCACGTGTCGCTCGCGAGCTCCTCCCCAGAACGGTGCCCCAGCAGCCAGCATACCCCTTTCCCTTTCCCCCACTCCCTCACTCCGAAACATCCTTGTCAAAGTGAAACCCCACCCCATTTCTTCAGCTGAGTTCATCCTCCTCCATACTTGTTCTTCAAAAACTTGCATGCAAGTGAATCTGTGGATATGGCTAAACGAATCAAGGCTAGAGATGTTGATCGTCCTGAACTTCACATTGTTAATTATTTGTCTAATCCTGATTATGTAAGTTAAATTTTTTAATTACTTGCAAATTTCTGTATTTTAATTAAAGTTTGTAGGAATTTTTTTGTATTTTATGGTTAAATGTTGCAGTTAAGTAGATAGATGTATATGTTCATTGTTACAGATTTTGTAAGAATTTTTTGATAGGGGTATTAGAATTTTTAATTAGTTAATATAAAATCTGATTATTAGTAGTTTTAAAATTTTAATGTTAGCAAAATTTTTAATTTTTTGTTATTATGTTTAGATATTGTTAGTTAATTGGAAAATATGTTGAAAAAAATTTTGTTGGACGGTTATTTTGATTAATGAATAAATTTTGATGATTAAAGTTATAAATTGAATTATGATTGTAAATTGTTTGTTATTATTATGTATACATGCTGTTAGTTAGTTAGTTGGAGGAAATGTAAGATATTATTGTTGGAAATTATATATTTAGGATTTATTATAGTTTTTTGTTGGAGAATATGTTAGAACTGTTTTTGTAATAGGAGTAGATATTGTAGTTTAGTAACTAACTTTTGTGATCAAGGTTGGAAATTATAATTATGATTTTGTAATAGATTTAGAATTTGGAGTTTAGAGTAACGTAATTTACTTTTGTTATTAATTTAAGAATTTATAAGAATTATAAGAAAGGTAAATTATAAGAATTCAATTATAAATAAACTAAGAATACTAAAGTAACCTTAATTTTGTATGTTGTTAGTTAGACAATGTTGTTCATATGTTGTTAGTGAATAGCTGAGAAGTTATAATTAATTAGTAAATTATTATGATTAATTTTAGGAAATTATAATTATAGGAATTACGATAACCTTTTGAAGTTATGTTTACATGCTGTAGTCTGATAATTTGTTAGTTATTTTTTAGTAATTGGGCTAGAAATTATGAATAATCGATGAAGTAGTAAGATTAATTTAAGTTGTAAATTAGTAATCATTCATGATTTGACTAGGAACATGTTATGTTTTTTCAGAGTTCACGGATGATGACATGTGACCACCCACTGCCTCCCGATCGGTACCATCCAAGCGTAGAGGATCATTTACGGGTAACTGGGTTTTATCATGCCTCTCAGATTGGAGTAGTCCAAGGACAGAAAGCATTGATAAATGCTTTAGTTGAGAGGTGGCGGCCGGAAACACACACCTTCCACCTTCCGATTGGTGAGTGCACAGTTACCCTTGAGGATGTAGCTGTTATTTTGGGCCTCCCGACGAACGGCCTTCCGGTTACGGGGATGACCTTGAGCAGCTTTGAAGCACTGGAGGGTGAGTGTTTCCATCAGTTTGGGGTTGCACCGAGAAAGGCCGACTGCAGAGGGAGCGGCATAAAATTGACATGGCTTAGGAGTGTAAAAGAACGTATACAACTGACTGACGAAAACAGTATGCAGAGGTACGTCAAGTGCCACATTATGTTGTTATTGGGTACTATATTACTTGGAGACAAGTCAGGGGCATCTGTGCACTGGAAGTTTCTGCCTTTGCTCCGGGATTTTCATAGTATCAGTAATTTTAGTTGGGGATCGGCATGTTTGGCGCACCTATACCGGTCATTATGCCGTGCCTCTCGTTTTGATTGTAAAGAAATCGATGGTCCGTTAACACTGCTGTTAGGTTGGTTTTGGATCCGCCTACCGTATCTTGCGCCCCCTACTAGGGAACCACACAGTTTTCCGCTTGCAAACAGGTAACATTGTCAAGTTACTTGTTATGTTCATAATTCTATTTAAGATGTGATAGTAACATAAATAATTTCAGGTGGCGTAACTGGGAGCGTGGTGACAATCGGTATAGATATCTTAGTCTCGCCCACTTTAGGGAGGCGTTAGATGAGGTTCAGGAAGGGCAGGTGTGTTTTTAATAGAAAATATTTCTCTTCAATTGAGGTTGATTGTTATTCATGTAGCCAATGAAGAACCGGTTTCACATTCAATTCCACCTCCACCTCCACCTCCAGCTTCCCAAGAACAATTTCAGGCCTCGGTACCATATCATGTTCAGACACAATATACCCCGTCATACCCAATAGATCAACAATGCTGGAGTACTCCACAATGGGATGCTGGAGAGGTTGCTTCTTTTAGCCAGTTGCTTGGCTTCATGGCTGCGGATGCAGGGCAGTCACAATTTGGCCATCAACCTGAGTTTATGCCCGGGAGATATTCTTTGGACGCGAGGATTCCATGCCACACTGCCTCAGTTGCTTCTGGAGGTTTGGAAACTGGAGATTCCAGTAGAAGTGAAGGCGGTCGGGGGATCTTTACTAGCAGGAACCTACGGCGTGTATCAATGGGTCAGATTGAAGAAAATGCCGGGTTAGGTGAGCATGAAACCGATCAGTATCTCGTGGAAGAACCGGATGATGAGGAGACGGATGAGGATCAAGAGGAGAGCGAGGAGGACGAGATGGATGAGGATGAAGAATCCCGCAACAATGCTCCTGATGATGCGGATGATGCAGGTCCGACTTTATGATTATGTCAACTGGCTTGTTGCTTTCTTTCTTTTTTTGCCTTTTTATCCCGTGTTTGCATCATATTGGATAGTCTCTTTCATTAAATTATGTACAGGTGAGACAGGTAAACATTACAATCTCAGGGTGGACCCGCCACGTCGGAGCGCTAATCGATACACCCCATCCATGTTCAAGAAGGCCAAGAAGAAATGCAAGAACATCCTCGAGAACATAAAGTGGGCAACAAGAAAGTAGCTATGTGTCTATGTTGAGTACTTGTATTTTGAATTTAATGTTGTGTATCTATGTTGAATACTTGTATGTTGTTATTAATGTTGTGTATCTATGTTGAATACTTGTATTCTGAAGTTAATGTTATGTTTATGTTTTGGAAAGTACTTGTATTTTGGAAGTTAATAAGACAGGTTATGAGAAACATGGGTGAACTTATAACTACAACAAAAATAATAAGTCATTTGCTAAAGAATAATAACATATAATTTAATTTGCAAAAATGTTGGTAACAAGTTTCCTAGCCTGGTGGCAGCACGTCCCTTTTATTATGGTGCACGGATGCGGGTTCGAACCTCAGCTGCATCATTTTGAGGAAATATTTAATTGTTCCGGTTCGGTCGACCCGGTTTCTACCGGTTTAATCGGACCGGATTCTGTTAAGAGTGTTTTTTTTTTTTAAACATATCATTAATATGTATAAATTAATATTATTTTTTTTTTTTGTGTTCAACATATTTAATCCTTCTTAAATTAATTACGGTTTATTTATGCATATCATTAATAAAATAAATATTAAACTTTCTTTAATATCTATAAATTAATATTTTTTGTTTTACTTTAGTTAGTGATTAATTATATGATATGAATTAATATTAATATATATTTAAATAGCGTAACAGATACTAAGTAATTGATTTTTTAGAAAATAAGTTAATTTCATATCTAAGGTCATAAAGAAGTCTCAGGTCTCGTAAAGAAGTTTCTTCAAATAACAATGTCACGATAAACATAAACAAACGCGTAAAAATAAACAAGCAAATGACATAACCTAGTACAATTAAACATGATAGGCATAAAACTACTATCCTGGGTTACTCGGACCTACACCAGATGACCGACGGCATCTACTTCGGCTGTGTCCCTCGACTCCACATAGCCGACAACGCCTAGGAGCACGTAACATACGTGTGTCCATTTCGTTCAAGAAACGTGTCATCCTCGGGCGGCCTTTGTTCGCCCGTCTCATGTTTGGATTCGGGACAAATCGAGGGCCGCTGTACACAGGCCACATAGTGGGATTGCCTAGTGGCCGAAACCTAGCTCGGTAAACCCTCCGAACTTGGTCCATCTTGTAAACTTCGTGGACGTACACTTGCCAATCCAGTCGCTGATTCGCACAACATGCAAAAACATGTCGACAGGGAATCCGATCCACCTGAAACTCACCACAGTCACAGCGTTGATGACGGAGATCGACGGCATACTCAGTTCCAGCTGGCATCTCACGAACCTCGAAGACCTCATTCATCCTATCGAAGCAATTAACCTGGATGTTAGAACTTGCAAGTTGATTGGCATTCAGTTTCGACGTGACAACCTCAGAAAAAACATGTCCAGCTGTTATCCGCGACTCCGCCTCGCCTCTTTTTCTAGTGAACAACTCGTTAAGCCTGTAGAATGTGGCTTTAACAAGTGCAGTTATAGGAAGATTGCGTGCCCCCTTCAACACGGAGTTGATGCATTCCACTAGGTTTGTCGTCATGTGACCCCAGCGGTAGCCACCGTCATACGCCAACGCGTACTGTTCGCGTGGGATTCGGTTCAGCCAGTTGGTATATGCCTCGCCCCGTTCACGTAAACGCTGGTAGCGCTGTTCGTACTCGCGCACCGTCCTCGAATAACCTGGACAACAATCAAGGCCACACAAGAGAAGAATTCATGAGAAAATCTGCTACAAGGTAACTCGGTTAATAAGGAAATTATAGTTAGTTAACATTTACCTATATTGACCACAAGTTTTTGCAGGTACGGTGCCTTGAACTTTCTCAAGAAGTTCGACTCTATATGCCTGATGCAAAACATGTGGAATGCTCTCGGGGGCGACCAAGCTCCGTTGCTCCGGGCAATAGCTGCATTGATGGATTCGTGCCTGTCAGAAATCAGTCCCACCCCATCCCTAGTCACAACATGTTGTCGCAGGTTACTAAGGAAAAAGTGCCATGCATCAGAAGTCTCCCCCTCCACAATTGCAAACGCAATAGGGACGATATTATTGTTACCATCCTGTGAAACGGCGACCAACAAACAACCCTTATACTTTCCGTACAAGTGAGTCCCATCAACCTGGACAACTGGCTTGCAGTGTCTGAACGCTCTAATGCAGGGGTAATAACTCCAGAAGACTCTATGCAATACCCGGATATCAGTTACTTCCTCATCACCTTGATATGCAGACATAGTCTCGTAATGGACGATTGCTGATGGCTCCTTGTTACACATGGCTTGAAACCATATAGGCAAAGCTTCATATGATGCTTCCCAACCGCCAAATATTTTTTCCACTGCTTTTTGTTTCGCCAGCCATGCCTTCCGATAGCTAACGGTGTAATTGAACTTCGACTGCACTTCTGCAATAACTGATTTCACCTTTAGCGACGGGTCAGCCTCAACCAACGGCTTTATTGCTTCCGCAATTGTGTTCGAATCCAGCTTCGAATGATCCTGAGAAATAGTGGCTCTAGTACAAGTGTGAGAACCGTTGTACCTCCTTATAACCCAACAATACTTTCTGCTGATCATGCTAACCCTGATAAGCCAATCACACCCTGATCCATACTGTGTACACTTCGCATAGAAGGTCAACGGCTCCGACTCATACACACGGTAGTCTACGCCTCTTCGGATGGTATAATCCTTCACCGCCTTCAATACAGCTTCCCTAGAACTGAATTCCATTCCGATTGCAAATTCACCATCTGCGACCATAGGAATTTCTGCCACAACGACAGCCAAATCAAAATAATTTAAGGCAAATACATTTAATAACTTAAAGACTACGCCAATGCTCCATATCCCCATCAATATCAATATTATTCCTATCTATCATGTTGTCATACCACTTTTCAAATCCTACAAACATAAACACATCAAAAACTTTGGACGAATGCACAGAAATTAATTTTCACGTCACTTATATTCTTATTTACATCTATCAACATAGATTATTTCCCAAAGTCTACTACTTTCTACATTTATATTTAATACGTACCGGCACTCATATATTCCGGAAATTCCGGCGCATGCATGGCTTCCAAGTCCAGAGCCTGCATGAAGGACGGCTCCTCAAAGGGATCTTCGTTTGCAAGTGCATGTGCAACGTCTCCCACATTTGGAGCCTCCACCCCGTCACCTTGATCTTCTTCTCCTTCTGGAGCAACTGCTTCGTAATTGCTTTCAAACTCTTCCTCACTGTCACTATTATATTCTTCCTCTTCAATATTTCGGTCAGCTTCAGATTGTTCGAACTCAACGTACAACTCTATCACCGATATCTGACCGCGACTTTCAAAATACATTGAAAACATCTCATGCATACTCGCTTCGTCGGTTACATACTTGGTTTGATACTGCACGAAACCGCCAAATACCGGTATGGGATATCTATATACCATACATGATATTTTTTTGGATATCTGAAAACCTATCCTCTCACAAATCACACCTTTCAGCTCCTCAAATGAGATCGTGAACGGAATAACAATATCTAACGGCTTCTCACAACTAAATCTCACTCCTTCAGGTGTTTGTAATAGAATCTGACCAAAATAATATACTCTAACTGTAACTCTATCAACCATTTTTCATACTCTCATACATAAATATCTAGTAAACTCTCATTTATTCTTGAAGTTCAAATAAAATCACAAAGACGATGACAAGTAGAAGAGAAGAGAAACAGCAGCAGGAAGAAGGGAAGAAGACGCCGAAGAACATACACTAATCACTTATGAAGAGTGGATCCGAGTTTCCAACACACACCCACATATATATATATATACAAATCGGACCCCCCGAATCACACAAAAAAATTTTTTTTTCATCAACCATCCAATCGGACCCAGCGACTCCCTTGGAAAAAAAATTTTTTTCCTTTCAACCCACAAAACGGACCCAGCGACTCCGTCGAAAAAAAAAATAAAAAAAAACTTGCGCCAAACGGACCCACCGAGTCCATGTCTACAAAAAAAAAAAAAAACAAAAACCCCCCTAACGTACCCTCCGATTCCCCTTTCTTGCAAAAAAAAAAAATTGTTAACATTGGAATCGGTCCCAACGATCCTAATCTAAATTCAACTTTCTCTCCCGCGCAGCCCAATCGCTGGGTCCGATTCCCCCCCTGCCATGGATCAGAAAATGCTGCCCCACACCCATGTCTAACACCCCTATATCCCATTTCTCTGCACAACTCCTCACCAATGCCAATATTGAAAAAACTGAGCCTAAAAAAGTACGAATACAATATATCCAACTTGAATTCCGCAGGGAAGGAACTAACAGAAACTAAGTAGAGAAAGAAGCTAATTAATCCCTGAAGCTAATATACAAACTTAGAAAGATTGTTGGGTTGGAAACTACAAATTACAAGGCGGCAAATGGATCGTCGACCCACTTCCTATGGTGGTCGGTGGAGAAAGGTGAGCTGAAAAAGGAGCCCACAGCGGCTCGGACCTTGTTGACCCTTCTCCGGTGACGAATTCGCCGCAGAACCACTTCTTTATCCATATTCCCAGGCTTCTGGTTCTCACTTGGTTTCAAGAACAATTTGCTTGTCACAGTGGGCACCGACTCTTCCTTCTCGAATTCTGCTTCACCTTCCTCTCTGCCCTTGCTCACTTCAACTTTCTTGTCGTTGGAAGACATTTCTTGTTTTCTCTCGTTGTTTCTCTAAGTAGTGTAGTAGTAGTAGTACGGAAACTGATTCAAATTGCTAGCTATAATATTTTGGGGTTTAGAAGTGTTTGGTTACTTATATAGATGGTACGGGTGGGGGTGGCATGTGTGATGTGGCACCTTCTTTTGGGAATTACATGGTTGATTTTATCTTTTGAGAAAAAGGAAAATATAAAAATGAAATGCATGGGGGACATGGGGCGGTGGGATGCCATTCGAGGTGCAATCAAGAATCAGAGTGCCACAGATACCCATATTCTCCCCTGGTTTCTGCAAGTCTCTGGTTTCACATTTTTTTTTTTTTTTTGTGAGCGGAGGTTTCACATCATTTAAGCAGAATCAGATTCCATTAACAATAAACAATTGAGAGTGCCCTTTAAAATAATTTTTTCAAAGGCCTCAGACTTCATATTGGGCTCTATGACCCAAATTTTGGCTTCAGTTCGTCTGGCTTAGTTATAACACCCCGACAGAAAAAAAAGGTTGAACCGTTAGCCCAAAAAAAACTTGTATCATGAGTACGACTAAAAGGTGAAACGTACAACTTACAGGGTGTGTCCTGACGAAAAACAAAAACAAAAAACAACTTACTAGGGTGTGGCAATATTAGCCTGTTCCAAAAAAGAAGTAGATTAGTTACGGTTTATATCTATAACAAAAAAAAAAAAGTTACGGTTTATATCAAAAAAAATTATTAGTAATTACAAATTATATGATAATTAATTTTTTTCTTTACTAATTCCTTTAAAATGATAAAATTTGGAAGAAGTAAGAGGATAGGTTAGCTATGGAGGGTGATATGAATCCAACAAATTAAAGGTTCTAGTGAGATTTAGTGTGTGTTTGGATTATAGTTTGCAAAACGGGAGTTTGCATAAAATTAATTTTACAAATTTGATTTTGATCAAAAGTAAGTTTGTGTTAAAATGATTTATGTTAGGTAATTTTTGTATCAAAATGGATTATAGTAAAATAAATGTTGTTTGACTTATACCACTCAAAATCACTTTTAGATAAAAAATTACTAAAATGGACATCAATTTAAATTTTTTTTATATTATCCTATTATTTTAATTTAGATATTTAAATATATCTTATTAGTTAATTTTATAATAAAATTAATATTTACTTACTAAAATAAAAATAACATATAAAAATGGATAAAATAATTTTTAAATAAAAATAAAAAATATAAATTATATATATATAAGAATATTTAATCAAATATGTTACATTTTCTAAGTATTAAATGTTACTTTAGTATTTTTTACATCGTACTCTTATTTTAGTACTCTCAATAATCTTATTCTTAATATTAATTTGAAATCCAACGTGATTAATTTTTTATTTAATTTATCTTTTTTAATGGAATCATAATCTATATTATAAAAAATTATACTAAAATATAGTATACGAGAATTACAATTATAAAAGAGAATACTGAAAATAATAAAAAAAATTAAATATTTACTTTATAGTGATTGAAACAAATCTAAAAATTCTTGATAATCTTTTTATATAATATATTTTTAGTATTTTTGGTATTTGTTTTTTAGTATGTTATAATTTTTTACTATTATTGTTATTTACAGTTAATTTTTTGTTTAATTTTATTTTACCTAATAGAATTAATAAATTAAATTATAAAAAGATAATAACAAATATAATACACAAAAATTACAATTATAAAAGTGTACAATGTCAAACAAATAGTTAAAAAAATAAAAATAATAAATAATAGAAAATAGAACTCATATAAATAGAAATAACAAGAATTTTATAAATAATACAATAACATATATAAAGGATAAAGTTGATAAAAAATAAATAAATTATTAGTATTTATGGCTAAAAGCCAATTAAAAAAACACAAAAACTACAAAATTTACCAAACCAAAAATTGAAACTTTCAAAAAATTTAAATGTGCTTCTTCCCTTCAACGGATTTCCAAACACACCCTTATTCGGACAAATTAAAGAAAGAACGAATGCTATCATAGTCACAGTCACAAAAGAACAAGTTAGAGTAAGGAGGCATGAGGCACTGTCGGTAGCAGTGACGTTGGTTTTGATGACTTATAGATTCGATGAAAACTTGCTTTATGTTGTTTTGTCTTTTGTTTTAAAGAGGTGGTTTTGTCAAGTATTTACAAGATGCACTAATTAAACTCTTTAGGTTGACATCAAATTAGAATATGTTCTAACAATGATAACAATAATAATAATATTAATAACAATACTATGCTGTGCATTAAACTTTTAGGACTCTGTATTAGAGATGTCACAGGAATCAACATATTATTATTAATGGTGACTTTACACATGAAATTAAATAGTCACTTATTAATAATTTATAACTGACAATATTTAACAGAAAACAGCAAATGAAGTAGTATTTTTCTCATAAATTTTGTTGTGCTTTCCTTCGATCTTAAACATAAGCTTGGGTAGAGAGACGTGGTGTAAGAATTACTTTGAGCGGATTGGCTCTGACACTGGTTATCCCAACACGTTCAACCATATCAACTGGTTTTCCATCGGCTGTTACAATGTCAAACCCATGCAGCACATTAGCAAGTGTTAACTGCACCATTTGAAGACCAAATGACATTCCAGGACACATTCTTCTTCCTGCGCCAAATGGAATCAATTCAAAGTGCTGACCCTTAAGTTCAATGTCTTTGTGAGTTGTTAGAAATCTCTCCGGTCGAAACTCTAATGGATCAGGATATAAAGCAGGATCTCGTTGCATTTTTGAAATATTAGTCCAAAGTTGTGTGCCAGCAGGGATATGGTATCCACCCACCACACAATCATCCATGGATTCGTGAGGCAAATTGAGCACCACAGGCGGGTACAAGCGGAATGTTTCTTTGACAATGGCTTGAAGATACACAAGATTGTCTAGATCCGTTTCTATCACCATTCTATTAGCTCCTATATGTGTGTCTAATTCATGAACAGCTTTATTTAGAACTTGGCGATTATTCAAAAGTAAAGCAAGAGCCCAACTAAGTGTCCCTGTCGTGGTGTCTGTACCAGCCAAAATTAATGTCTGCAAAGAAATTACAAAGAAGCATGTTATTATCACTACGATAGATAGATCGATGTTGGTAAAACGAAATAGGTAGGTACCAGTCATTAGGAGTGTTCATAAAATAATCAAATTGTGATTAATCAATTAAAAAATTATAACTATATTTTGGTTAACTAATCTAATAAAATAATTTTAAAAATTATATTTATATTATTAAAAAATAATTAATTAAAATTATATTTTAAAAATTAATTTTTAATCGGTTAACCAAAATTAAAATTAAATTTTATACAATTTTTATTTTTAAATTGATTAATCTAATTTTTTTTATATAAAAAACTAATTTTTAAATTTTTTAATCTATATTTTTAATTAATCTAAAAACAGATTTAATTTTTAAATTAACCAAAGCATGATCAGCCTACCAGACATGTAGCTTTGATTAGAGTATCAACGTCCTGACCGTCGAAGCCTTGATCGATACTGGAAATAAGCTTGTCCATGTAATCAGGCTCTGCGCCATGATTTCTGCTAAGTCTGTGTTCTTCTAAGCAGTTCTGAACAAATTCATCCAACTCTTTCGCCGTTTTCTTCATGGCCTTCTCTCCCCCATCCAAATCCAACCATCTCAACCACGGAATTGAATCAGCAACCACAAACGACGCACCGAGATCAAAGAAATCCCTCAGCGCTTTCCGGATTCGTTCGTTCTCTTCACTGTAACCGGTGAAACGCTTTCCCATCACCAACCTGAACATCACGTTTAGGGTAATCTCGCCAAACCATTTATCCATCTCCGTAACCGCCATACTCTTGTTGTTGCTATTATTGTAACTATCGTTCATTGCGGTTTTCACCTCCGATAACATCACGTGACTGTTCATATGTATCTTGTGGCCGGTGAGGACTTCCAAGATGGCCGTCTTGCGGAGGTTACGCCAACTGGGGCCATAGGATTTGAACGAAAATATGGCATAGTCGTACCCTAGAACTTCAAAGGCTATCATTTTAGGGCGGCCAGCGAAAGCTTTGTCGTTCACAGTGAAGCACTCTTTAGCTATCTCGCTGTTGCTCACGACTAATAAATTCTTGCGGCCGATGCTTATGGTGAAGATGGGTCCATATTTGTCGGCCATGTTGCCCAAGGTGATGTGCGGTGGCTGTGGGCCACCTAAGAGGTGGAGGTGCCCAATTAGCGGCCTTGCTCCACCAGCTTTTGGTGGTGCTTTTCTTGCTCGGGCTTTGTGGATGTGCCTGCTTCTTGATTGAAATGAAAGAGCAAAGAGAGAGAAGAATAGCAGAGCCATGGTGAATATGGCTGGTTGGGAGAGGAGGTTTTCGAAGTCCATGGTGTTGATTCGAAATTGAAGATATTACTCTCCTTTATGATGATTACGCTCTATGTTAATTGGTGCAGAATAATGTATGAGCTTCTTGATATACAATTATACATATAAATACTGTATTTCCGCAAATCGATATGGAAAACGTTAGGGATCAAATATAATAAATTTTAATAGTATTCTAATATTTATCAACCGGAATATATTGAAGCAACTTGCTCTTTGTCAATAGTGTTCGGTGTCAACCAGCTCTTCTTCCTAGTTTATTATTATTATATGACGTGCAGTGTAATTAATAATGTTTCGCATGTTTCGATGATGAAAAATGGGAACGGCTAAACTGAATTCAACAATGATGTATTTATTGAATAAGCCGTACTTATATATGTTATTGATAAAAATTAAAAGGTAATATAAAAAAGAATATTGATAAATTTTTATAAATATAGAATATTTTTTTAAATGATAATATTTTAATACACAATATATTAAATGGAAATAAAAATTTTTATTTTTAAATAATTAAATATAAAATATATGAATATTTTATATTTATTAAAATTAATTATTATGCAAAATTTTTATAATATTAAAAAGTTATATTAAATTAATATTTTAAACTATAACAAAATAATATAAAATAATTAAAATTTTATTTTATATTACTTGATAAATAATTAGATTATTATATTTAAAATGTATTAATTAACTATTTTTATTAAAAATATTATTAAATAATATAATTTTTTATAAAAATATTTTAAAAATATAATTTATTTAAAATATTATATATAATACATGAAAATATTAACTTTCTTATTTTTTTAAAATTTTTTTAGAAAAAAATAATAAATAATATAATTTTAAATATATACCTAAATAAAAATTTTAATATTTTCATGTATTATATATAACTTTTTAAATAAATTTTACTTTTATAGTTTTACAAATATTTTGATAAAAAATTATATGATAAAATAATATATTTAACAAAATAATTAGTTAATAAATTTTAAATATAATAATTTAATTATTTGTCAAATAATATAAAATAAATTTTAATTATTTTATATTTTTATATTGTAGTTTAAAATATCATTTTAATATTATAAAAAAAATTTCATAATAATTAATCTTAATAAATAAAAAAAACTTATATTTTTTATTTATTTATTTCATATTTTTTAGAACAAAAAATTTTTACTTTTATATAGTAAAATATTTGATAATCTTATATATATATATATATATATATATATATATATATATATATATATATATATATATGGCGGGTGGCAAAACGGGTCGAGTCCGTCGGACCGACCCGTCGAACCCGCTAAAAGATGTAGGTCGAGTTAGGATTTGTAAACTTCTAAATTAAAAAAATTTGCCAAACCTGCAAAATTTTTTTATAATATTAAAAAATTATATTAAAATGATATTTTAAATTGATATACAGTAACAGATTCAATATATTTTCTGATTTCAATGTTATTATATGATTATAATTATTTAATATAAAAAAAGTTTACTAGATAGTATATATATTAGGGGTGGTAATGCGGGCCGCCCCGTCCCGCCCCGCCTAGGCCTGCATCATAAGTAGGTTGGGTCGGCCCGCCCCGCCAACTAAAATGGGTACAAAATGTTACCGTTTGACTGTGTTTTTTTAAAAAAAATAAAATTAATTAAAATTAACTAAAAAATAATAATTAAAAAATTAAATACAAATAAAAAATAGTCAAATTATAATAGAATTTTTTACTCACTTTTTTTAAAATTTTTAACATCAATAAATTTTTTCCAAATAATATTTGTCAATAGAACCATCTTTATTTTAAAAAATAAGTCATATAATTTGAACATATATACGAAATTGTAAAATAAAATAAATAAAGTCACATAATTAGAACATATATACATAATTTGGTTAATTTTTTTAATTTGACAGGTTTCAAATTCTAGCCCGACCCACTTTTTTTAGCAGGTTCGGCGGATATATATATATATATATAAAAGAAGATTATCACATATTTTATTATATAAAAATAAAAATTTTTTATTCTAAAAAATATAAAATAAATAAATACAAAAATATAAGTTTTTTATTCATTGAGATTAATTATTATAAAAAAATTTTAATAATATTAAAATAATATTTTAAATTACAACATAAAAATATAAAATAAATAAAATTTATTTTATATTACTTAACAAATAATTAAATTATTATATTTAAAATTTATTAACTAATTACTTTGTTAAATATATTATATAATATAATTTTTTATTAAAATATTTGTAAAAGTAAAATTTATTTAAAACGTTATATATAATCCATGAAAATATTAATTTTTTTATTTAGATATGTATTTAAAATTATATTATTTATTCTATTTTTTTAATAAAAATTAAAAAAAATTAATATTTTTATGTATTATATATAATATTTTAAATAAATTTTAGTTTTAAAATATTTTTATGAAAAATTATATTATATAATAATATCTTTAATAAAAGTAGTTAGTTAATAAATTTTGAATATAATAATCTAATTATTTATCAAGTAATATAAAATAAAATTTTAATTATTTTATATTTTTATGTTACAGTTTAAAATATTATTTTAATATAATTTTTTAATATTATAAAAAAGTTTTGCATAATAATTAATTTTATTAAATAAAAACTACTCATATATTTTATATTTATATATTTTATATTTAATTATTTAAGAATACAAGATTTTATTATTATTTAAAATATTGTGTATTAAAATATTGTCATTTAAAGTATTTATTTATGTACTAGCATATTCTATATTTATTAGAATCCATCAATGCTCTTCTTTTATATTAGCCTTTGATTTTCATCTAATAAAATCTAATGGCCTATATAAATTTGACTTATTTAATAAGCACATAATTATTGAGCTGGTTTTAGACATACCCAAAGAGTATAGAAAACAATGGTATTTGTGAACAATAAATTAAAAAATAAATTATTAATTAACTATTTAATTTTAAAATTTTAAATTTAAAAAATTAAAATTAATATTTAAAGGCATTTACATTACTTACAATTCTTTTTCATTTTATCATAACCTCTAATACATATCTAAAATTTGTCATCATTATTTTCCAATTCTCACTTGCACTGCTGCATCCCGCCAGCCGTACCAATGCCGCCGACACCGCCGCCGAAGTGTCACTTGGCGCCACCTTTCTTTCGTAACAATAATCGGTTCCAAGTCATATGAACTTAGATGTATATCATCGATACATATCTCCTTACTAGAAACAGGCTTAGCAAATTCATGAGAATCATACCTAGAAGTTAGAGTCAACAATTATCATCATCATTATAGAATACAGATGAAAACACTAATATAAAAATACCTCATCAAGCCTTACCTTATTAACCTGTCCCCATCGGCCTCTGAGATCAGAGGGTAAAGGGCTATGCTGGAAATCAACCTTTAACCGAAGGATTACCAACAAATGACTAGACAGAAATCTCCAATTGGCGTGTTGCATAGCAACGGCAGCTGCGCCATGAAACCACGAAGCACTGCAACCACAGTTAATGCCATGATTGCGTTGTTTCAACATGGCCTTTCAGTGAAGTTATTTTAATAGCTAGTTTAGAATGATCATTTTAGTTGATATACAGATGATTATTTTAATTCTTAGGTGGATAATTATTTTGATTTGATCGAATTTAATTATATATAATTAAAATATACTGGATATTTAATTTATTAGGTATGTAGATGATTATTTTTAACTTTAAGTAAGCGACGTCGGTGGCAATATGTGGCCAGCCAAACAGTGACGGTGAAGTGTGATGATTATTGATGAAAGTAGGGGGTGGGAGCCGGTTAAAAAAGAAAAGAGTATGAAAGTGAAATGTTTTGAATCCAATCAAGTGGCTGAGGTGTATACAAAATATTTTTCTGTATTTGCAGCAAATTTGGATGTAATACGAAGATATTTAGGTGTATTTTTATTCTAATAAGTTCTGCATGATTCAAAACTCTTCCTCTTCCTCCTCCTCATCTTCTACTACTACTTTTTTTTATCATCATCACCATCTTCTTTTTTTTTCTTATTCATCTTTTCATTTTTGTTTTACCTTCTCAAGTTTTTTCTTATTTTACTCTCTTAACAAGAATAAAAACAAAAAAATCAAACAAAGAAGGAGAAGAAGAAATACATAATGTTGCAAAATTACTTGGAAGATGATGAACTTACATTCATTTAACTAAAAGAAAAAAAGAAATAAGGAAAAAAGAAGAAGAAAAATGCAGCATTAGAGAAAATATTTTTCTGTATTTGTAGCAAATTTGGGTGTAACACGAAGATATTTGGGTGTTTTTTATTCTGATAAGTTCTGTATAATTCAAAACTCTTCCTTTTCCTCCTCCTCATCTTCTACTGCTTCTTCTTCTTTTTTTTATCATCATCACTATCTTCTTTCGCTTTTTTTTATTCATATCTTTTCCTTTTTGTTTTACCTTCTCAAGTTTCTTCTTGTTTTACTCTCTTAACAGAAATAAAAACAAAAAATCAAACAAAGAAGAAGAAGAAATACATAGTGCTGTAAAATTAATTGGAAGAGGATGAACTTATATTCATTTAACTAAAAGAAAGAAAGAAATAAGAAAAAGAAGAAGAAGAAAAAAATGCAGCATTAGAGGAAATATTTTTTTGTATTTGCAGTAAATTTGGGTGTAACACGAAGATATTTTGGTGTATTTTTATTCTGATAAGTTCAGTATAATTCAAAACTCTTTCTCTTCCTCCTTCTCATCTTCTACTTCTTCTTCTTTCTCATCTTCTTATTCTATTTTTTTATAATTCTTTTTGAGAGAAAAAATCAAACAAAAAAGAAAAAAATACATAATATTGTAAAATCAATAGAAAGAGGAGGAGGAAAAAAATGCAGCAACAATAAAAAGAACCACGATGAGGATGAAAACGCGACAAAGAAGAAGTAATTCGAAGAAAAATGAGGAGGAATGCAAAGAAGAAGGAGAAGAATAAGGAGAAGGAGAAGGAGAAGGAGCAGGAGAAAGAACGTGGAATACAAACGTTGAAAAAGAACCATTTCTCATTTTGCGCTATTTAAAGTTGAAGAAGCATATGTTTACACGCTCTTTAAATTGAGAGTTGTTTTTATTAGCCTTGACTGACTTGTATAGACTTGTATGTGTAACAAGCCTCTTTTTATTTTTTATATGTATTGAGTTAAATCTACCATTCGTTATTCACATTATTTAGATTTTCTATTGTCTCCTTAGCGAAGTTGTTCAATCATATATGATCGTGGATATATCTATCTCATTTAAATTATAGGTCCTTTACTGTTACCGTTTAAAACATTGAATCTTACAGGAATAAACGATTTAATTAGATCTCATGATTTAGCATAATTATTCAAATAACGATGTCTAAAATGTCTTTGTTTAAAGATATTTTTAAGTAATTAAAATTTAACACATTTAATCGATTAAATCGTATTATTTTTGTCAAAATTAGGTTAGACAAATTAATTTGACAAAAAAATGATAAATCAAATCTTGAACTGATCTAAATTAATATTATTTTTTTATAAAAAATTATTACATTACCATTATTTTAGAAAATAACTAAAATACTCTTATTATGTATATTAATTTTGAGAATCTTAAATTCTATCCCTTTATTTAATTTCTCTGTCATCATAGGATTAGAATTTAGAGTTTTCAAAATTAATATATATATATATATATATATATATATATATATATATATATAATAGGAGTATTTTAGTTATTTTTTATAATAAGGATATTGTAATTATTTTTTTATAAAAAAGTATTAATTTAGATCAGTTCAAAATTTAATTTATTATTTTTTCGGCTAAACTGATTTGTCTGGTCTAATTTTAATAAAAATAATACATTTTAATAAGGTATATATGTTGAATTTTAATTATTAAAAAATATCTTTAAAAAAGATGTTTTTAACAATTTTATTTGAGTGGTTCCTTTTAACTATAGATATTGTCTACGGACAGAAACCAAGCCATAGTGATGGGCTGAAAGCGTCACGATAGGATGAAAATAATGACTATGCTTTAAAAACGTGACAGTAAATCTATATCAAAGGCCATGTTTTTTTGGTAAAAAACATGGCCAAAAAATTAGCATGACAATTGATTCCAAAAGTGTATGTGGCCATAGAAAATTGATCATGACCAAACTGGTGACCTTTTGAAGAGCGTGGTAGTTACTCAAAAAACGTAGCCAGTTTATATGACCATGCCGTTTTCAAATTTTAGCATACTTTTAAAGCGTGATCAAAAACAAATTTTCTTGTAGTGTTAACTTAATATGATTAGAGTCCCGCTATGGAGACAATGAGATATTTATACAATATGTACAATGGACTGTTTATTTGACTCAATATGTATTAAAAATGTAAATTAAACATCATTATCCTTAATTTCTAGTTGCTTTTTGTGATATCTACCCCCAATTTATCCAAAATTCTTTCACATTAACCCTTCATTACCCACCATTACCTACCCTCCAAAAAATCTCACTGTTTGTTCCGCAGAAAAATCTCCTTTTTCCGCCGCCCCACTATGTGCACCGCTCTGTTTCTGCGCGACGTGTAGCCTCCGTTCTTGCCGACCGGAACTGTCGCGCTCCGCCTTCTCGCGCCAACGCCCTCGCCGGAAGAACCTCTGTCACTCCTCATGCGGCCGAACATCCGTGACCTACAACTGTCAGTGTCGCCGACGTGAGTTGCAGCCCCGAATCCTGCGCTCGCATCATCCCAGCACTGTTGCCTGGGTCTTGTTGAATTACTCGAAGAATAAACATTCGCGAAAACTGAGAAAGTAAACATCCAAAATCATACAAAAACGAACATCCAATGTGAACGTGTATAAATCATAACCAGCAATCATCCTCTACAATTAAGCACCCAAGAATAACCATCCACGTTCACAGAGAAAGTGAACATCCGACGACAGGAAGAAGACACAAACCGGCTGCGATGGAGGCGCCGGACGTCTGGGTTGCTGCGAGCTCGACTCACACAATATACGCGTCCTCCCTACGTACGGTGGCCTGTGCGGACGACGGCGCCAATTGGAAGAGTGTCAGCGCGATGTTCGACGGTGACTGATAACTGTGGCGGCACTGTACCGACTTTTGGTTCGAGAAGAGAATGAGAGAAGAGTTTACACCATATTGAGAGAGGGAGATATAATCCTAATTTGATTCTGACGGAAATCATGATTTGATTCAAATTTTAAATGAGAAACTACTCAAAATTAATTAATTGTCATAACTACTCAACATTAATTAATTGCCATAACTAACGGGAATCATGCTTTGATTCAAATTTTAAATTGAAAATTACTCAAAATTAATTAATTGCCTCTAATTTAATTCTAATTTTAATTTAACCCATTATACACATTGTATTTATACATTAGCTCCTCATACTTTTTCATATGATTAATATACACTTTAGTAAAATCAGATCATGCTATGATAAGAAGTTGTTGCACCATAATATCAAGTAACAGAAAGATTTTCTTTTTCAATACTAATGGCTAAAGTCTTAAAGAATGCAACAGCTATTTTACCTAAAAAAGCAAATTATTCCTACATTGAAGAAGATATCAAAGTCTGTATATAATAATTTGTTCAAGGAAAAAAGCAACTAATTTGAGCTAATTCAAATCATAACCATACAGCTTTTGCTGAAATTGTTTCTTCCTTCATATCGAGTGTGTTCAGTTTTTCTATTGTCGAGATTTACTTTATTATTATTCAATTGAAATATAAAGTACTAATTAAATACAATAAATATACATCAAAATTGGCATAATAATAATTATAAAAATTTTCAGTTATAAATTTTAAAATTTTATAACTTATACATATTAAGACTCTTATTACTATAATATTTGGTAAGAGTGTTTATGGTTGAGCTGGATTAGACCCGGATCCGACCCTAAAAGGACACCAGGTTTATTTTAACTTGGTCCAAAATAAACCGGATTAAACCAATATAAAATTAGTATACACAACTTTATAAATTTTACATACTAAAGTAATAAAACTTTACTTTTTAAAATTAAATTTAACAAATATTATATTATATTTGCAGCAAAATAAAGTATTTTAAAGCAAAAATGATATCTTATAATATAAAAAATATTAATTAGAGTATAGAAGTATAATATAATACTACTAATTTCACTCTAATATATATATATATATTTTTACTATAAAAAAACTTCATGTCGGACCAAGTGATCCGACCTGAAAATGGCACAGGGATAAAATAAGAAACCCGAATCCAGCAAATATGCCTTGGGTCTGGGACGGGTTTCGGGCCGGGACGGGTTTCGAACCGGGACGGTTCTTAAACACCCTTATTATTTGGTCTATTTATAAATGCTATATAAAACTACTTTTACTACACTTCATTTCTTAATCTTTCATTGACAAAAATTTCTCCAAGTAAGTTCGAACTTGGCATATTATTTTTACTAGATATATTTAAATATATCATGATATAAAATTAATTCATAATTTTATTTAATATTTTTTTGTATTTTTTATTATCAGTCATTTTTTCTAACACAAGTAAGTTTAAATTTAACATATCTTCTTATTAGATACATTTAAATATATCATTATTATAAATTTAATTCTTAATTTTATATTATATTTATGATGTTTTTCACTCTCATTCATTTTTTTCCTAACTTTTTTATTTAATTATTTGCAAACTAATACTAGATGACAAGATAAAATATGACAACGAAAAAAATATAAAAATAGAAGTAAGAAAAAAAGATATAATTTTATAAAACTCTAATATAAAAGTCTACGTCTTTTATAAAAATAAATAAATTTTAAATTTTAAAATAATAAACTATATTTTAATTTGTATTATATTTTAATAAAATAATTATATAAAATTATATATAAATTATTAAGTAAATATTTTGTAAAATATTTTTAATATAAAAATTTTAAATTTAATATTAATTTATATATTATCTAATTAATCTCTAAATAATAACCTATCTAACTTTCTAACTACACACCAAACTTAATGCTAACTAACTTAACCACTTATTCTAAGACTCTAACTAGTTAGCTATCAGATAGAACATTGCCATCCAATAAATATTTGTCTACCAAAAATAAATCACAACGTTTTTAATTTCCTTGAAATGACTGGGTTAAATATACGTCGAGGATTCTTTTCATGATCTTAAAAAAAAAATTTAGTTCTATACTTTGTATGTAGACTCCTATTGTTGAGTTTTAGATTTGAATTTAAGCATTAGCTTCAGGATGATTTATGTTTTTTAGAAAAATATTTAGTTTTAGTGTTGGTTTTGGATCATATACTTTTAGGTTGGATAATCATATATATTAAAGACTAATAAATAAAAAAGGTTGGATTGAGGCTTTCATATTATTATTTCATAATAACTTAATTATTTTTAATAAGAAATATTTAAGAATTGACAAAAAATTATTATTTTTAATTAGTATTTTTTAATTTAATAATTTAATAATATATTTTTAATTTATATTTTTAAATATTAATAATTAATTGTTGATAAAAAATAATAAATTTTATTAATTTTTTAATATTCTTCATTTTTAATTAATTCAATTTTTATCAAAGCGGACTCCGTAATTATTCAAAAAGATAAGTGCATACTATTGTGTATATGTATTTGGAAAATCATTATTAGATGCGTGCGTCATGTGTTGCATCTAATCTATACTATATTTTTCTCTGAAAAAATATATACTACTTTATTTGAATTACCATATGTTATTCAATAATGAGATTTATCAATGCAAGTTATTGTTATTGACTTGATGATAATTGATAAAAAGAATGATGATAGGTCATCTAATAATTAAGGAGCCACTCAAATAAAGACGCTTAAAACTTCTTTTTTTTAAAATATTTTTTAATAATTAAAATTCAATATGTATAATTAATTAAATCGTATTATTTTTGTCAAAATTAGATCAGATAAATTGATTTGGCCAAAAAATCAGTGAACTACTCCTTGAACCGATCTAAAGTAATATTTTTTTATAAAAATAACTACAATATCTCTATTATAAAAAATGACTAAAATATTCTGATAAGTTTGAAAAACTCTAAATTTAAATTGATGATGAACAAATATTATTAAAATAATTAATTACAAAATTATTAATTTGATCTTAATTCATACTTACTTAATTAATAATTTTGTTTGTGCAGATTTTTGTTGGGCCAAAAAGAAAAAAAATCAACAAGCCCAATGAGATGCTAACTTTCAGCCTTGTGCGAAATAATCATATGAATGTTGGTTGAATTGTTTTGTTAGTTGGGCAAGAATTTAATCATTACTATGAGCCCAAATTAATTTTGCTAGAAGCTAGCTTGCTTGGTCCGAAAACAAGAAAGAGAGAAAGCAAGAAATGCTTCTAACGGATCCCATTTTTCATCATATGGTGGATTTTAAAATTCTCTTTGCTTGAGTTAATTGCCTTAGAAACATGAAAGAGAAAATGTCAAAGTAATTTGATGGTATTTAGTGTAGTTTACACGCTACTATACAAGAAGCATGGGGAGTTGATCTTAATTAATTTATAACAGTCATTACTCTCATGCTTTGCTTTTTCTTTTTTCTCTCTCTACTCTTTTTTCTCTCTCGGGCACTTCACAGAGGAAAATATGGAAGCTTTAGCAAGCTATAAAGAAGAAGAAAGAGCTAGTAACAAGACCATTATAATGATGGCAAGAAAAAAAAACAAAAAGTATGTTGTGGCTGAGATCTTCACTAAAATAAGGTATGATTTGGTGAAGTAAGCTCATATTCTCCATACCAAAAAATGGAAGAAGAAGATTTCGGTAAGAGGAAGAAGATCCTTAGAGGCATGGCTTGTCTCTGCTTTTGATCAACCACCACAGGAGGTAGCTACAGTGGCTACGTGATAGAAGATGCAGAAGTTAGGGCAGATGAAGCCATCATACATCAAGAAGCATCAAGGGTTAGGAATCTTTCTTGGAGTGCAAGTCAAGATGGATGGCTCAGATTGATGAAGCTTGGTGCAAAGGAAAGACACAGAGATAATTGCATGTTGGTTTTAACATTCGGTTATCTCTTCTCTCTCTCTTGCCGAACCGGTTTTGCTTGAAGAAGAAGAAGTTTGGCTTGGTTCAACAACTTCAACTGTGGAGGCTTCCCCTTCAATGTAAGGGAGAACAGCCAGAGTTTGAAGCAAGGAGAGTAAGTGTAGAGTTCTCATAGCTATCCAAGCTAACAGAAGTTCTTCTCCTTCAATGTTTTCTATTTTGTAATTTTCTATTTAATTTTGTCTGTCTTGAGTCTCATGAAAAAAGGCAAACAGTGAGGTTTGTAAGTAAAAGCCATAGAGCGGAAAAAGGCAGAGTGCACAAAATTAAAAGAAAAAGCCATAGATGTCCTTAAAGGTCCTTTGTACATCTATGTTGTGTTTCATGATTCTGTGGGAATCTCTGATGAGTTTGGAAAACTCTTGTTTAAATTTTGATGATGAACAAACATTATTAAATATTTAATTACAAATTATTAATTTGATCTTAATTCATATTTGCTTAATTAATAATTTTGATTGTGCAGATTTTGTGTTGGGCCGAAAATGAAATTCTGGTTTAAGCCCAATTAGCCTTGCTACATACTTCTCATGATATGAAGCTGAATTATTAATTGGGCCAGAATAAATATTATTGATGCAAGCCCAAGTGAATGCTTTCTTATGTGCTCAATACTTGACCCAAACTTACCAGGAAAGCAAATGCTTTTAATGGGCCAAAATTCAATAGCCCAATGTTGATGAATGTTTCCATGCCTTATTCGAATCCATGAAGCAAATGAATTGCCTAAATGCTTCCAACGGATTCCACTTCATTATTTTGAAGGATTTCAAATTTAATTAATGCATTGGAAACATAAGAAAGAGAGAGAAGATTGATTTGATGGCCATTATGATGCTACACGCTACTCAATCAAAGGGAAGTAAAAGCAACCCATTCTAATTAATTTATTCAAACACACTTTGTTTTTCTTCATCCTCTCTCTTCTCTCTCATCTCTTTCTTCCTCTCTTCGGTTAATACACAGGAAACAATGGCTTCCTTGAAATCAAAATGGAGCTACCGAAGCAAGGGAATGACAAGCTACAAGTCCATCACAATGATGGCAAGAAAACAAAAAGTATGTAGTGGCTGAGATAATCACCAAATATGGTAAGATTTGGTGAGGTAATCTCGAATCCTTCATACACAAAAAGAAGGAAGAAGATTCGGCCAGTAGGAAAGATCCTTGGAGGCATGGCTCGTCTTTGATTCTGCTCAACCACCACAGGGAGTAGCTAGAGTGGCGAAGTGATGGTTGAAGGCAGAGATTGAAGCAGATGAAGTCATCATCATCATGAAGCATCAAGGGCCAGAAATCCATCTTGGAGAGGAAGCCAAGAATGGAGCGCTCGGATTGATGAAGAGTGATGACCAAGGAAGGACTAGAGGTATTTGCATGTTGGTTCTTGCATTAGTTACCTCTTCTCTCTGTGTGGCCGAACCGGTTTTTGTTGAAGGAAAAGAAGCTGAGCTCGGGTTTGTGTTCTAACTATGAAGGCTTCACTTCTCTATAAAAGAGGTGAACAGTCATGGTTTGATTAAAGGAGTAAGATTTGAGAGTGCAAGGCACAGAGTTCTCAGAGCTACCTAAGCTAGCAGTTCTCTTCTCCTTCAATATTTTCTGTTTAGTATTTTTCTGTTTAATTTTGTCATGTCTTGAGTCTCATGGAAAAAGGCAAACAGTGAGGTTTGTATGAAAAAGCCATAGAGCGGAAAAAGACAGAGAGTGCAAAATTAAAAGAAAAAGCCATAGATGTCTTAGAGTTCCTTTGTACATCTGTGTTGTGTTTCATGATTCTGTGGGAATCCCCTTGTAAGTTGGGTTAGCACTTTACAAGTTGTAATCTGGATGATTATAGTGAAATTCCATCATTGTTGTGATGGAGACTGGATGTAGGCTGCACTGCACTTAGCAGCTGAACCAGGATATATCTGGGTGTTATCTTCTCTCTCTTCCTACTTCAATTCTGTTTTTACTGTTCAGATGAAAAATCAAAAATGTCTCGTGTCAAGTGACGAGACAAAATGAAAATGTCTCGTGACTAGGGACGAGATAAAACAGAAAAGTCTCCTCTAAAATCCAGCAAGTGTCAGCAAGCAAAAAGGGGGCTAAGATTCAACCCCCCCTTCTCTTAGCCACTGAAACCATCAATTGGTATCAGAGCTTGGTCTCAAAGAGATCAAGCTTTGCAGCTTGGAGTAAAGATCCTCATGACAGAAAACAGTGGCGCAAACGTGGTGTCTTACAATCTGGTTGAAGGTCAATCAAGCAATAGACCTCCTTTTTTCAATGGGAAAAACTATACCTATTGGAAGGAGAGGATGAAGATATTTGTACAAGCCGTGGATTATAGACTTTGGAAGATCATCTTGGAAGGTCTTAAATTTCCAACTACCACAAATGCTCAAGGAGTAACCTCTCTTAAACCAGAAGCAAGCTGGACCGAGGAAGATAGGAAGAAGGTGGAGTTAAATGCCAAGGCAACCAATCTGCTCAATTGTGCTATCAGCTTTGAGGAGTATCGACGAGTATCACGATGCACAACGGCAAAGGAAATCTGGGACAAGTTGCAAATCACTCATGAAGGAACTACTCTTGTAAAGAAAACTCGGACGGACATGTTAAACAGGGAATATGAGATGTTTGCAATGAAGGAAGGAGAGTCCATTGATGAACTGTTTGAACGGTTCAATATCATCACTGTTGGCTTAGATGCTCTTGGAATCACACATTCAGAATCTGTGCTAGTGAGAAGAGTGTTGAGATGTCTCACAAAAGAGTGGGAAACAAAAGCTTTAATTATTTCTGAGAGTAGCAACTTAGATTCCATGACACTTGATGATTTGAGAGGAAATTTACTTGCTTTTGAAAACTCTTATTTGAAAAAAGATTCAAAAAAGAAAGGAATTGCCTTTTCTTCTGTAACTAACCCTCTGGATGATGAATCCAGTGATAACTCTTCTGAAAATGAGTTTGGTTGTTTGCAAAAAAATTCAGGAAAATGGCAAAGCTCAAAGGCAAAGGCGGCAGCTTGGTGCACGAAATTGCAATCACACTTTTGCAATCCCGCACAACTAACCAGCAAGTGCACTGGGTCGTCCAAGTAATACCTTGCGTGAGCAAGGGTCGATCCCACGGAGATTGTCGGCTTGAAGCAAGCTATGGTTATCTTGTAAATCTTAGTCAGGATATCAGAAATTATCAGGATTGATTGTGAAAAGCAAAAGAACATAAAATAGGTACTTGTTCAGCAGTAATGGAGAATAGGTTGAGGCTTTGGAGATGCTCCATCTTCTGAATCTCTGCTTTTCTACTGTCTTCTTCATCAAACACGCAAGGCTCCTTCCATGGCAAGCTGTATGTAGGGTTTCACCGTTGTCAGTGGTTACCTCCCATCCTCTCATTGGAAATGTTCAACGCACCCTGTCACGGCACGGCTATCCATCTGTCGGTTCTCAATCAGGCCGGAATAGAATCCAGTGATTCTTTTGCGTCTGTCACTAACGCCCCGCCTTCAGGAGTTTGAAGCTCGTCACAGTCATTCAATCATTGAATCCTACTCAGAATACCACAGACAAGGTTTAGACCTTCCGGATTCTCTTGAATGCCGCCATCAGTTCTAGCTTATACCACGAAGATTCTGGTTAAGGAATCCAAGAGATATCTACTCAATCTAAAGTAGAACAGAGGTGGTTGTCAGACACATGTTCATAGTCGAGAATGATGATGAGTGTCACGGATCATCACATTCATCCGGGTTAAGAGCAAGTGATATCTTAGAGTGGAAGCAAGCATGATTGAATAAGAAACAGTAGTAATTGCATTAATCCATCAAGACACAGCAGAGCTCCTCACCCCCAACCATGGGGTTTAGAGACTCATGCCGTGGAATGTACACAAAGAAACGTGTAAAAATGTCATGAGGTACTGATACAATGTCAAAAGATCCTATTAATAGTAAAACTAGTATCCTAAGGTTTACAGAAATGAGTAAATGACAGAAAAATCCACTTCCGGGCCCACTTGGTGTGTGCTTGGGCTGAGCAATGAAGCATTTTCGTGTAGAGACCTTTTCTGGAGTTAAACGCCAGCTTTCATGCCAGTTTGGGCGTTTAACTCCAAGTTTTATGCCAGTTCCGGCGTTTAACGCTGGAATTTCTGAGGCCGAATTGCTACGCCGGTTTGGGCCATCAAATCTTGGGTAAAGTATGGACTATCATATATTGCTGGAAAGCCCAGGATGTCTACTTTCCAACGCCGTTGAGAGCGCGCCAATTGGGCTTCTTTAGCTCCAGAAAATCTACTTCGAGTGCAGGGAGGTCAGAATCCAACAGCATCTGCAGTCCTTTTCAGTCTCTGAATCAGATTTTTGCTCAGAACCTTCAATTTCAGTCAGAAAATACCTGAAATCACAGAAAAACACACAAACTCATAGTAAAGTCCAGAAAAGTGAATTTTAACTAAAAACTAATAAAAATATAATAAAAACTAACTAAAAGATACTAAAAACATACTAAAAACAATGCCAAAAAGCGTATAAATTATCCGCTCATCACAACACTGGTAGCGCGAAATTGTGAACAATACTTTTTCACAACTCTCATAATCCCTGGTCATGAACTCCAAGAACTTGGTAGTTCAATTCCATGGCATTACACAACTTCGCACAACTAACCAGGAAGTGCACTGGGTCGTCCAAGTAATACCTTACGTGAGTAAGGGTCGATCCCACGGAGATTGTTAGCATTGAAGCAAGCTATGGTCATCTTGTAAATCTTAGTCAGGCAAACTCAAATGTATATGATGATGAACGAAAATAACATAAAAGATAAAGATAGTGATACTTATGTATATCATTGGTGTAAGAGCTTCAGACAAGCGTATGAAGATGCCTTCCCTTCCGTCTCTCTGCTTTCCTACTGCCTTCATCCAATCCTTCTTACTCCTTTCCATGGCAAGCTCGTGTAGGGTTTCACCGTTGTCAGTGGCTACCTCCCATCCTCGCAGTGAAAGCTAATGCTCACGCACTCTGTCACAGTGCGGCCAATCACCGGTTCGGTTTCCGCTCCTACTGGAATAGAATCCCTCTTTTGCGTCTGTCACTAACGCCCAGCAGGTTAGAGTTTGAAGCACGTCACAGTCATTCAATCATTGAATCCTACTCAGAATACCACAGACAAGGTTAGACCTTCCGGATTCTCTTGAATGCCGCCATCAGTTCTTGCCTATACCACGAAGACTCTGATCTCACGGAATGGCTGGCTCGTTTGTCAGGCAAGCACTCGGTTGTCAGGCGATCAACCATGCATCGTGCAATCAGAAATCCAAGAGATATTCACTAAGCCTCAGATGCGTGTAGAACAAGAGTGGTTGTCAGTCACTTTGTTCATGGGTGAGAATGGTGATGGGCGTCAATCATCACCTTCATCAAGTTGAAGAACAAGTGATATCTTGGACAAAGAACAAGTGGAATTGAATAGAAGAACAATAGTAGTTGCATTAATACTCGAGGTACAGCAGAGCTCCACACCTTAATCTATGGTGTGTAGAAACTCCACCGTTGAAAATACATAAGCATAAGGTCTAGGCATGGCCGAATGGCCAGCCTCCCAATGATCTAAGATAGCATAAAACGAAGATAGCTACCAAAGTCTTCTAATACAATAGTAAAAGGTCCTACTTATAGATAACTAGTAGCCTAAGGTGTACAAAGATGAGTAAATGACATAAAAATCCACTTTCGGGCCCACTTTGGTGTGTGCTTGGGCTGAGCAATGAAGCATTTTCGTGTAGAGACTCTCCTTGGAGTTAAACGCCAGCTTTAGTGCCAGTTTGGGCGTTTAACTCCCAATTAGGTGCCAGTTCCGGCGTTTAACGCTGGAATTTCTTGAGGTGACTTTGAACGCCGGTTTGGGTCATCAAATCTTGGGAAAAGTATGGACTATTATATATTGCTGGAAATCCCAGGATGTCTACTTTCCAACGCCGTTGAGAGCGCGCCAATTGGGCTTCTGTAGCTCCAGAAAATCCACTTCGAGTGCAGGGAGGTCAGAATCCAACAGCATCTGCAGTCCTTTTGAGTCTCTGGATCAGATTTTTGCTCAGATCCCTCAATTTCAGCCAGAAAATACCTGAAATCACAGAAAAACACACAAACTCATAGTAAAGTCCAGAAAAGTGAATTTTAATTAAAAACTAATAAAAATATAATAAAAACTAACTAAAAGATACTAAAAACATACTAAAAACAATGCCAAAAAGCGTACAAATTATCCGCTCATCACAACACCAAACTTAAATTGTTGCTTGTCCCCAAGCAACTGAAAATCAAATAGGATAAAAAGAAGAGAATATGCAATGAATTCCAAAAACATCTACGAAGATCAGTATTAATTAGATGAGCGGGGCTTTCAGCTTTTTGCCTCTGAACAGTTTTGGCATCTCACTCTATCCTTTGAAATTCAGAATGATTGGCTTCTTTAGGAACTTAGAATCCAGATAGTGTTATTGATTCTCCTAGTTAAGTATGATGATTCTTGAACACAGCTACTTTATGAGTCTTGGCCGTGGCCCAAAGCACTCTGTCTTCCAGTATTACCACCGGATACATACATGCCACAGACACATAATTGGGTGAACCTTTTCAGATTGTGACTCAGCTTTGCTAAAGTCCCCAATTAGAGGTGTCCAGGGTTCTTAAGCACACTCTTTTTGCCTTGGGTCACAACTTTATTTCTTTTCTTTTTCTTTCTTTTTCTCTTTTTTCCCCTTTTTTTTTCTTTTTCGGTTTTTTTTTTCGCTTGCTTTCTTTCTCTTTTTTTTTTGTATTCACTGCTTTTTCTTGCTTCAAGAATCATTTTTATGATTTTTCAGATCCTCAGTAACATGTCTCCTTTTTCATCATTCTTTCAAGAGCCAACATTCATGAACCTCAAATTCAAAAGACATATGCACTGTTCAAGCATACATTCAGAAGACAAAAGTATTGCCACCACATCAAAGTAATTAAACTGTTATAAAATTCAGAATTCATGTAATTCTTTTCTTTTCAATTAAGCACATTTTTATTCAAGAAAGGTGATGGATTCATAGGACATTCATAACTTTAAGGCATAGACACTAAGACACTAATGATCACAAGACACAAACATGGATAAACATAAAGCATAAAATTCGAAAAACAGAAGAATAAAGAACAAGGAAATCAAGGAACGGGTCCACCTTAGTGATGGCGGCTCTTCCTTCCTCTTGAAGATCCTATGGAGTGCTTGAGCTCCTCAATGTCTCTTCTTTGTCTTTGTTGCTCCTCTCTCATGATTCTTTGATCTTCTCTAATTTCATGGAGGAGAATGGAGTGTTCTTGGTGCTCCACCCTTAGCTGTCCCATGTTGGAACTTAGTTCTCCTAGGGAGGTGTTTACTTGCTCCCAATAGTCTTGTGGAGGAAAGTGCATCCCTTGAGGCATCTCAGGGATCTCTTGATGAGAGGGGTCTCTTGTGTACTCCATCCTTTTCTTGGTGATGGGCTTGTCCTCATCAATGGGGTTATCTCCTTCTATGTCAACTCCTACTGAATAACAGAGGTGACAAATGAGATGAGGAAAGGCTAACCTTGCCAAGGTGGAGGTCTTGTCCGCCACCTTATAGAGTTCTTGGGCTATAACCTCATGAACCTCTATTTCTTCTCCAATCATGATGCTATGAATCATGATGGCCCGGTCTAGATTAACTTCGGACCGGTTGCTAGTGGGAATGATTGAGCGTTGAATGAACTCTAACCATCCTCTAGCCACGGGCTTGAGGTCATGCCTTCTTAATTGGACCGGTTTGCCTCTTGAATCTCTCTTCCATTGTGCGCCCTCTTCACATATGATTGTGAGGACTTGGTCCAACCTTTGATCAAAGTTGACCCTTCTAGTGTAAGGATGTTCATCTCCTTGCATCATAGGCAAGTTGAACGCCACCCTCACACTTTCCGGACTAAAATCCAAGTATTTCCCCCGAACCATAGTGAGATAATTCTTTGGATTCGGGTTCACACTTTGGTCATGGTTCTTGGTGATCCATGCATTGGCATAGAACTCTTGAACCATCAAGATTCCGACTTGTTGAATGGGGTTGGTAAGCACTTCCCAACCTCTTCTTCGGATCTCATGGCGGATCTCCGGATATTCACCCTTTTTGAGTGAAAAGGGGACCTCGGGGATCACCTTCTTCAAGGCCACAACTTCATAGAAGTGGGCTTGATGCACCCTTGAGAGGAATCTATCCATCTCCCATGACTCGGAGGTGGAAGCTTTTGCCTTCCCTTTCCTCTTTTTAGAGGTTTCTCCGGCCTTGGATGCCATAAATGGTTATGGAAAACGAAAAAGCAACGCTTTTACCACACCAAACTTAAAATGTTTGCTCGTCCTCGAGCAAAAAGAAGAAAGAAGAGAGTAGAAGAAGAAGAAATGAGGAGGAGGGAGATGTGGTGTTTAGGTTGTGTGAAAATGAAGAAGGGAAGAAGGGTATTTATAGGAGAGAGGGGGGTAATGGTTCGGTCATTGTGGGTGGGTTTGGGGGGGAAAGTGGTTTGAATTTGAAAGGTGAGGTTGGTGGGGATTTATGAAGGATGGATGTGAGTGGTGAAGAGAAAGATGGGATTTGATAGGTGAAGGGTTTTTGGGGAAGAGGTTTTGAGGTGATTGGTGAATGGGGGAAGAAGAGAGAGAGTGGTTGTGGGGTCCTGTGGGGTCTACAGATCCTGTGGTGTCAAGGAAAAGTCATCCCTGCACCAAATGGCATCAAAATTCACGTTTTAAGCCATTTCTGGCGTTAAACGCCGGGCTGGTGCCCATTCCTGGCGTTTAACGCCAGGTTCTAGCCCTTTTCTGGCGTTTAACGCCAGTCTGGTGCCCCTTTCTGGCGTTAAACGCCCAGAATGGTGCCAGACTGGGCGTTAAACGCCCAACTGCTAGGCTTACTGGCGTTTGAACGCCAGCAGCTTCTTCCTCCAGGGTGTGCTGTTTTTCTTCCTGTTTTTCATTCTGTTTTTGCTTTTTTTCATTGTTTTTGTGACTTCTTATGATCATCAACCTACAAAAAAGATAAAATAACAAAACAAAATAGTTAACTATAAAACATTGGGTTGCCTCCCAACAAGCGCTTCTTTAATGTCATTAGCTTGACAGAGGACTCCCATGGAGCCTCAGAAATACTCAGAACCGTGTTGGAACCTCCCAACACCAAACTTAGAGTTTGAATGTGGGGGTTCAACACCAAACTTAGAGTTTGGTTGTGGCCTCCCAACACCAAACTTAGAGTTTGACTGTGGGGGCTCTGGTTGGCTCTGTTTTGAGAGAAGCTCTTCATGCTTCCTCTCCATGATGATAGAGGGATGTCCTTGGGCCTTAAACACCAAGGATTCTTCATTCACTTGAATGATTAACTCTCCTCTATCAACATCAATCACAGCCTTTGCTGTGGCTAGGAAGGGTCTGCCAAGGATGATGGATTCATCCATGCACTTCCCAGTCTCTAGGACTATGAAATCAGTAGGGATGTAATGGTTTTCAACTTTTACCAAAACATTCTCTACAAGTCCATGAGCTTGTTTTCTTGAGTTGTCTGCCATCTCCAATGAGATTCTTGCAGCTTGCACCTCAAAGATCCCTAATTTCTCCATTACAGAGAGGGGCATGAGGTTTACACTTGACCCTAAGTCACACAAGGCCTTCTTGAAGGTCATGGTGCCTATGGTACAAGGTATAGAAAACTTCCCCGGATCCTGCCTCTTTTGAGGCAGTTTCTGCCTAGACAAGTCATCCAGTTCTTTGGTGAGCAAAGGTGGTTCATTCTCCCAAGTCTCATTTCCAAATAACTTGTCATTTAGCTTCATGATTGCTCCAAGGTATTTAGCAACTTGCTCTTCAGTGACATACTCATCCTCTTCAGAGGAAGAATACTCATCAGAGCTCATGAATGGCAGAAGTAAGTCCAATGGAATCTCTATGGTCTCATTTTGAGCCTCAGATTCCCATTGTTCCTCATTGAGGGACTCAGAGGAGATTGGTGCACGCCCACTGAGGTCTTCCTCAGTGGCGTCCTCCTCTCTCTTCCTCTCCATATTCGGCCATGGTTATGGCTTTGCACTCTCCTTTTGGATTTTCTTCTGTATTACTTGGGAGAGTACTAGGAGGAAGTTCAGTAACTTTCTTACTTAGCTGACCCACTTGTCCTTCCAAATTCCTAATGGAGGACCTTGTTTCAGTCATGAAACTTTGAGTGGTCTTTATTAGATCAGAGACCATTGTTGCTAAGTCAGAAGTACTCTGCTTAGAACTCTCTGTCTGTTGCTGAGAAGATGATGGAAAAGGCTTGCCATTGCCAAACATGTTTCTTCCACCATTATTGTTATTGAAACCTTGTTGAGGTCTCTCTTGATTCTTCCATGAGAAATTTGGGTGATTTCTCCATGAAGAATTATAGGTGTTTCCATAGGGTTCTCCTAGGTAATTCACCTCTTCCATGGAAGGGTTCTCAGGATCATAAGCTTCTTCCTCAGATGAAGCATCCTTAGTACTGCTTGGTGCATTTTGCATTCCAGACAGACTTTGAGAAATCAAATTGACTTGTTGGGTCAATATCTTGTTCTGAGCCAGAATGACATTCAGAGCATCAATCTCAAGAACTCCTTTCTTCTGACTTGTCCCATTGTTCACAGGATTCCTTTCAGAAGTGTACATGAATTGGTTATTTGCAACCATTTCAATGAGCTCTTGAGCTTCTGTAGGCGTCTTCTTCAGATGAAGAGATCCTCCAGCAGAGCTATCCAAAGACATCTTGGACAGTTCAGAGAGACCATCATAGAAAATACCTATGATGCTCCATTCAGAAAGCATGTCAGATGGACATTTTCTAATTAATTGTTTGTATCTTTCCCAAGCTTCATAGAGGGATTCTCCATCCTTCTGTCTGAAGGTTTGGACTTCCACTCTAAGCTTACTCAATTTTTGAGGTGGAAAGAACTTTGCCAAGAAGGCATTGACTAGCTTTTCCCAAGAGTCCAGGCTATCTTTAGGTTGTGAGTCTAACCATATTCTAGCTCTGTCTCGTACAGCAAAAGGGAATAGCATCAGTCTATAGACCTCAGGGTCAACCCCATTAGTCTTGACTGTGTCACAGATTTGCAAGAACTCAGCTAAAAACTGATGAGGATCTTCCAATGGAAGTCCATTGGAACTTGCAATTCTGTTGCATTAGAGAAACTAATTGAGGCTTAAGCTCAAAGTTGTTTGCTCTAATGGCAGGGATAGAGATGCTTCTCCCATAGAAGTCGGGAGTAGGTGCAGTAAAGTCACCCAGCACCTTCCTTGCATTATTTGCATTGTTGTTATTTTCGGCTGCCATGTGTTCTTCTTCTTTGAAGAATTCGGTCAAGTCCTTTTAAAGAGAGTTGTGCTTTAGCTTCTCTTGGCTTTCTCTTCAAGGTCCTTTCAGGTTCAGGATCAGGCTCAACAAGAATGCTTTTGTCTTTGCTCCTGCTCATAAGAAAGAGAAGGGAACAAGAAAATGTGGAATCCTCTATGTCACAGTATAGAGATTCCTTGAAGTGTCAGAGGAGAAGAAGAGTAGAAGACAGAAGTGGAAAATTCGAACTTATCAAAGGAGATGAAGTTCGAATTTTTGCATTAAGGAATAGTGTTAGTTCATAAATAGAAGGATGTGAGGAGAAGGGAAGTAATTTTCGAAAATTAAGTAGAAGATTTTGAAAACATTTTTGAAAAACATTACTTAATTTTCGAAAATGATAGTGGGAGAGAAGTAAAATGATTTTTGAAAAAGATTTGAAATTAGAGATCAAAAAGATTTGATTGAAAACTATTTTGAAAAAGATGTGGTTAAGAAGATATGATTGGTTTAAAAAATGTGATTGAGAAAATATGATTTGAAAACAATTTTAAAAGATATGATTTGAAAACAATTTGAAAAGATATGATTTTAAAAATTAATGACTTGCCTAACAAGAAAAGATATGATTCAAACATAAAACCTTCCTTAACAGAAAAGGCAAAAAATGTTCAATCAAATCATTAATTGTTAGTAAGTATCTTTGAAAAAGGAAAGAAATTGATTTTGAAAATATTTGATTGAAAAGATATGATTTGAAAAAGATTTGATTTTGAAAAACTTTGAAAACTTGAAAAAAATTGATTTTGAAAACAAAATCTTCCCCCTAGCACCATCCTGGCGTTAACGCCCAGAATGGTATACATTCTGGCGTTTAACGCCCAAAATGCTACCTCTTTGGGCGTTAAACGCCCAACCAGGTACCCTGGCTGGCGTTTAAACGCCAGTCTATCTTCTTCACTGGGCATTTTTGAATGCTCAGCCTTTTCTGTATAATTCCTCTGCAGTATGTTCTGAATCTTCAATTCTTTGTATCATTGACTTGAAAAGACACAAATTAAAAATATTTTTAGATTTTTAATAATCAAAATGCAACAAGAATCAAATAACAATGCATGCAAGACACCAAACTTAGCAGTTTGTGTACTACTGACACTATACTTAAACAAGAAATATTTTTGGTTTTTATGATTTTGTAATTTTTTTTTGTTTTTTCGAAATTTAGGTGAAAAGGAAAATAAAGGTATCAAAATTCTTAATGAGAATTCCAGGAATCATGCAATGTTAGTCTAAAGCTTTAGTCTAAAGGAATTAGACATAGCTAGCTAAGCTTCAGCAAGACATTGCATTCAAGAGCTAAATTGATGATGATCAATCAGCTTTGGTGATGATAAGAACATCACCTTGAAACACTAGAATTCATTCTTAAGAACTCTGAAGAAAAATAATACCTAATCTAAGCAACAAGATGAACCGTCAGTTGTCCATACTCGAACAATCTCAGGCATTGTTACCAAAAGCTTGCTCAAAACTTGAACAATCCCCGGCAACGGCGCCAAAAACTTGGTAGCGCGAAATTGTGAACAATACTTTTTCACAACTCTCATAATCCCTGGTCATGAACTCCAAGAACTTGGTAGTTCAATTCCATGGCATTACACAACTTCGAACAACTAACCAGCAAGTGCACTGGGTCGTCCAAGTAATACCTTACGTGAGTAAGGGTCGATCCCACGGAGATTGTTAGCATTGAAGCAAGCTATGGTCATCTTGTAAATCTTAGTCAGGCAAACTCAAATGTATATGATGATGAACGAAAATAACATAAAAGATAAAGATAGTGATACTTATGTATATCATTGGTGTAAGAGCTTCAGACAAGCGTATGAAGTGCCTTCCCTTCCGTCTCTCTGCTTCCTACTGCCTTCATCCAATCCTTCTTACTCCTTTCCATGGCAAGCTCGTGTAGGTTTCACAGTTGTCAGTGGCTACCTCCCATCCTCGCAGTGAAAGCTAATGCTCACGCACTCTGTCACAGTGCGGCCAATCACCGGTTCAGTCCCGCTCCTACTGGAATAGAATCCCTCTTTTGCGTCTGTCACTAACGCCAGCAGGTTAGAGTTTGAAGCACGTCACAGTCATTCAATCATTGAATCCTACTCAGAATACCACAGACAAGGTTAGACCTTCCGGATTCTCTTGAATGCCGCCATCAGTTCTTGCCTATACCACAAAGACTCTGATCTCACGGAATGGCTGGCTCGTTTGTCAGGCGAGCACTCGGTTGTCAGGCGATCAACCATGCATCGTGCAATCAGAAATCCAAGAGATATTCACTAAGCCTCAGATGCGTGTAGAAACAAGAGTGGTTGTCAGTCACTTTGTTCATGGGTGAGAATGGTGATGGGCGTCAATCATCACCTTCATCAAGTTGAAGAACAAGTGATATCTTGGACAAAGAACAAGTGGAATTGAATAGAAGAACAATAGTAGTTGCATTAATACTCGAGGTACAGCAGAGCTCCACACCTTAATCTATGGTGTGTAGAAACTCCACCGTTGAAATACATAAGCATAAGGTCTAGGCATGGCCGAATGGCCAGCCTCCCAATGATCTAAGATAGCATAAACGAAGATAGCTACAAAGTCTTCTAATACAATAGTAAAAGGTCCTACTTATAGATAACTAGTAGCCTAAGGTGTACAAAGATGAGTAATGACATAAAAATCCACTTTCGGGCCCACTTTGGTGTGTGCTTGGGCTGAGCAATGAAGCATTTTCGTGTAGAGACTCTCCTTGGAGTTAACGCCCAGCTTTAGTGCCAGTTTGGGCGTTTAACTCCAATTAGGTGCCAGTTCCGGCGTTAACGCTGGAATTTCTTGAGGTGACTTTGAACGCCGGTTTGGGTCATCAAAATCTTGGGCAAAGTATGGACTATTATATATTGCTGGAAAGCCCAGGGTCTAATTTCCAACGCCGTTGAGAGCGCGCCATTGGGCTTCTGTAGCTCCAGAAAATCCACTTCGAGTGCAGGGAGGTCAGAATCCAACAGCATCTGCAGTCCTTTTGAGTCTCTGGATCAGATTTTTGTCAGATCCCTCAATTTCAGCCAGAAAATACCTGAAATCACAGAAAAACACACAAACTCTAGTAAAGTCCAGAAAAGTGAATTTTAATTAAAAACTATAAAAATATAAAAAACTAACTAAAAGATACTAAAAACATACTAAAAACAATACCAAAAAGCGTACAAATTATCCGCTCATCAAACACCAAACTTAAATTGTTGCTTGTCCCCAAGCAATGAAAATCAAAATAGGATAAAAAGAAGAGAATATACTATAGACTCCAAAATATCAAAGAAACATAGCTCCAATTAGATGAGCGAGACTAGTAGCTTTTTGCCTCCGAACAGTTTTGGCATCTCACTCTATCCTTTGAAGTTCAGAATGATTGGCATCTATGAGAACTCAGAACTCAGATAGTGTTATTGATTCTCCTAGTAAGTATAAGATTCTTGAACATAGCTAGTGTATGAGTCTTGGCTGTGGCCCAAAGCACTCTGTCTTCCAGTATTACCACCGGACATACATGCCACAGACACATATTGGGTGAACCTTTTTAGATTGTGACTCAGCTTTGCTAGAGTCCCCAATTAGAGGTGTCCAAGGTTCTTAAGCACACTCTTTTTGCCTTGGTTCACAACTTTATTTCTTTCTTTTTCATTTCTTTTTTTTTCTTTTTTTTTCGAAATATTTTTTTTTTCACTGCTTTTTCTTGCTTCAAGAATCAATTTAATGATTTTTCAGATCCTCAATAACAGTTCTCTTTCTCCTCATTCTTTCAAGAGCCAACAATTTTAACATTCTCAAAACAACAAATTCAAAAGACATATGCACTGTTCAAGCATTCATTCAGAAAACAAAAAGTATTGTCACCACATCAAACTAATTCAACTAGTTTCAAGGATTAATTTCGAAATCCTGTACTTCTTGTTCATTTGTGATTAAAGCATTTTTCATTTAAGAGAGGTGATGGATTCATAGGACATTCATAGCTTTAAGGGAATAAACTTAATTTTATTTTATT